>NC_091287.1:483674120-483986793 GCF_032444005.1 Ranitomeya imitator
TGGCGCTCGGATTGCTGTACGATGAGCCTAATTCAGTGGATCAGGCAGAAAAGAATTTGCTGGCTCTTTGTCAGGGTCAGGATGAGATAGAGGTACTGTATATTGCCAGAAATTTAGAAAATAGTCAGTGCTCACTCAATGGAATGAATCTGCGCTGGCAGCTATGTTCAGAAAGGGTCTCTCTGAAGCCCTTAAGGATGTCATGGTGGGATTTCCTATGCCTGCTGGTTTGAATGAGTCTATGTCTTTGGCTATTCAGATTGGTCGACGCTTGCGTGAGCGTAAATCTGTGCACCATTTGGCGGTATTACCTGAGCTTAAACCTGAGCCTATGCAGTGCGATAGGACTTTGACCAGACTTGAACAGCAAGAACACAGACGTCTGAATGGGCTGTGTTTCTACTGTGGTGATTCCACTCATGCTATCTCTGATTGTCCTAAGCGCACTAAGCGGTTCGCTAGGTCTGCCACCATTGGTACGGTACAGTCAAAATTTCTTCTGTCCGTTACCTTGATCTGCTCTTTGTCATCATATTCTGTCATGGCGTTTGTGATTCAGGCGCTGCTCTGAATTTGATGGACTTGGAATATGCTAAGCGTTGTGGGTTTTTCTTGGAGCCCTTGCAGTGTCCTATTCCATTGAGAGGAATTGATGCTACGCCTTTGGCCAAGAATAAGCCTCAATACTGGACCCAGCTGACCATGTGCATGGCTCCTGCACATCAGGAGGTTATTCGCTTTCTGGTGTTGCATAATCTGCATGATGTGGTCGTGTTGGGGTTGCCATGGCTACAAGCCCATAATCCAGTATTGGATTGGAAATCCATGTCGGTGTCCAGCTGGGGTTGTCAGGGGGTACATGGTGATGTTCCATTTTTGTCAATTTCGTCATCCACCCCTTCTGAGGTTCCAGAGTTCTTGTCTGATTACCGGGATGTATTTGATGAGCCCAAGTCCGATGCCCTACCTCCGCATAGGGATTGTGATTGTGCTATCAATTTGATTCCTGGTGGTAAATTCCCAAAAGGTCGACTGTTAAATTTATCCGTGCTTGAGCACACCGCTATGCGCAGTTATGTGAAGGAATCCCTGGAGAAGGGGCATATTCGCCCGTCATCGTCGCCATTAGGAGCAGGGTTCTTTTTTGTAGCCAAAAAGGATGGTTCGCTGAGACCTTGTATAGATTATCGCCTTCTTAATAAGATCACTGTTAAATTTCAGTACCCCTTGCCTTTGTTATTTGATTTGTTTGCTCGGATTAAGGGGGCTAGTTGGTTCACCAAGATTGATCTTCGTGGTGCGTATAATCTGGTGCGAATCAGGCGAGGCGATGAATGGAAAACTGCATTTAATACGCCCGAGGGTCATTTTGAGTATCTAGTGATGCCATTCGGACTTGCCAATGCTCCATCAGTGTTTCAGTCCTTTATGCATGACATCTTCCGAGAGTACCTGGATAAATTCCTGATTGTGTACTTGGATGACATTTTGATCTTCTCGGATGATTGGGAGTCTCATGTGAAACAGGTCAGAACGGTTTTTCAGGTCCTGCGTGCTAATTCTTTGTTTGTGAAGGGATCAAAGTGTCTCTTTGGTGTGCAGAAGGTTTCATTTTTGGGGTTCATCTTTTCCCCTTCTACTATCGAGATGGATCCTGTTAAGGTCCAAGCCATCCATGATTGGACTCAGCCGACATCTCTGAAAAGTCTGCAAAAGTTCCTGGGCTTTGCTAATTTTTATCGTCGCTTCATCTGCAATTTTTCTAGTATTGCCAAACCATTGACCGATTTGACCAAGAAGGGTGCTGATTTGGTCAATTGGTCTTCTGCTGCTGTGGAGGCTTTTCAAGAGTTGAAGCGTCGTTTTTCTTCTGCCCCTGTGTTGTGTCAACCAGATGTTTCTCTTCCGTTCCAGGTCGAGGTTGATGCTTCTGAGATTGGAGCGGGGGCTGTTTTGTCGCAGAGAGGTTCTGATTGTTCGGTGATGAAACCATGCGCTTTTTTTTTCAGGAAGTTTTCGCCTGCTGAGCGGAATTATGATGTGGGCAACCGAGAGTTGCTGGCCATGAAGTGGGCATTCGAGGAGTGGCGTCATTGGCTTGAAGGAGCTAAGCATCGCGTGGTGGTATTGACTGATCATAAGAACTTGACTTATCTCGAGTCTGCTAAGCGTTTGAATCCTAGACAGGCTCGTTGGTCGCTGTTTTTCGCCCGTTTTGACTTTGTGATTTCGTACCTTCCGGGCTCTAAAAATGTGAAGGCGGATGCTCTGTCTAGGAGTTTTGTGCCCGACTCTCCGGGTTTATCTGAGCCGGCGGGTATCCTCAAGGAAGGAGTAATTGTGTCTGCCATCTCCCCTGATTTGCGGCGGGTGCTGCAAAAATTTCAGGCTAATAAACCTGATCGTTGTCCAGCGGAGAAACTGTTTGTCCCGGATAGGTGGACAAATAAAGTGATCTCTGAGGTTCATTGTTCGGTGTTGGCTGGTCATCCTGGAATCTTTGGTACCAGAGAGTTAGTGGCTAGATCCTTTTGGTGGCCATCTCTGTCGCGGGATGTGCGTACTTTTGTGCAGTCCTGTGGGATTTGTGCTCGGGCTAAGCCCTGCTGTTCTCGTGCCAGTGGGTTGCTTTTGCCCTTGCCGGTCCCGAAGAGACCTTGGACACATATCTCTATGGATTTTATTTCAGATCTTCCCGTCTCTCAAAAGATGTCAGTCATTTGGGTGGTCTGTGATCGCTTTTCTAAGATGGTCCATCTGGTACCCTTGTCCAAGTTGCCTTCCTCCTCTGATTTGGTGCCATTGTTCTTCCAGCATGTGGTTCGTTTGCATGGCATTCCAGAGAATATCATTTCTGACAGAGGTTCCCAGTTTGTTTCGAGGTGTTGGCGAGCCTTTTGTGGTAGGATGGGCATTGACTTGTCTTTTTCCTCGGCTTTTCATCCTCAGA
The DNA here is from genome assembly GCF_032444005.1 of Ranitomeya imitator. Lineage (NCBI taxonomy): Eukaryota > Metazoa > Chordata > Amphibia > Anura > Dendrobatidae > Ranitomeya > Ranitomeya imitator. Next base: position 483,677,071 of record NC_091287.1, read on the forward strand.
CTAATGGCCAGACCGAACGAACCAATCAGACCTTGGAAACCTATGTGAGATGCTTTGTTTCTGCCGATCAGGATGACTGGGTGTCCTTTTTGCCTTTGGCTGAGTTCGCCCTTAATAATCGGGCCAGCTCGGCTACCTTGGTTTCGCCATTTTTCTGCAATTCTGGGTTCCATCCTCGTTTCTCTTCAGGACAGGTTGAGTCTTCGGACTGTCCTGGTGTGGATACTGTGGTGGACAGGTTGCAGCAGATTTGGACTCATGTAGTGGACAATTTGACCTTGTCCTAGGAGAAGGCTCAACATTTCGCTAATCGCAGACGCCGTGTGGGTCCCCGACTTCGTATTGGGGATCTGGTTTGGTTATCTTCTCGTCATATTCCTATGAAGGTTTCCTCTCCGAAGTTTAAACCTCGTTTCATTGGTCCTTATAGGATTTCTGAGGTTATTAATCCTGTGTCTTTTCGTCTGACCCTCCCAGATTCTTTTTTCATACATAACGTCTTCCATAGGTCATTGTTGCGGAGATACGTGGCACCTATGGTTCCATCTGTTGACCCTCCTGCCCCGGTTTTGGTGGAGGGGGAATTGGAGTATATTGTGGAGAAGATTTTGGATTCTCGTGTTTCAAGACGGAAACTCCAGTATCTGGTTAAATGGAAGGGTTATGCTCAGGAGGATAATTCCTGGGTTTTTGCCTCTAATGTCCATGCTCCCGATCTTGTTCGTGCCTTTCATGTGGCTCATCCTGGTCGGCCTGGGGGCTCTGGTGAGGGTTCGGTGACCCCTCCTCAAGGGGGGGGGGGTACTGTTGTGAATTCTGTGGCAGAGCTCCCTCCTGTGGTCACAAGTGGTACTTCGGCTGATTCTCTCTGGGAGCTTCCGTTTGTGGAGGAAACTGGTACTGCTGCTTCTGAGTTTCTGCCCTCAGGTGATCTGGTGAGGTCGTTAGGTGCTTCTCTACTTAACCCCACCTAATGCTTTGATTCATGCTTCCTGTCAATGTTCCAGTGTTGGACTTGTGTTTCTCTGGATCATTCCTGTGGCCTGCTGCTCTGCATAGCTAAGTGCTTCTTTGCTATTTGTTGCTATTTTTTCTGTCCAGCTTGTCTATTTGTTTTGCTGGAAGCTCTGGGACGCAAAGGGTGTACCTCCGTGCCGTTAGTTCGGTACGGAGGGTCTTTTTGCCCCCTTTGCGTGGTTTTCTTTAGGGTTTTGTGTAGACCGCAAAGTTATCTTTCCTATCCTCGTTCTGTCTAGAATATCGGGCCTCACTTTGCTGAATCTATTTCATCCCTACGTTTGTCTTTTCATCTTACTCACAGTCATTATATGTGGGGGGCTGCCTTTTCCTTTGGGGTATTTCTCTGAGGCAAGGTAGGCTTATTTTTCTATCTTCAGGCTAGTTAGTTTCTCAGGCTGTGCCGAGTTGCATAGGGAGCGTTAGGCGCAATCCACGGCTGCCTCTAGTTGTGTTTGGAGAGGATCAGGGATTGCGGTTTGCAGAGTTCCCACGTCTCAGAGCTCGTTCTGTTATTTTGGGTTATTGTCAGATCACTGTGTGTGCTCTGACCTCCATGTCCATTGTGATACTGAATTGCCTTTCATAACACCAAACATCCCTTCAATTGATGGGATAAGAAAAATGTACAAAATATCAACATAAACTTGTGCATTTATTGAAGATATAATGACAGCCATCTCCCCAGTGCCTTTACCTGGAGACGTTTGTAAAGGATAATTTTTGGATTAACCCCTTTCTGACATCGGACGTACTATCCCGTCCATGTGGGGTGGGCCCCTATGACCATGGATGGGATAGTACGTCCAGCGCGATCGGCGGCGCTCACGGGGGGAGCGCCGCCGATCGCGGCCAGGTGTCAGCTGCCTATCGCAGCTGACATCCGGCACTATGTGCCAGGAGCGGTCACGCACCGCCCCCGGCACATTAACCCCCGGCACACCGCGATCAAAGATGATCGCGATGTGCCGGCGGTACAGGGAAGCTTCCCGCAGGGAGGGGGCTCCCTGCGGGCTTCCCTGAGCCCCCCGCAGCAACGCGATGTGATCGCGTTGCTGCGAGGGTCTCACCTCCCTCCCTGCTCCCTCCAGCCCCGGATCCAAGATGGCCGCGGATCCGCGTCCTGCAGGGAGGGAGGTGGCTTCACAGAGCCTGCTTAGAGCAGGCACTGTGAAGGCTGCAGCGCTGCATGTCAGATCAGTGATCTGACAGAGTGCTGTGCAAACTGTCAGATCACTGATCTGTGATGTCCCCCCCGGGACAAAGTAAAAAAGTAAAAAAAAAAAATTTCAAATGTGTAAAAAAAAATAAAAAAAAATATTCCAAAATAATGAAAAAAAAAATATATATTATTCCCATAAATACATTTCTTTATCTAAATAAAAAAAAAAAAAACAATAAAAGTACACATATTTAGTATCGCCGCGTCCGTAACGGCCCGACCTATAAAACTGGCCCACTAGTTAACCCCTTCAGTAAACACCGTAAGAAAAAAAAAAGAAAAACGAGGCAAAAAAACAACGCTTTATTATCATACCGCCGAACAAAAAGTGGAATAACACGCGATCAAAAAGACAGATATAACTAACCATGGTACCGCTGAAAATGTCATCTTGTCCAGCAAAAAACGAGCCACCATACAGCATCATCAGCAAAAAAATAACAAAGTTATAGTCCTCAGAATAAAGAGATGCAAAAATAATTATTTTTTCTATAAAATAGTTTTTATCGTATAAAAGCGCCAAAACAGAAAAAAATGATATAAATGAGGTGTCGCTGTAATCGTACTGACCCGAAGAATAAAACTGCTTTATCAATTTTACCAAACGCGGAACGGTATAAACGCCTCCCCCAAAAGAAATTCATGAATAGCTGGTTTTTGTTCATTCTGCCTCACAAAAATCGGAATAAAAAGCGATCAAAAAATGTCACGTGCCCGAAAATGATACCAATAAAAACGTCAACTCGTCCTGCAAAAAACAAGACCTCACATGACTCTGTGGACCAAAATATAGAAAAATTATAGCTCTCAAAATGTGGTAACGCAAAAAATATTTTTTGCAATAAAAAGCGTCTTTCAGTGTGTGACGGCTGCCAATCATAAAAATCCGCTAAAAAACCCGCTATAAAAGTAAATCAAACCCCCCTTCATCACCCCCTTAGTTAGGGAAAAATTAAAAAAATGTATTTATTTCCATTTTCCCATTAGGGCTAGGGTTAGAGTTAGGGCTAGGGTTAGGGCTAGGGATAGGGCTAGGGTTAGGGCTAGGGTTAGGGCTAGGGTTAGGGCTAGGGTTAGGGCTAGGGTTAGGATTAGGGTTAGGGCTAGGGCTACAGTTTGGGTTGGGGCTAAAGTTACAGTTAGGGTTTAGATTACATTTACAGTTGGGAATAGGGTTGGGATTAGGGTTAGGGGTGTGTCAGGGTTAGAGGTGTGGTTAGGGTTACCGTTGGAATTAGGGTTAGGGGTGTGTTTAGATTAGGGTTTCAGTTATAATTGGGGGGTTTCCACTGTTTCGGCACATCAGGGGCTCTCCAAACACGACATGGCGTCCGATCTCAATTCCAGCCAATTCTGCTTTGAAAAAGTAAAACAGTGCTCCTTCCCTTCCGAGCTCTCCTGTGTGCCCAAACAGGGGTTTACCCCAACATATGGGGTATCAGCGTACTCAGGACAAATTGGACAACAACTTTTGTGGACCAATTTCTCCTGTTACCCTTGGGAAAATACAAAACTGGGGGCTAAAAAATAATTTTTGTGGGAAAACAAAAAGATTTTTTATTTTCACGGCTCTGCGTTATAAACTGTAGTGAAACACTTGGGGGTTCAAAGTTCTCACAACACATCTAGATAAGTTCATTGAGGGGTCTAGTTTCCAATATGGGGTCACTTGTGGGGGGTTTCTACTGTTTAGGTACATTAGGGGTTCTGCAAATGCAATGTGACGTCTGCAGACCATTCCATCTAAGTCTGCATTCCAAATGGCACTCCTTCCCTTCCGAGCTCTGCCATGCGCTCAAACGGTGGTTTCCCCCAACATACGGGGTATCAGCGTACTCAGGACAAATTGGACAACAACTTTTGGGGTCGAATTTCTCCTCTTACCCTCGGAAAAATACAAAACTGGGTGCTAAAAAATAATTTTGGGGGGAAAGATTTTTTTTTTTAATTTTCACGGCTCTGCGTTACAAACTGTAGTGAAACACTTGGGGGTTCAAAGCTATCACAACACATCTAGATGAGTTCCTTAGGGGGTCTAGTTTCCAAAATGGTGTCACTTGTGGGGGGTTTCTACTGTTTAGGTACATTAGGGGTTCTGCAAACGCAATGTGACGTCTGCAGACCATTCCATCTAAGTCTGCATTCCAAATGGCGCTCCTTCCCTTCCGAGCCCTCCCATGCGCCCAAACAGTGGTTCCCCCCCACATATGGGGTATCAGCGCACTCAGGACAAATTGGACAACAAATTGTGGGGTCGAATTTCTCCTGTTACCCTCAGGAAAATACAAAACTGGGGGCTAAAAAAATAATTTTTGTGGGAAAAAAATTTTGTTTTATTTTTACAGCTCTGCATTATAAACTTCTGTGAAGCACTTGGTGGGTCAAAGTGCTCACCACACCTCTAGATAAGTTCCTTAGGGGGTCTACTTTCCAAAATGGTGTCATTTGTGGGGGGTTTCAATGTTTAGGCACATCAGTGGCTCTTCAAACGCAACATGGCGTCCCATCTCAATTCCTGTGAATTTTGCTTTGAAAAGTCAAACGGCACTCCTTCCCTTCCGAGCTCTCCCATCCGCCCAAACAGTGGTTTACCCCCACATATGGGGTATCAGCGTACTCAGGACAAATTGTACAACAACTTTTGGGGTCCAATTTCTTCTCTTACCCTTGGGAAAATAAAAAATTGGGGGCAAAAAGATAATTTTTGTGAAAAAATATGATTTTTTATTTTTACGGTTCTACATTATAAACTTCTGTGAAGCACTTGGTGGGTCAAAGTGCTCACCACACCTCTAGATAAGTTCCTTAGGGGGTCTACTTTCCAAAATGGTGTCACTTGTGGGGGGTTTCAATGTTTAGGCACATCAGTGGCTCTTCAAACGCAACATGACGTCCCATCTCAATTCCTGTCAATTTTGCATTGAAAAGTCAAACGGCGCTCCTTCCCTTCCGAGCTCTCCCATCCGCCCAAACAGTGGTTTACCCCCACATATGGGCTATCAGCGTACTCAGGACAAATTGTACAACAACTTTTGGGGTCCAATTTCTTCTCTTACCCTTGGGAAAATAAAAAATTGGGGGCGAAAAGATAATTTTTGTGAAAAAATATGATTTTTTATTTTTACGGTTCTACATTATAAACATCTGTGAAGCACTTGGTGGGTCAAAGTGCTCACCACACCTCTAGATAAGTTCCTTAGGGGGTCTATTTTCCAAAATGGTGTCAGTTGTGGGGGGTTTCAATGTTTAGCCACATCAGGGGCTCTCCAAACGAAACATGGCGTCCCATCTCAATTCCAGTCAATTTTGCATTGAAAAGTCAAATGGCACTCCTTCGCTTCCGGGCTCTGCCATGCGCCCAAACAGTGGTTTACCCCCACATGTGGGGTATTGGCATACTCAGGACAAAATGTACAACAATGTTTGGGGTCTATTTTCTCCTGTTACCCTTGGTAAAATAAAACAAATTGGAGCTGAATTAAATTTTTTGTGAAAAAAAGTTAAATGTTCATTTTTATTTAAACATTCAAAAAATTCCTGTGAAGCACCAGAAGGGTTAATAAACTTCTTGAATATGGTTTTGAGCACCTTGAGGGGTGTAGTTTTTAGAATGGTGTCACACTTGGGTATTTTCTATCATATAGACCCCTCAAAATTACTTCAAATGAGATGTGGTCCCTAAAATAAAATGGTGTTGTAGAAATGAGAAATTGCTGGTCAACTTTTAACCCTTATAACTCCCTAACACAAAAAAATTTTGGTTCCAAAATTGTGCTGATGTAAAGTAGACATGTGGGAAATGTTACTTATTAAGTATTTTGTGTGACATATCTCTGTGATTTAATTGCATAAAAATTCAAAGTTGGAAAATTGCGAAATTTTCATAATTTTCGCCAAATTTCCGTTTTTTTCACAAATAAACGCAGGTACTATCAAAGAATTTTTACCATTGTCATGAAGTACAATATGTCACGAGAAAACAATGTCAGAATCACCAGGATCCATTGAAGCGTTCCAGAGTTATAACCTCATAAAGGGACAGTGGTCAGAATTGTAAAAATTGGCCCGGTCATTAACGTGCAAACCACCCTTGGGGGTAAAGGGGTTAAATCTGCGCTGCCACAATGATACAAATTCAGATATATTGAAGAATTCTGGTGGTTTATTCAAGGTCTATATAACTCCTTCATCAGGAAAATTACCACAAAGACATACAGACATGATGTTGTTACACTGCTTAAATACATTCAACTTTCAAAAACAGGTGCGAAAAGGAACTCCTGACATGTGACATCCGATATCAGAGTTCGTGAAAACGAAAACATTAATAAATGATTAATCTACTATATAAAGCTGAATGTGTGTGTGTGTATGTGTGTGTGTGTGTGTATGTCCGGGATTGGCATCTGCACCCTCGCAGCTACAGCCACAAAATTTTGCACAGACACACGTCTGGACCCCGAGAGCGTCATAGGCTATATTGTGAGGCGAAATTTTAACCCCGCGCGTTCCAATTCACCAAACAATTTTGCCCCTATCTACATAATGGGGAAAAAAGTGAAAGGAAAAGTGTTGGAAGCGTCGCAGCTACAGCAACAAAATTTTGCACAGTCACACGTCGGGACCCTGAGAGCGTCATAGGCTACGTTGTGAGGTGAAATTTTAACCCCGCGCTTTCCAATTCACCAAACAATTTTGCCCCTATCTACATAATGGGGAAAAAGTGAAATGAAAAGTGTTGGAGGCGTCGCAGCTACAGCCACAAAATTTTGCACAGTCACACGTCTGGACCCTGAGAGCGTCATAGGCTATGTTGTGAGGTGAAATTTTAACTCCGCGCTTTCCAATTCACCAAACTATTTTTCCCCTATCTACATAATGGGGAAAAGTGAAAGGAAAAGTGTTGGAGGCAAATTGACAGCTGCCAGATGTGAACAAGAGGGACTTAAAGAGTGAGAGCGATGGCGCCAAAGAGTATATACCGTACAGTTACTAAGGTGGGACCCCGACATGGGATACTCACCACACGGGGATATGAACACACACACAAAATGCGCCACACACTACCACGTGCTTGAACACATATACCACCCTCAGCACACATTTCACCACACATACACCAACCTCGCCACATAAAAGTCGAAACACAAAAGTCGCCGCTCAAAACTCACCACGCACAAAACTCGCCACATGCAAAAAATAGGCTCACGCAAAACTCGCCACAAGTGCAAAACTCACCTCATGGAAAACTCGCCACACACAAAACTTGCACATGCGGAAAAATTGCCACATGCACAAAATTTGCAACACATGCAAAAGTTGCCTCACACAAAACTTGCACATACTCAAAAGGCACCAGACATAAAACTCACCACGCGCAAAACTCGCCATGCGCAAAACTTGCTGCACACAACTTGCTACACTAATCTGTCACATGCAACTCGACACACAAAAAGTTGCTACACGCATGTTGCCACACAAAACTCATCTCACAAAAGTCGCTACATGCATATCACCACACGCAACTCAACACACACAACTTGACAAACGAAACTCGCCCTAAAACACACACAAGTCTGGTATTAGCCTTCAAAAATAAAAATCTGATTAATAAGCAGACAAACTACAAGAGCAACAAATGTACCATATAGGAAATACGGCAGCTGTCAGTCACATGACCTGTCTATTATGTGTATGTGTGAGCTAATATATACTGCCAGGGGAAGGGCTTCCTGTTGGCTGGGGATTTATCAGGCTGCCAATTTATCTTACAAATACTGAGGTAAAAATACTGAGCAAATAACGTGTTAACGAGGTCTAATACAGGAGATCACACAGGTATATACTATATACAGGGGAGATGACACACAGATATATACTATATACAGGAGAGATGGCACACAGGTATATACTATATAAAGGAGGAGATGACATACAGGTACATACTATATACAGGAGGAGATGACATACAGGTATATACTATATACAGGAGGAGATGACACAGGTATATACTATATACAGGAGCAGATTACCTACAGGTATATACTATATACAGGATGGGATGACATACAGGTATATGCTATATATAGAAGATGACATACAGGTATGACATACAGGTATATACTATATACAGGAGGAGATGACACACAGATATATACTATATACAGGGGAGATGACACACAGGTATATACTATATACAGGAGGAGATGACATACAGGTATATACTATATATAGAAGGAGATGACATACAGGTATATACTATATATAGGAGGAGATGACATACAGGTATATACTATATATAGGAGGAGATGACATACAGGTATATACTATATATAGGAGGAGATGACATACAGGTATATACTATATACAGGGGAGATGACACACAGCAGGTATATACTATATACAGGGGAGATGACATACAGGTATATACTATATACAGGAGATGACATACAGGTGTATACTATATATAAGGGAGATGACAAACATGTATATACTGAGGTGAAAATGAGAGGTGTGAGGTGAAAATGAAAAGGTGTGAGTGCAAAATGAGAGGAGTGAGGGAAAATAGTGTAGTGATCGGAAAATGAGGTCGAAATGACAAGTGTTAGGCGGGAATGAGAGGAGTGAGGGAGAAAATGAGAGGTGTGAGGGAGAAAATGAGAGATGTGAGGGGGAAAATTAAAGATGTGATTGGGAAAATAAGAGGCGTGATGGGAAAATAAGAGAAGTGACGTGCTATAACTAACCACAGATATTTACTATGCCCAGGCAACGCCGGGCTCTTCAGCTAGTCTAATATAAAATCATTCCAAATTAAATGCATACAGAAATTCTTATTCAGCCTGATAACAATTTCATTTATTTTTCAGGTTTAAAAATAAAAAAAGAAAGAAAGTGGGAGAAGAAAAAATTTCAAGTGGTTTATATCTGAAAAAAATGGGGACGAGAACCCACCTGGGGATTTGACACAATCCCCATACAACCTGCCTTGCTGTCTGTGCCACAAATTCAAACAAGCATTTAAGCTGATTAAATGTATATATCACTGAATAAATTCTACCATTTAATTAATAAAAATATAATAATGCTAGATGGTGGCCCGATTCTAACGCATCAGGTATTCTAGAATATGTATGTATGTATGTATATAGCAGCCACATAGTATATACACTGTGTGCAGAATTATTAGGCAAGTTGTATTTTAGAGGATTATTTTTTATTATTGATCAACAACTATGTTCTCATTCTACCCAAAAGACGCATAAATATCAAAGCTTAATATTTTTGGAAGCTGGAGTGGTTTTTTTTTTAGATTTGGCTATCTTAGGAGGATATCTGTTTGTGCAGGTAACTATTACTGTGCAGAATTATTAGGCAACTTAATAAAAAACAAATATATTCCCATCACTCTTGTTTATTTTCACCAGGTAAACCAATATAACTGCACAAAATTTAGAAATAAACATTTGTGACATGCAAAAACAAAACCCCCAAAAAATGAGTGACCAATATAGCCACCTTTCTTTATGATGACACTCGGCAGCCTCCATCCATAGATTCTGTCAGTTGCTTGATCTGTTTATGATCAAAATTGCGTGCACCAGCCACCATAGTCTCCAGACACTGTTCCGAGAGGTGTACTGTTTTCCCTCCCTGTAGATCTAACATTTTTGAGGGACCACAGGTTCTCTATGGGGCTCAGATCAGGTGAACAAGGGGGCCATGTTATTATTTTTTCTTCCTTGTGACCTCTACTGGCCAGCCACGCTGTGGAGTAGTTGGAGGCATGTGATGGAGCATTGTCCTGCATGAAAATCATGTTTTTCTTGAACGATACCGACTTCTTCCTGTACCACTGTTTGAAGAAGTTGTCTTCCAGAATCTGGCAGTAGGTCTGGGAGTTGAGCTTCACTCCATCCTCAACCCCAAAAGGTCCCACAAGTTCATCTCTGATGATACCAGCCCATACCAGTACCCCACCTCCACCTTGCTGGCGTCTGAGTCGGAGTGGAACTCTCTGCCCTTTACTGATCCAGCCTCTGGCCCATCCATCTGGCCCAACAAGAGTCTCTCTCATTTCATCAGTCCATAAAACCTTTGAAAAGTCAGTCTTAAGATATTTCTTGGCCCAGTCTTGACATTTTATCTTATGTTTCTTGGTCAAAGGTGGTCATTTTTCAGCCTTCCTTACTTTGGCCATGTCCCTGAGTATCGCACACCTTGTGCTTTTTGTTACTCCAGTAACGTTGCAGCTCTGAAATATGGCAAAACTGGTGGCAAATGGCATCTTGGCAGCTTCACGCTTGATTTTCCTCAATTCATGGGCAGTTATTTTGCGCCTTTTTTGCCCAACACGCTTCTTGCGACCCTGTTGGCTATTTGCCATGAAACGCTTGATTGTTCGGTGATCACGTTTCGAAAGTTTGGCAATTTCAAGACTGCTGCACCCCTCTGCAAGACATCTCACAATTTTGGACTTTTCAGAACCCGTCAAATCTCTCTTCTGACCCATTTTGCCAAAGGAAAGGAAGTTGCCTAATAGATAAGCACATCTTATATAGGGTTTTGATGTCATTAGACAACACCCCTCCTCATTACAGAGATGCACATCACCTGATTTACTTAATTGGTAGTTGGCTCTCAAACCTGAACAGCTTGGAGTAGGACAACATGTATAAAAAGTATCATGTGATCAAAATACAACTTGCCTAGTAATTCTGCACACAGTGTGGCACAGGCCACGTTGTATATAGGAGCCATGTAGTATATAGCAGAAAAATACTACGTGGCCTGTGCTATATATTGTGTGGCTGCTATATACATACATACATATTGTAGAATACCCAATGCTTTAATACAGAACACGCAATATATAACAGTGGCCACGCAGTATATAAAACAGCCCTAACTGTTGTGAATTCCGCTCTTGGGCTCCCTCCGGTGGTTGTAAGAAGCATTTTTGTGAGTTCTGCTCTTGGGCTCCCTCCTGTGGTTTTGAGTGGTATGGCTGCTTCTTGGATTTAGCTTCAGCAGCTGTTTTCACTGATCGTCTTTCTGGCTCGGCTATATTAGTCTGGCCTTATCCCTCATTCAATGCCAGTTGTCAATTGTTCCTGCCTGGAGTCATTGCTCTTAGGATTTTCCTGACACTCTGACCAGTTTAGCAAAAGCTAAGTCCTTGCTTGTCCTTTTGCAGTTCACTTTTTGTGGATTTTGTTGTTCAGCACTTTTTATGTTTTGTTCATTTGTCCAGCTTATCAGTATGGATCTATTCAGCTAGGCTGGAAGCTCTGGGCAGCAGAGTTTGCCCTCCACACCTTTAGTCAGGTGTGGAGATTTTTGCATTCCTCTGCGGTGGACTTTTTCTAGTTTTTATTACTGACCGCACAGAGTTCTGTCCTGTACTATTTCTATCTAGCTAGAAGTGGCCTCCTGTGTGTATGTCATTTCCTTCTCCTCTCACAGTCATTACTTGTGGGGGGCTAATCTATCCTTTGGGGATTTTCTCTGAGGCAAGATAGTTTTCCTGCTTCTATCTTTAGGGGTAGTTAGTTCTTAGGCTGTGACAAGATGCCTAGGCAGAGTTAGGAGCATTCCACGGCTACTTCTAGTGTTGTGTCGAGCTTAGGGACTGCGGTCAGTATAGTTACCACCTGCTCAGAGCTAGTCGCATGTCGCTCCTTAATCACCAGACCATAACACCTAACAGTATATAACACAGCCCACGCAGTATATAGCAGCCACGCAGTATCTAACACAAGCGACGTAGTATATAACACAGGCCACGCAGTATATAACACAGGGCACGTAGTATATAGCACAGCCCACGCAGTATATAACACTGGCCACGTAGTATATAGCAGCCACGCAGTATATAACACAGCCCACATAGTATATAGCAGTGTGGGCACATATCCCTGTTAAAAAAAATAATTAAAATAAAAAATAGCTATATACTCACCCGCCGGGATCCAGCGAAGCTCTGGCGATGCGCGCGCAGCTGCTGCCATCTTCCGTTCCCAGGATGCATTGCAACATTACAAAGATTATTGCAAAACAATGGGGAGACAAAGAGCGCAATAGGGTCTTATCCACGTTACACAGAGGAGAATATACACCAAATTTGCTCACCTGGTTAGGATGAGATTAGAGCATATAGATAGTGGCTGCTGCAGATCCACAGGTCTTCACCGACCAGAGAAAATAATGTCTTCAAAAGGAGATTTGTAGTTAAAGTTCTGCGCTGCCGCTAAGATGAATTTCAGGAGAGTATAGTTGATTCACAGAGGTTTTATTCTACGCGTTTCAGGGGTCTCATGCCCCCTTCATCAGGAAATACCACACCTGGTATTTCCTGATGAAGGGGGCATGAGACCCCTGAAAAGCGTAGAATAAAACCACTGTGAATCAACTATACTCTCCTGAAATTCATCTTAGCGGCAGCGCAGAACTTTAACTACAAATCTCCCTTTGAAGACAACATTACAAAGATGACTTAGCGGTCTCGCGAGACTGCTAAGTCTTCTGGGTAATTTCGCAATGCATCTCTGGGAACAGAAGATGGCGGCAGGCGCGAGCGCATCGTCAGACGACGGAAGGTGAGAATAGCAGGTTTTTGGGTTTTTTAAATTATTTTTAACATTACATCTTTTTACTATTGATGCTGCATAGGCAGAATCAATAGTAAAAAGTTGGGGATAAACAGGGTTAATAGCAGCGGTAGCGGAGTGCGTTACCCACGGCATAACGCGGTCCGTTACCGTTGGCATTAACCCTGTGTGGCCGGTGACTGGGAGGGGAGTATGGAGCGGGCGCCGGGCACTGACTGCAGGGAAGTAAGGTGGGACTAATCGGACTGTGCCCGACGCTGATTGGTCGCGGCAGCCATGACAGGCAGCAGGAGAGACCAATCAGCGACGCGGGATTTCCGTTACAGACAGACGGAAGTACCCCTTAGACAATTACATAGTAGATATATTAATTTTAAAACAATTTCTATATTCGTTTATTAAAAACTATTTCTGTGTTTGTTTATTAAAATTGTGCAAAATAATTATGTGTAATAAAATCTTTTATCTCCTTAATTTACCAGTGCCTTTACCTGACATGCAGCCCCATATCATCAATGACTGTGGAAATTTGCATGTTCTCTTCAGGCAGTCATCTTTATAAATCCCATTGGAATGACACCAAACATAAGTTCCAGCATCATCACCTTGCCCAATGCAGATTCGCGATTTATCACTGAATATGACTTTCATCCAGTCATCCACAGTCCACGATTGCTTTTCCTTAGCCCATTGTAACCTTGTTTTTTTCTGCTTAGGCGTTAATGATGGCTTTAATTTAGCTTTTCTGTATGTAAATCCCATTTCCTTTAGGCGGTTTCTTATAGTTCAGTCACAGACGTTGACTCCAGTTTGCTCCCATTCGTTCCTCATTTGTTCTGTTGTGCATTTCCTGTTTTGGAAACATATTGCTTGAAGTTTCCGGCCTTGACACTTTGATGTCTTCCTTGGTCTACCAGTATGTTTGCCTTTAACAACCTTCCCATGTTGTTTGTATTTGGTCCAGATTTTAGACACAGCTGACTGTGAACAACCAACATCTTTTGCAACATTGCGTGATGATTTACCCTCTTTTAAGTGTTTGATAATCCTCTCCTTTGTTTCAATTGATATCTCTGGTGTTGGAGCCATGATTCATGTCAGTCCACTTGGTGCAGCTGCTCTCCAAGGTGTGATCACTCCTTTTTAGATGCAGACTAACGATCACATCTAATATGATGCAGGTGTTAGTTTTAGGAATGAAAATTTACAGGGTGATTCTATAATTTTTTCCCTCATAATTGAGTGACTCCATAATTTTTACCCTATGCTTGGTTAAAAAAAGTAACCATTACGGACTACCACATTTTTTTATTCTTGATTTCTTTCAGTGTTTCTTCAAGCCAAAAAGTTGACATTTGAAATGACTTTAGTTTTGTGCCATGTCTGTGATCTGCTTTTTTTTATACAAAATTAAACAACTGAATGAACATCCTCCAAGACCGGTGATTACATAATTTTTGCCAGGGGTTGTATATGTTGAAAGACATTTGATTAACGGGATTAGATAAACTCAATTCATTCTTCCAGTATAGACTACGAGATATATTTCTCAGTGAGATCATGAAAGTGTTTTTGTATGCATGTTTTGGGGTGTTGGGCTTGGGTAGTTAATAGGGCATTATAATCCTTCGCTTTCTGCTAACTCCCCTAATCCTACACCTAGTAAGGAACTATTCATCTCTTCTTCAATCCTCCCCATCCATCTCACCTCCTCCTCAGAACTGTTCCTCACCATACAATCCTCTGTCTCCAAGCACAGACAGCCCCCTCATGCCCTCTCCTGCTCCCACCTGCTAACACTTTCTCTGCTCCTTCTCACTGCTGGTGATATCTCTCCAAATCCGGGTCCTCCTCACCACATCCCCAGAGTCAGTTATACCTCCCATCCACGCTCTATCACAAATTTCCGTAACCTCTCTAACCTTATACCCATTCGCCCAGCCCCCGCTTCCCCAGTCCCTCTAACAGGAGCTCTGTGGAACGCTCGCTCTGTCTGCAACAAGCTTTCCTACATCCATAATCTTTTTGTCACTACCAAACTTTCCTTCCTCACCATCACCGAAACCTGGCTCACCCCTTCTGACACAGGCTCTCCTGCTGCACTTTCCTATGGTGGATTCCACACACCTCGCCCCAGCAGCAAGCATGGTGGAGGAGTTGGTTTTCTCCTGTCAGATAAGTTCTCCTTCACCCCAATCCAATTACTACTCTCTGTTACCCTCCCTTCCATTGAGGAGCACTCTGTGCGCATCTACTCCCCTCCAACCTCAAACTAGCTGTCATTTACAGCCCCCCAGGGCCATCCACCACCTTCTTTGACCACTTCACCACCTGGCTACTTCATTTCCTCTCCACTGACATCCCCACTATCATCTTGGGTGACTTCAACATCCCCATTGAGACTTCCCTCTCAGCTGCCACTAAGCTTCTATCTCTCACTTCCTCCTTCGGCCTCACTCAATGGTCTTCTGCAGCCACTCACAAAGATGGCCACACACTGGACCTCATCTTCACCCGCATCTGCTCCCTATCTAACCTCTCTAACTCACCTCTTCCTCTTTCTGACCACAACCTACTCACATTCTCTTCCCTCTCAACTCCTTGTCTACAACCCCCAACCCGGAAACTTGCACACCTTCGCAGAAATCTTAAACACCTTGATCTACACTCACTCTCTGAATCCCTTCTCCCTCTTACAGAAATAAGGATGTGGATGACACTGCCACTCTATATACCACAATAGCTGTAGCTTTGGAATCTGTTGCCCCTCTCACACATACCAAAGCTCGCAAAATCAACAGACAGCCCTAGCACACCAGCCTGACCAAAGGACTGAGGTGAACTTCCAGGGCTGCTGAGCGGAGATGGAAAAGATCCCACTCAAACGAGCACTTCATCGCATTCAAACAGTCCCTCACTACTTTCAAGGCCAGACTCGCCACAGCTAAACAAACCTACTTCTCATCCCTCATATCCTACCTGTCTCACAACCCTAAACAGTTATTCAACACCTTCAACTCTCTCCTCCGTCCCCTAGCACCTCCTCCCTCCCCACTCATCTCAGCTGAAGACTTTGCCTCATTTTTCAAGCAGAATATTGATAACATCAGAGGCAGTTTTGGTCGACAACCCCCAGAGCCCTTCCTCCCAGCTGCCCAGCCCTCCACCTCCAAAACCAACTTCTCCACCATTACAGAAGATAGACTCTTCACTCTACTTTCAAGATCGCATCTCACCAACTGTGCGCTTGACCCGATTCCTTCCCACTTCATCCCAAACCTCGCCACAGTCTTCATCCCAACCCTAACCTATCTCTTCAACCTATCACTAACAACTGGTGTTTTCCCCTCAAGCTTTAAACATGCCTCAATCACACCTATCCTCAAAAAGCACTCTCTTGACCCATCCTCTGTATCTAGCTATCACCCTATATCACTTCTCCCCTATGCCTCAAAACTACTGGAACAACACGTCCATCTTGAACTGTCCTCCCATCTCTGTTCCTGCTCCCTCTTTGACAGCTTACAATCTGGCTTCCGGTCACACCACTCCACTGAATGTGCCCTAACTAAGGTCACCAATGACCTATTAACTGCCAAGAGCAAGCGACACTACTCTGTTCTCCTCCTCCTGGACCTGTCCTCTGTCTTTGACACAGTGGACCATTCCCTAGTATTACAGACCCTTTCATCCCTTGGCATCACAGACTTGGCCCTATCCTGGATCTCATCATACCTAACAGACCGGACATTCAGCGTCTCCCACTCACATACCTCACCCCCCCATCTGTCGGAGTCCCGCAAGGTTTAGTCCTAGGGCCACTGCTCTTCTCCATTTACACCTTTGGCCTAGGACAGCTCATAGAATCTCACAGCTTTCAGTATCACCTCTATGTTGATGACACACAGATCTACATCTCTGGACCATATATCACCAGCCTACTAACCAGAATCCCTCAATGTCTGTCCGCTATTTCATCCTTCTTCTCCGCTAGATTTCTAAAACTTAACATGGAAAAAACAGAATTCATCATCTTTCCTGTTGTGAATTCTGTGGTCAAGCTCCCTCCTGTGGTCATGAGTGGTACTTCGGCTGGTTCTGTCCATGAGCTTCCTCTGGTGGATGTGAGTGGGGCTGCGGCTTCTGAGTTTCCTTCCTCAGATGACGAGGTTAAGTCGTTAGGTGCTGCTCTATTTAACTCCAGCTAGTTCTTTGTTCCTGGCCTCCAGTCAATGTTCCAGTATTGGTCTTGCTCTCTCCTGGATCGTTCCTTTGGCCTGTCTTCTCTGCATAAGCTAAGTTCTGCTTGTGTTATTTTTGTTTGCTATTTTTTCTGTCCAGCTTGCTACATTGGTTTGTCTTGCTTGCTGGAAGCTCTGGGACGAAGAGGGAGCACCTCCGTACCGTTAGTCGGTGCGGAGGGTCTTTTTGCGCCCTCTGCGTGGTTGTTTGTAGGTTTTTATGCTGACCGCAAAGCTATCTTTCCTATCCTCGGTCTATTCAGTAAGTCGGGCCTCACTTTGCTAAAATCTATTTCATCTCTGTGTTTTTATTTTCATCTTACTCACAGTCATTATATGTGGGGGGCTGCCTTTTGCTTTGGGGAATTTCTCTGAGGCAAGGTAGGCTTATTTTTCTATCTTCAGGGCTAGCTAGTTTCTCAGGCTGTGCCGAGGCGCCTAGGTCTGGTCAGGAGCGCTCCACGGCTACCTCTAGTGTGGTGTGATAGGATTAGGGATTGCGGTCAGCAGAGTTCCCACGTCTCAGAGCTCGTCCTATATTATTAGTAACTTTCAGGTCATTTTGTGTGCTCTTAACAACCAGGTCCATTGTGGCTCTGAATCACCAGTTCACAACACTTTCCTCCATCTCATGTGATCCCCCCAACAAACCTATCTATTACAGTAAACGGCTGCCCACGCTCACCAGTCCCACAAGCTCGCTGCCTCGGGGTAATCCTTGACACAGATCTCTCCTTCAAACCACATATGAAAGCCCTTTCCACTTCCTGCCGCCTTCAGCTCAAAAATATTTCACGGATCCGTACATTCCTAAACCAAGAATCTGCAAAAACCCTAGTCCATACACTCATCATCTCCCACATCGACTATTGCAACCTCCTGCTCTGTGGCCTCCCCTCGAACACTCTTGCACCCCTCCAGTCTATTCTAAACTCTGCTGCCCGACTAATCTATCTGTCCCCCCGCTATTCCCCGGCCTCTCCCCTCAGTCAATCCCTTCACTGGCTCCCCATTGCCCAAAGACTCCAGTACAAAACCCTAACCATGACATGCAAAGCCATCCACAACCTGTCTCCTCCATACATCTGTGACCTCGTCTCACAGTACTTATCTGCACGCTACCTCCGATCCTCACAAGATCTCCTTCTCTACTCCCCTCTTATCTCCTCTTCCCACAATCGCATACAAGATTTCTCTCACGCATCACCCCTTCTCTGGAACTCTCTAACACAACATATCAGACTCTCTCCTAATATCGAAACCTTCAAAAAGAACCTGAAGACCTACCTCTTCCGACAAGCCTACAACTTGCAGTAACCACCGATTAACCAAACCGCTGCACGACCAGTTCTACCCCCACCTAATTTATCCTCACCCATCCCTTGTAGATTGTGAGCCCTCGCGGGCAGGGTCCTCTCTCCTACTGTACCAGTTGTGACCTGTATTGTTTAAGATTATTGTACTTGTTTTTATGGATACCCCTCCTCACATGTAAAGCGCCATGGAATAAATGGTGCTATAATAATAAATAATAATAACTGCAGGGAATATAAAGGACAGCCAACGCTGAGTGGGGGCGCCATATCGAAATCTAGGGTGCCAATCTCCACTGCTAGGAAGGTTCACAGCTTAATAAGGACCTATTAGCGTCAACACAGGACTATTGAACTTTAGCAATAAAGTGTCCCTTTCCCTGCAATATACTTTTCTACCCTTTAGCCCTTGAGGTATTGGTAATTTTTTGCATTTTTTTTTAAACTATTTGGGAATTTTTAACCAAACTATTAAAAGTTATTTTTAGGGTTGTTTTCTTTTTGTGGTTGATGAATTTAAGTATACCCAATTTCTATTTATTTTGGTTTGTTACTTCATTGAAATGGGGCCATATCATGTACCTCAAAATTGGGCACATAAACATACCAGCTGGACATGAAAAATACAAGCCCTTACACAACTCAATTGAAGGAAAAATTTGTATCACCATGAAATTCCAAAATTAGTGGTGGAATTGCATGTTTTTTTTCACTATTTCACCGCCCTTGTAATAGTTATTAAGGTTGAAGGAAGACTATATGTCCATCTAGTTCAACCCATAGCCTAACCTAACATGCCCTAACATGTTGATCCAGAGGAAGGCAAAAAAACCCCATGTGGCAAAGAGTAAGCTCCACATTGGGGAAAAAAATTCCTTCCCGACTCCACATACGGCAATCAGACTAGTTCCCTGGATCAACGCCCTATCAAGGAATCTAGTGTATATACCCTGTAACATTATACTTTTCCAGAAAGGTATCCAGTCCCCTCTTAAATTTAAGTAATGAATCACTCATTACAACATCATACGGCAGAGAGTTCCATAGTCTCACTGCTCTTACAGTAAAGAATCCGCGTCTGTTATTATGCTTAAACCTTTTTTCCTCCAACCGCAGAGGATGCCCCCTTGTCCCTGTTTCAGGTCTATGATTAAAAAGATCATCAGAAAGGTCTTTGTACTGTCCCCTCATATATTTATACATTAAAATAAGATCACCCCTTAGTCTTCGCTTTTCCAAACTAAATAGCCCCAAGTGTAATAACCTATCTTGGTATTGCAGACCCCCCAGTCCTCTAATAACCTTGGTCGCTCTTCTCTGCACCCGCTCCAGTTCAGCTATGTCTTTCTTAAACACCGGAGACCAGAACTGTGCACAGTATTCTAAGTGTGGTCGAACTAGTGACTTGTATAGAGGTAAAATTATGTTCTCCTCATGAGCATCTATGCCTCTTTTAATGCATCCCATTATTTTATTTGCCTTTGCAGCCGCTGCCTGACACTGGCCACTGAATTTAAGTTTGTCATCCACCCATACACCCAGGTCTTTTTCATTGACGGTTTTGCCCAGAGTTTTAGAATTAAGCACATAATTATACATCTTATTACTTCTACCCAAGTGCATGACCTTATATTTATCCCCATTAAAGCTCATTTGCCATTTATCAGCCCAAGCTTCTAGTTTACATAAATCATCCTGTAATATAAAATTGTCCTCCTCTGTATTGATTACCCTGCAGAGTTTAGTGTCATCTGCAAATATTGAAATTCTACTCTGAATGCCCCCTACAAGGTCATTAATAAATATGTTAAAAAGTAGAGGGCCCAATACTGACCCCTGTGGTACCCCACTGCTAACCGCTACCCAGTCCGAGTGTGCTCCATTAATAACCACCCTTTGTTTCCTATCCCTGAGCCAGCTCTCAACCCACTTGCACATATTTTCCCCTATCCCCATTATTCTCATTTTATGTATCAACCTTTTGTGTGGCACCGTATCAAAAGCTTTTGAAAAGTCCATATACACTACATCCACTGGGTTCCCTTGGTCCAATCCGGAACTTACCTCTTCATAGAAACTGATCAAATTAGTCTGACATGAACGGTCCCTAGTAAACCCGTGCTGATACTGGGTCATGAGGTTATTCCTCTTCAGATGCTCCAGTATAGCGTCCCTTAGAATGCCCTCCAGGATTTTACCCACAGTAGAGGTTAAGCTTACTGGCCTATAATTTCCGAGTTCAGTTTTTGTTCCGTTTTTGAATATTGGCACCACATTTGCTATACGCCAGTCTTGCGGCACAGACCCTGTTATTATGGAGTCTTTAAAGATTAAAAATAATGGTCTATCAATGACTGTACTTAATTCCTGCAGTACTCGAGGGTGTATCCCATCCGGGCCCGGAGATTTGTCAATTTTAGTGATTTTTAGACGCCGCCGCACTTCCTGCTGGGTTAAGCAGGTGACATTTAATTGGGAATTCTTATCACTAGACATTTTGTCTGCCATGGGATTTTCTTGTGTAAATACTGATGAAATACTGATAATACTGATAATATTTTACCTTTGTCCCTTATTCTATATGGTTAAATGAATGGTGTCATTTAAAACTATGACTTGTGTTCCAAAAAAAATACACTGAATATCCTCATATGTCTATGTTACCAGAAAAATAAAAAAGTTATGGCTATTTAAAAAAGGGGAGGAAAAAATAAAAACGCTAAAATGAAAACTGGCTGATTTCTTACGGAGTTAAAGCCACTTAGTGGCAGCCATAAAAATGCACCAAAGCATCAATAATTAGATTTCATATGATCTACATATAGGCAGGGGTGAAGCTGAACTGGAACTTGAACTGCCCCGGTTAGAAGGTTATTATACTACAGTGGCATCCTTTAAGAACAAAGTCCAGGTAGGCACATGGGCCACGGGCATCGGTGCAACAGGTTGCTGAATTGAGAGACTAGAAACCATAGATAAACAAGTGGAATGGTGGAAACCGCAGGCAAGCAGGCGAAGTACAGGAAACTGCAGGCAGGCAAGTAGAGTGCAGGAAAAAGCAGGCAGGTGGAGGACATCATGAAACAGCAGGCAGGCAGGTGGAGTGCAGAAACCCACAGGCTAACGGAGGACGTCAGGAAACTGCAGGCAAGTATTGCAATGCTGGAAACTGCAGGCAGGTAGCAGATAACACTCTGGAGTAACGGGAAAGCAACCAAGGAAAGTGCACACAGCCAAGAAGACGTCCTGAAAACCGCAGGCGGATACGGAGAAGAGGTCAGGAGACCCGGGGACAGGTAGAAGTCACAAGAAGCCATAGATAAGTAGGTAGAGGTACTAAATGTCGCTGGTCTACAGGAGACGACATGCAGCCTGAGTGCACACACAAACTGCAAAACTGGTCTCAGATTTAATGCCAAAGCCTGCATGTACGTATTAGAAGCCGTTAAATAGGCCCAGACAGTCCATTGCATGGGAGCACGCCAGGCCACCTGCAAAGCCTGATGTGGAGTACAAGAAAGTTCAATGGACCAGGACAGATGGAGCAGAGCCCAGAACAAGTCTGTAACAGTTCACACAACCATATTTTCAGTCAAGAGTCCTATCTGTGAAAAAATCGGACAGCACTCGGACCAATGTTATTTAATTGAGCAGTGCTGATGATCAATTTGTTTTCACTGACTGAACCTGTGAGTGAATAAATAGCAGAGTGCACTGGTTTCTTCTGTAAATTGGATTAGACTCTCACATTCAAGTGAAAAAAAATCAGATGCCGTACAGTACAGACCAAAAGTTTGGACACACCTTCTCATTTAAATATTTTTCTGCAATTTCATGACTATGAAAATTGTACTTTCACACTGAAGGCATCAAAACTATGAATTAACACATGTGGAATTATATACTTAACAAAAAAGTGTGAAACAACTGAAATTATGTCTTATATTCTAGGTTCTTCAAAGTAGCCACCTTTTGCTTTGATGACTGCTTTGCACACTCTTGGCATTCTCTTGATGAGCTACAAGAGGTAGTCACCAGGAATGGTTATCACTTCACAGGTGTGCCCTGTCAGGTTTAATAAGTGGGATTTCTTGCCTTATAAATATGGTTGGGACCATCAGTTGTGTTCTGCAGAAGTCTGGTTGATACACAGCTGACAGTCCTACTGAATAGACTCTTAGAATTTGTATTATGGCAAGAAAAAGGCAGCTAAGTAAAGAAAAATGAGTGGCCATCATTACTTTAAGAAATGAAGGTCAGTTGGTCCGTAAAATTGGGAAAACTTTGAAAGTGTCCCCAAGTGCAGTGGCAAAAACCATCAAGCGCTACAAAGAAAATGGCTTACATGAGGACCACCCCAGGAAAAGAAGACCAAGAGTCACCTCTGCTTCTGAGGATAAGTTTATCCGAGTCACCAGCCTCAGAAATCGCAGGTTAGTAGCAGCTCAGATTAGAAACCAGGTCAATGCCACACAGAGATCTAGCAGCAGACACATCTCTTCAACAACTGTTAAGAGGAGACTCTGTGCAACAGGCCTTCATGGTAAAATAGCTGCTAGGAAACGACTGCTAAGGACAGGCAACAAGCAGAAGAGACTTGTTTAGGCTAAAGAACACAAGGAATGGACATTAATCCAGTGGAAATCTGTGCTTTGGTCTGATGAGTAAAAACTTGAGATCTTTGGTTCTAACCACCGTGTCTTTGTGCAGCGCAGAAAAGGTGAACGGATGGACTCTACATGCCTGGTTCCCACCGTGAAGCATGGAGGAGGAGGTGTGATGGTGTGGGGGTGCCTTGCTGGTGACACTATTGGAGATTTATTCAAAATTGAAGGCATACTGAACCAGCATGGCTACCACAGCATCTTGCAGGGGCATGCTATTCCATCCGGTTTGCGTTTAGTTGGACCATCATTTATTTTTCAACAGGACAATGACCCCAAACACACCTCCACGCTGTGTAAGGGCTATTTGACCAAGAAGGAGAGTGATGGGGTGCTACGCCAGACCTGAACCCAATCGAGATGGTTTGGGGTGAGCTGGACCGCAGAGTGAAGGCAAAAGGGCCAACAAGTGCTAAGCATCTCTGGGAACTCTGGGAGATTGTTGGAAGACCATTCCCGATGACTACCTCTTGAAGCTCATCAAGAAAATGCCAAGAGTGTGCAAAGCAGTCATCAAAGCAAAAGGAGGCTACTTTGAAGAACCTAGAATATAAGACATAATTACAGTAGTTTCACACTTTTTTGTTAAGTATATAATTCCACATGTGTTAATTCATAGTTTTGATGCCTTCAGTGTGAATGTACAATTTTCACAGTCATGAAAATGCAGAAAAATCTTCAAATGAGAAGGTGTGTCCAAACTTTTGGTCTGTACTGTATATACACTACTAGATGGAGGCCCGGTGCTATCGCATCGGGAGGGCGGTAATGTCACGATGGGGTCAGACTTTGCAAGGTTGAGAATCTCTCCGCCCATGTGCTCACCCACCTTTCCACTCTGTCTTTCCCCATGTGCTGACTTCTCCCGTCTGTGCGCTCTTCTTTGACCTGTCTACCCCATGTGCTATATGCATTGTTTTGTCCCAGCGATGCTGTTGCTCTTCAAGAGTCTCATTTGCCCGTTGTTGTCTTCGACGTTGTGCCTTTGCTGCTTTCCTTTGTCTCTGTCATTGGTGTACTTTTAAGGAGGAGCCATGTTGGCGTTGATATTTGCTTTTTAAGGCCGGTTTCACACGTCCAGATAATTCCGGTACCGGAGAAATCGGTACCGGAGTTATCCGTGTCCGTGTGCTCACGTGGCACATCAGTGTGGCCCATGTGCGGCAGCCGTGTGAACCTGTGTGCCGACTGAGGACCACACGGACCGTGCAGGAGACAGCGCTACAGTTAAGCGCAGTCCCCTGCTTTTGGTGCTGAAGCCGGCATTCATTCCTTCTCCCCAGGAGCGTTCGCTGGAGAGTAGGAATGAAAAATCAAGGTTTTTTTTTGTGTTAAAAATAAAGTTTGCGGGTCCCCTCCCACCTCCCATCCCCTGTGCGCCCGACCGCTTGCCGAGAAATACTCACCCAGCTCCTGCGATGTGTGCTCTCAGCGCCGGCAGCAGGTCCTGTGTGAGCGGTCACGTGGTACCGCTCATTACAGTGATGAATATGCACATATTCATCACTGTAATGAGCGGTACCATGTGACCGCTCACACAGGACCTGCTGCCGGCGCTGAGAGCACACATCGCAGGAGCTGGGTGAGTATTTCTCGGCAAGCGGTCGGGCGCACAGGGGATGGGAGGTGGGAGGGGACCCGCAAACTTTATTTTTAACACAAAAAAAAACCTTGATTTTTCATTCCTTCTCTCCAGCGAACGCCGCTGGGGAGAAGGAATGAATTCCTTCTTCAGCACCACACGCAGTGGGGACAGCGCATACTGTAGCGCTGTCTCTCCTGTGGGCGGTACGTGCACACGGAGGAGAGTGCACACTGTTCTTTGTGTGCACGTGTGCGGGACGTATATTGCGGTACGTGCTGCCGGAGAAAAGCGGACATGTCTCCGTGTTTTGCACATGGACACACGGTCCGTGAAAACACGGAGTCATGTACATAGACACATTCATTTGAATGGGTCTATGTGTGTCAGTGTCTCCAGTACGTGAGAAAACTTTCAGTACACGTACTGGAGACACTGACGTGTGAAACGGGCCTAAAGGGGTTTTCCCACGAACGAAAGTTAATTTTAAAAATTGTCTGTGTCTGACCATGTACATAACATACCACAGCTCCTGGACAGGGTAGGAAGCAAAAGACAATACTGACATTACAGCAGGAGATCCCAGAGGATACATTTTGTGAGGTAAAATATTGTTTAAAACAGTCAGTGAAATATTTTACCTCACAAAATGAATCCACTGTTATCCCCTGCTGTAATGTCAGTATTATCTTTTGTTTCCTCCCCTGCCCAAGAGATGTGGTATGCTCCGTACACGGTCAGACACAATTTTTAAAATGAACTTTCGTTCGTGGGAAAACCCCTTTAATGTGTCCGACTTCCTCTGCCTGTAGACAAGCCGCGCATTTGCCGCCGGGATCAGCCGAATGATTCACTGCGCCTGTGCGTAATTCGTGCAGGCGCAGTAAATCAGACCACCGCCATCTTTGTGCAGACAGATAGCAGCAGTCACATTAAAACTGCGCATGCGCTCCTCCTATACAAAGATGGCGGTAGTCAGTGAATCATTCAGCTGATCCCGGCGGCGTTTTCGCGACAAGAAGCTTGTACCACCAGCAGTTTCCATATTGAGACACCCATCACTTGGGTGTCCCAATATGAAGGTCGGTGAACTTCCGCCACTTGGAATTCTGGGCTCACGACACATCTGGATGGAACAGGATGTGAAGACATTACAAGGTAAGTATATATTAAGATAACGTGATTTTTATGGATGCATTGCAATTCTGTAAAATAGGAAACTGTGAATGGTCCTGTGAATTATTAATTGCTGCTTTAAAAAAAAAAAAAAAAAGCGTACGGATGACAAGTGAGAAAAAAATAATCTCCCCACTTTTCTGAATGAAACGCTGAACGATTTTTTATACGCTTGTGTGAACTTGCCCTAATAGTAGGGTGTCCGTACAGCTTAGCTAATGGTTAGTATAAAGCTCGACCGCCAGCTATGGTGTACGGGCATCTCTCCCGGCCCTCCCATACACACTCATTGTGTAAGTAAGCCGTAGACAGATGATTCTGATGGTGGCTTATGGCTCAGAGAACAAAAAAATTTGATTGCCGTAACTCAACAAGCGTCATCACCCTCTCCACCCCAGACATGATCTGCTAGGGAATCAGGATTTACATTAGAGGGTCTATGCATATATTTCTTTATGTATATCTATATAAATACGGTCTATATACACATAATGTACGTAGGCCTTTAGGCACAGTCAGTGTTCTCCATCAATCACAATAAAGCTTTTCCAAGTTTCAGGACAAAGAATTACAAGAATCTGTCGTCTCATGTGTCCTGGAGAAAAGGAAATAACTTACATATTTCTCGCCATTCCTCCAGTTCCCGGCATATACTCTAATGTATTCTCCAGTGCTGGTGGATTTTGCATCATATGTGCCATACCCACTCCTCTTCCCATGGATCCAGTCTCCTTGATAGATGGCGTTAGCTTTCTTGTAGATGTATGTGCCTATCCCTATGATATCAATAATAATAAAAAAAAAGGAAAAGAAAAATGAACTTGGAGAACCCATTGTGAGGCAGTGAGGGGGATCATATGCGACAGTCGATATGTGTCCCCCAGGAAGCGGACTGAGTCCTATTAGACCCGCTGGATTGCCTTATATTCACAGCAGGACGCCTGTGAGTCACAAGGAAAAATACAAGTGTGGACCTGGTCAAGCTAATTTGGCCAAGGTATTGTTCAGGAAAACCCGTTAATGGCTTTGACTTTTGAAGCGGACTACAGGATGGTAGTGGGGCTGTCCGCTTCCTCCAATACGGGTCTTACAAGTGGCCCATGGCCACAGATTCCAGTTAAAAACCCTGCAGTATAGGGTTTGGGTGTGTCAGTGTTTGTTTGCAAGTGGCAGAGCAGGTGGCTCTGAGGCATCCATCCTGTGTGAGGTAACACAGAGCCAAGAGCAGCGAACGCCTGGCACCCCGCAGCGTGATACGGTGGTGCAGTCGCCCTCGGCAACTGGTCTTGTGTATGGACTGCTGTGACGACCCGGCTGCGATCCGGAGGATACCGTGTGCTGTTTATTGTGTGAGTTGTTTGGACATTAACCCCTTCCCGACCTTTGACGCATACGCTGCGTCATGAAAGTCGGTGCCATTCCGACCCATGACGCAGCATATGCGTCATGGAAAGATCGCGTCCCTGCAGATCGGGTGAAATGGTTAACTCCCATTTCACCCGATCTGCAGGGACAGGGGGAGTGGTAGTTTAGCCCAGGGGGGGTGGCTTCACCCCCCCGTGGCTACGATCGCTCTGATTGGCTGTTGAAAGTGAAACTGCCAATCAGAGCGATTTGTAATATTTCACCTAAAAAAATGGTGAAATATTACAATCCAGCCATGGCCGATGCTGCAATATCATCGGCCATGGCTGGACACACTAATGTGCACCCACTCCACTCCTCCGATCGCCCCCCCAGCCCCCTGATCTGCGGTCTGCTCCCCTCGGTCCTGTGCTCCGCTCCCCCGTCCTCCTGCCCGCTCCCCCTGTGCTCCAATCAAACCCCCCCGCACTCCGATCCCCCCCCGCACAGCGATCCCCCCCCCGCACAGCGATTCCCCCCCCCCCCCCCCGTGCTCCGATCCACCCGCCCGCACAGCGATCCCCCACTCCGTGCTCCAATCCACCCCCCCGTGTTCCGGTCCACCCCCCCCCGTGCTCCGACGCCCCCCCCCGTGCCCTGATCTCCCCCCCCCCTTATACTGACCTCGCCTCCCGGGGACCGTCCGTCTTCTTTCCTGGGCGCCGCCAACTTCCAAAATGGCGGGCGCATGTGCAGTGCGCCCGCCGAATCTGCCGGCCGGCAGATTCGTTCCAGAGTGAATTTTGATCACTGAGATAGGTTATATCTCAGTGATCAAAATAAAAAAAAAAGTAAATGACCCCCTTCCCCCTTTGTCACCCCCATAGGTAGGGACAATAAAAAAAATATTATTTTTTTTTCCCCACTAAGGTTGGGGTAAGAACTAGGGTTAGGGTTAGGGTTAGGGGTAGGGTTAGGGTTTCGGTATGTGCACACGTATTCTGTTCCTCTGCGGATTTTTCCGCTGCGGATTTGATAAATCCGCAGTGCTAAACCGCTGCGGAATTATGGCGGATTTACCATGTTTTTTCTGCGCATTTCAATGCGGTTTTACAACAGCGATTTTCTATTGGAGCAGTTGTAAAACCGCTGCGGAATCCGCAGAAAGAAGTGACATGCTGCGGAATGTAAACCGCTGCGTTTCCGTGCAGTTTTTCCGCAGCATGTGTACAGCAATTTTTGTTTCCCGTAGGTTTGCATTGAACTGTAAACTCATGGGAAACTGCTGCGGATCCGCAGCGTTTTCCGCAGCGTGTGCACATGCCTTTAGAATTAGGCTATGTGCACACGGTGCGGATTTGGCTGCGGATCCGCAGCAGTGTTCCATCAGGTTTACAGTTCCATGTAAACATATGGAAAGCCAAATCCGCTGTGCCCATGGTGCGGAAAATACCGCGCGGGAACGCTGCGTTGTATTTTCCGCAGCATGTCAATTCTTTGTGCGGATTCCGCAGCGTTTTACACCTGTCCTCAATAGGAATCCGCAGGTGAAATCCGGACAAAAAACACTGGCAATCCGCGGTAAATCCGCAGGTAAAACGCAGTGCCTTTTACCCGCGGATTTTTCAAAAATGGTGCTGAAAAATCTCATACGAACCGCAACGTTGGCACATAGCCTTAGGGCTAGGGTTGGGTTGGAATTAGGGTTGTGGTTAGGGTTAGGGGTGTGTTGGGGTTACGGGTGTGTTGGGGTTAGGGTTGTGATTAGGGTTACGGCTACAGTTGGGATAAGGGTTAGGGGTGTGTTGGAGTTAGAATTGAGGGGTTTCCACTGTTTAGGCACATCAGGGGGTCTCCAAACGCAACATGGCGCCACCATTAATTCCAGCCAATCTTGTATTCAAAAAGTCAAATGGTGCTCCCTCACTTCCGAGCCCCGACGTGCACCCAAACAGTGGTTTACCCCCACATATGGGGTACCAGCATACTCAGGACAAACTGCGCAACAATTACTGGGGTCCAATTTCTCCTGTTACCCTTGTGAAAATAAAGAAATGCTTGCTAAAACATCATTTTTGAGGAAAGAAAAATGATTTTTTATTTTCACGGCTCTGCGTTGTAAACGTCTGTGAAGCACTTGGGGGTTCAAAGTGCTCACCACATATCTAGATAAGTTCCTTGGGGGGTCTAGTTTCTAAAATGGGGTCACTTGTGGGGGGTTTCTACTGTTTAGGCACACCAGGGGCTCTGCAAACGCAATGTGACGCCCGCAGACCATTCCATCAAAGTCTGCATTTCAAAAGTCACTACTTCCCTTCTGAGCCCCGACGTGTGCCCAAACAGTGGTTTACCCCCACACATGGGGTATCAGCGTACTCAGGAGAAACTGGACAACAACTTTTGGGGTCCAATTTCTCCTGTAACCCTTGGGAAAATAAAAAATTGTGGGCTAAATAATTATTTTTGAGGAAAGAAAACGTATTTATTATTTTCACGGCTCTGCATTATAAACTTCTATGAAGCACTTGGGGGTTCAAAGTGCTCACCACACATCTAGATAAGTTCCTTTCGGGGTCTAGTTTCCAAAATGGGGTCACTTGTGGGGGGTTTCTACTGTTTAGGCACATCAGGGGCTCTGCAAACGCAACGTGACGCCCGCAGAGCATTCCATCAAAGTCTGCATTTCAAAACGTCACTACTTCACTTCCGAGCCTCGGCATGTGCCCAAACAGTGGTTTACCCCCACATATGGGGTATCAGCGTACTCAGGAGAAACTGGACAACTTTTGGGGTCAAATTTCTCCTGTTACCCTTTGTAAAATAAAAAATTGCAGGCTAAAAGATCATTTTTGAGAAAATAATTTTTTTTTTTTATTTTCATGGCTCTGCGTTATAAACTTCTGTGAAGCACTTGGGGGTTCAAAGTCCTCACCACACATCTAGATTAGTTCCTTTGGGGGTCTAGTTTCCAAAATGGGGTCATTTCTGGGGGATCTCCAATGTTTAGGCACACAGGGGCTCTCCAAACGTGACATGGTGTCCGCTAATGATTGGAGCTAATTTTCCATTTAAAAAGCCAAATGGCGTGCCATCCCTTCCGAGCCCTGCCGTGCGCCCAAACAGTGGTTTACCCCCACATATGGGGTATCAGCGTACTCAGGACAAACTGGACAACAATATTTGGGGTCCAATTTCTCCTATTATCCTTGGCAAAATAGGAAATTCCAGGCTAAAAAATCATTTTTGAGGAAAGAAAAATTATTTTTTATTTTCATGGCTCTGCGTTATAAACTTCTGTGAAGCACCTGGGGGTTTAAAGTGCTCAATATGCATCTAGATAAGTTCCTTGGGGGGTCTAGTTTCCAAAATGGGGTCACTTGTGGGGGAGCTCCAATGCATAGGCACACAGGGGCTCTCCAAACGCGACATGGTGTCCGCTAACAATTGGAGCTAATTTTCCATTCAAAAAGTCAAATGGCGCGCCTTCCCTTCCGAGCCCTGCCGTGTGCCCAAACAGTGGTTTACCCCCACATATGAGGTATCGGCGTACTCGGGAGAAATTGTCCAACAAATTTTATGATCCATTTTATCCTACTGCCCATGTGAAAATGAAAAAATTGAGGCGAAAAGAATTTTTTTGTGAAAAAAAAGTACTTTTTCATTTTTACAGATCAATTTGTGAAGCACCTGAGGGTTTAAAGTGCTCACTAGGCATCTAAATAAGTTCCTTGGGGGGTCTAGTTTCCAAAATGGGGTCACTTGTGGGGGAGCGCCAATGTTTAGGCACACAGGAGCTCTCCAAACGCGACATGGTGTCTGCTAACGATGGAAATAATTTTTCATTCAAAAAGTCAAATGGCGCTCCTTCCCTTCCGAGCCTTACCATGTGCCCAAACAGTGGTTTACCCCCACATATGAGGTATCGGCGTACTCAGGAGAAATTGCCCAACACATTTTAGGATCCATTTTATCCTGTTGCCCATGTGAAAATGAAAAAATTGAGGCTAAAAGAATTTTTTTGTGAAAAAAAAGTACTTTTTCATTTTTACGGATCAATTTGTGAAGCACCTGGGGGTTCAAAGTGCTCACTATGCATCTAAATAAGTTCCTTGGGGCGTCTAGTTTCCAAAATGGGGTCACTTGTGGGGGAGCTCCAATTTTTAGGCACACGGGGTCTCTCCAAACGTGACATGGTGTCCACTAAAGAGTGGAGCCAATTTTTGATTCAAAAAGTCAAATGGCGCTCCTTCCCTTCCAAGCCCTGCCGTGCGCCCAAACAGTGGTTTACCCCCACATATGAGGTATCAGCGTACTCAGGACAAATTGCACAACAACTTTCGTGGTTCAGATTCTCCTTTTACCATTGGGAAAATAAAAAAATTGTTGCTAAAAGATAATTTTTGTGACTAAAAAGTTAAATGTTCATTTTTTCCTTCCATGTTGCTACTGCTGCTGTGAAGCACCTGAAGGGTTAATAAACTTCTTGAATGTGGTTTTGAGTACCTTGAGGGGTGCAGTTTTTAGAATGGTGTCACTTTTGGGTATTTTCAGCCATATAGACCCCTCAAACTGACTTCAAATGTGAGGTGGTCGCTAAAAAAAATGGTTTTGTAAATTTCGTTGTAAAAATGACAAATTGCTGGTCAAATTTTAACCCTTATAACTTCCTAACAAAAAAAAATTTTGTTTCCAAAATTGTGCTGATGTAAAGTAAACATGTGGGAAATGTTATTTATTAACTATTTTGTGTCACATATCTCTCTGGTTTAACAGAATAAAAATTCAAAATGTGAAAATTGCGAAATTTCCAAAATTTTCGCCAAATTTCCGTTTTTATCACAAATAAACGCAGAATTTATTGACCTAAATTTACCACTAACATGAAGCCCAATATGTCACGAAAAAACAATCTCAGAACCGCTAGGATCCGTTGAAGCGTTCCTGAGTTATTACCTCATAAAGGGACACTGGTCAGAATTGCAAAAAACGGCAAGGTCTTTAAGGTCAAAATAGGCTGGGTCATGAAGGGGTTAAACACGTTTGCTGTGAACTTTCCTGTGGTCTCTGCATATCTGTCACACTGCGCCAACCACGCTGCAGTACACTATACATATGAAATGTTGGGCAGAACACTCAACTATTCTTGTGATCTCGCTATGAAGGGGTTTAGAACCATTGTATGTGTATATATACTGTATACACAGTGGCGTGTAATAGTTTGGGCACCCCTGGTCAAAATTACTGTAAGGCTATGTGCACACTTTGCAGATTCCACTGCGGATTTTTCCGCAGCGGAATTGCAAAATCCGCAGTGAAAACCCATCGCGGTTTTTACTGCGGATTTATCGCGGTTTTTACTGCGTTTTCTTCTGCGGATTTTCAACTGCAGTTTTCTATTGGAGCAGCTGAAAATCCGCAGAAAAGAAGTGACATGCTGCGGAATGTAATCCGCAGCGTTTCCGCGCGGATTTTTCTGCAGCATGTGCACAGCGTTTTTAGTTTCCCATAGGTTTACATTGAAATGTAAACTCATGGGAAACTGCTGCGGATCCGCAGCGGTCAAATCCGCTGCGGATCCGCAGCAAAATCCGCAAAGTGTGAATATAGCCTTATTGTGAACAGTTAAGCAAGTTGAAATGATCTCTAAAGGGCTAAAGTTAAACATGACACATTTTCTTTGTATTTTAGGCAAACAATAATAATTTCATCTTTTACATTTTAAAAATAACAAAAAGGAAACTGGGCTGATGCAAATGTTTGGGCACCCTGCATGGTTAGTACCTAGTGGCAACCCCTTCTGCAAGCATCACACGTTTTGTAGGCAGACAAGAGTCTTTCAATTCTTGTTTGATGGATTTTCATCCATTCTTTTTCATTTTCTCCCCGCTGCGCTTGGCCAAGTGCGGGCAGGTCAGTAACGCTAATAGGCTCTAGATAACCCCATATCTGCAGGTTAATAGTGTTTTTTCTGGTGACAGGTTCTCTTTAAAAATATGTATGTCCAGTAGTTGTGACATGCTGACTTGTATGCTTTTGTCCATTATGCCACCACAGATGATATACATATCGGCCTTGAATCATCCAGGCTGGTGATTATTATTATTGATTCCATGGTGCTGTACATGAGAAGGGGTTACATACAAGTTACAGATATCACTTACAGTAAGCAAACTAACAATTACAGACTGGTACAGAGGGGCGAGGACCCTGCCCTTGTGGGCTTACATTCTACAGGATGGTGGGGATCTTCCTACCAGCCTTGATGAGTGGGCAGGGTGCAGTGCGAGGCTCCTGAATCATTAATAATTTAGACGAGATGTGAATTGGCCTAGAGCCTCCAGCTGCGCCTCGCCACAAATCTTACTACATTCCATGATTTGTGGCATAGTTAATGCCACCACTCATCGTGAATTTAATGAGCGCCCATTGCTTTGCCCCTGTCCGAGCTCTGCCCATTTTGTTGAAGGTGGGCGAAAATGCCGAAAGAACACTAAAAATGTTAGCGCAGCCTCAAATTTTCAAAGCTTTTTACGGCACAATTCTGGAGTAAATGCTTTTTATTAATCCACCCATCCAGTCTTACCATGCGGCAGGTTATTCATCCATCCTCCCGTGTAATTGTCTCCATTTTTAGCGTACACAATGCTTCTCACTTCTGATTTCTGGGCCTTTAGAAGAGGCACGTCCGCAGGTCCTGGAATCGTAGACACAAGAGTTTTCTGTGGATTGTGGTGTGCTCAATGTCAAATTACCGTCCCCACCTCATCCCATGATCAGCCATAATGAGTGATGAGTTACACTGATTATCCGGTGACAATGGCACCTGCCAGGGGTGAGATACATTGGACATCGAGAGAATCACAATAATTGCTGTTTCAGTAAAGCTGAGGCCACATAATGTTACTATGGTGGAAGGATCAGGCCCCGTTACATTGTAGAGCCCATATGAGGGGTCTTTGGCAGACCTAGTAGCCAGCCCCCTTCATATAGGATGTGACAGGCGGATACTTCAACCTGTTGGGACCATGTGACAGTGGATGTAAAGACCAGAGGACCAGGAGACAGAAGCCGCAGACAGCACCGCAGGATCGGGAACCTTAGAGGGACTACTCAAAATGTTCCCATAGAAACAGTGGCTCTGATTCATTATTGTATTTGTGCCTTTTTTCTGTAGTAAAATGGTTCCAATAGTGACTTTTACTATTTGTACTTATTCATTATTTATTTAGGGTTTTTGTTAAGTTAAATTTACCTGATTTCATTTTTTTGGCCTGGTAATGTGAACGTGGTTTTCTTTATAAGTGTGTTTTAGCTGTATTTGTCATTTTTTACTTTTTGGACAAAATGTGAATGCTGCTGTCGATGAGCGGCCACAAGATGTCCCCGGCCGGATACTGAACTCTACAAACCGTTAAGGGAAACAATGCTGTGCAGATGAGTGCCTCTAATCTGGGAGGTACAGTGCCTTAAAAAAGTACTCACACCCCATTAACTTTTTTTCCACATTACACCCACAAACTTAAATATGTTTCATTGGGATTTTATGTGATATACAGTAGAGTAGTGTTCAAAATAATAGCAGTCCAATATGACTAACCAGATTAATCACTGTTTTTGGTATAAATTATATTACCAATAGTGATGAGCGAGTATACTCGTTACTTGACGTTCTCTGAGCACGCTCGGGTGGTCTCCGAGTATTTTGGCGTGCTCGGAGATTTCAGCTGGATGATTTGCGGCTACTAGACAGGCTGAAAACATGTGGGGATTATCTAACAAACAGGCAACCCCCACATGTACTCAGGCTGACTACCAGCTGCAAATCATGCAGCAGTGTAAACATAAACTAAATCTCCGAGCACGCGAAATACTCGTGAAATCTCGAGTAACGAGTATACTCGCTCATGACTAATTACTAGTGATGAGCGAGTATACTCGTTGCTCGGGTGGTCTCTGAGTATTTGTCAGTGTTCGAAGATTTAGTTTTCATTGCCGCAGCTTAATGATTTACAGCTACTAGCTAGCCTGAGTACATGTGGGGGTTGCCTGGTTGCTAGGAATTCCCCACATGTAATCAAGCTGGCTAGTAGCTGTAAAGCTGCGGCGATGAAAACTAAATCTTCGAACACTGACAAATACTCAGAGATCAACAGAGCGTGCTCGGGAAAACCCGAGCAACGAGTATATTCGCTCATCACTAGTAATTACCACATGTCACACAATTTACCAATAGGTGCAGTAGATTCTAACAAAATCAACAGATTTCTTTGATTCCATGTATTAGAATAATTAATTGAAAGAGGGGGTGTTCAAAATAATAGCAGTGTGGAGATCAATTAGTGAGGACAGTCATTCTGTAAAGAAACCAGTGTGAATCAGGTGGCCCTTAGTTAAGGGTGAAGCCAGGACATGTTGTACATGCATTTCTCCTTGAAAGCCTGAGAAATAAGGGTTGTTCGAGACATTGTTCAGAAGAACAGCGTATTTTCATGAGAGGGTAAAACTTAAAAAGAAGTGCAGACAATTATCGGCTGTTCAGCTAAAATGATCTCCAATGCTTTAAAATGGAAACCAAACCAGAGAGACGAGGAAGAAAACCGAAGAATACCATCAGGGTCGTATTTAGAGTTTCTGCTGCCCTAGGCACTTTTAGGGCTGCCTCCCCCATTGGTGAGTATGACACTATCGGCATAGACTTTGGCAAGAATCGCTGATGTGAAAGTCGCCTTTTGCAGCAGATCGGGCAGTTTTTCTGCATCTGCTGCGTAACGGATCACTTACGGCAACACTACGTTTGGCCTCATTCATTCCCCATGGGGTTTGTGGCACTTGCCGTGATCTGGCAAATGTGGTACCATACCTCCCAACTTTTGAAGAAGGGAAAGAGGTATAATTTTAGGGCACGCCTCTGACCACACCCATTTCACAACTAGTCACACCCATATCCACGTCCCAACCACACCCATTTAGCACTGCTGATCACACTGTTTCATATACAATAATTATAAACAAAAATAAATATGGCCACACAGTGCTCCATACTGTATAATGGCCACACATGATGCTCTATACTGTATAATGGCCACACATGATGCTCCATACTGTATAATGGCCACACATGATGCTCCATACTGTATAATGGCCACACATGATGCTCTATACTGTATAATGGCCACACATGATGCTCCATACTGTATAATGGCCACACATGATGCTCCATACTGTATAATGGCCACACATGATGCTCCATCTATATATATAATTGCCTATAATTGCCAATCAGAGACCGGCACAGCATCGACGTAGAAATCCCACGTCTCTGATTGGTCGAGGCCGCCAGGCCTCGACCAATCAGCAACGGGCACAGCGACGATGATGTCATAAAGGACGTAGACATCCCGCGTCTCTGATTGGTCGAGGCCGCCAGGCCTCGACCAATCAGCAACAGGCACAGCGACGATGATGTCATAATGGTTGCCATGGCGACGATGATGTCATAAAGGTTGCCTCGATCAATCAGCGACGGACACAGTCTGCCGCGAATTCTGGAATCATCATTGTCCATATACTACGGGGACATGCATATTCTAGAATACCCGATGCGTTAGAATCGGGCCACAATCTAGTATTGTATAATGGCCACACATGATGCTCTATACTGTATAATGGCCACACATGATGCTCCATACTGTATAATGGCCACACATGATGCTCAGTACTGTATAATGGCCACACATGATATTCTATACTGTATAATGGCCCAACATGATGCTCCATACTGTATAATAGTCACACATGATGCTCCATACTGTATAATGGGCACACATGATGCTCAATACTGTATAATGGCCATTGACCACACATGATGCTCCATACTGTATAATGGCCACACATGATGCTCTATACTGTATAATGGCCACACATGATGCTCCATACTGTATAATGGCCACACATGATGCTCCATTCTGTATAATGGCCACACATGATGCTCCATATTGTATAATGGCCACACATGATGCTCTATACTGTATAATGGCCACACATGATGCTCCATACTGTATAATGGCCACATATGATGCTCAGTACTGTATAATGGCCACACATGATATTCTATACTGTATAATGGCCCAACATGATGCTTCATACTGTATAATGGTCACACATGATGCTCCATACTGTAAAATGGGCACACATGATGCTCAATACTGTATAATGGCCATTGACCACACATGATGCTCCATACTGTATAATGGCCACACATGATGGTCCATACTGTATAATGACCCCACAAGATATTCAATACTGTATAATGGCCCAACATGATGCTCAATACTGTATAATGGCCACACAGTGCTCCATACTGTATAATGGCCACACATGATGCTCCATACTGTATAACGACCCCACATGATGCTCAATACTCTATAATGCCCCCCTCCCATCTTGTATGCGTGTCTCATCTCCCTCCCATATGCATGGCTCATATTCCCCCCCTCCTGTATGCATGGCTCATATTCCACCATCACCCCCTCCTGTATGCATGGCTCATAATTCCCTCCCTGTATGCATGGCTCATATCCCCCTCTCCTGTATGCATGGCTCATAATTCCCCCCTGTATGCATGGCTCATATTTCCCCCCTCCTGTATGCATGGCTCATAATTCCCCCCCCCCACCTCCTGTATGCATGACTCATATTCCACCATCACCCCCTCCTGTATGCATGGCTCATAATTCCCCCCCTGCATGCATGGCTCATATTTCCCCCCTCCAGTATGCATGGCTCATAATTCCCCCCCCCACCTCTTGTATGCATGGCTCATAATCCCCCCATATGCATGGCTCATGCCGAGGGGGGCAGTCGGGAGGGAGGTGACCCAGGACTTTACAAAAAAAAAAAAAACCTTGCTCAGGTGCCGCCCCCCCGCATTGTTCCCGCCCTAGGCACGTGCCCTCAAGTGCCTAGTGGCAAATACGGTCCTGAATACCATTCAAATGGATGTAAGAATAACCAGAATGGCCAAGGCTCAGCCAGCGATCAGCTCAAGGATGACAAAAGACAGTCTCAGGTTACCTGTGAGGACTGTGACAGAAGACACCTGTGTGAAGCTAATCTCTTAGCGAGAAGTCCCTGAAAAGTCCCACTGTTAAATAAAGGACATGTACGGTACTGAAGAGGATGAAATTTGCCACAGAACACATCATCTGGCCTAAAGAGAAATGGAGAAGGATTTTGTGGACTAATAAAAGTAAAATTGTTCTTTTTGGGTCCAAGGGCCACAGACAGTTAGTCAGACGACCCCCAAACTTTGCATTCAAGCCACAGCATGCTCTGAAGACAGTGAAGCATGGTGGTGCAAGCATCATGACATGGGCAGGTTTCTCTTACTATGGTGCCAGATATTTACCGCATACCAGGAATCATGGACCAGGTTGTATAGATTAAAATACTTAAAGAGGTCATGTTGCCTTACACTGAATCTATAATCTAACCTATTTATATCTCATCTTTTAGGATACATCGGGGGCTTATCTACAGCATTACAGAATGATGTAGATAAGCCCCTGATGCCGGTGGGCTTAGATCATCTTCGATTTTGGGGTGACAGGTTCCCTTTAATCCGATGGAACACTTGTGGGGTGACATAAAAAATGCCAATTCTGAGGCAAAGCCAACAAATGCCAAAAAATTGTCTGATATAGTCCGAGCATCCTGGGCTGGAATAACAGGTGACAGGGGCCAGAAGTTGGTTGGCTCCATGCAACATAGCAGTTCTAAAAAGCTGTAGGTATACACCTAAATATTAGGTTAGTGATTCACAGGAATGATAAATCCGCAAAATAAGTACATATTGTGAGTTTGTAAAGACAAATGCAGGCTCTGCTATTTATTAGAACAGCCCAATAGTCATTGTTTGTTATTTTTTGTGACGTATTTACAAATTATCTACATTTTTCTTCATGTTTTGAATTAGTAAACAGCGTGCAATGTCCCCAATGCTGGAAATAAAAACCATAAAGGTTTTGTGATTAACTCATGTTTTTGAACACGCTGCTATTATCTTCAACACTACTGTATCAACACAAAGTAACAAGTATTTGTGAAGTGGAAAAGAAATGATACAAGGTGTTCTAAGTATTTTAAACATTGCAACGTGCCTGTGTATTCAGCCCCCCACAGTCAGTACTTTGTAGGACCACCCTTCACTGTAATTACTTAGTCTTTTGGGGTCTGTCTCTACCAGCTCTGCACATCTAGAGGTGACATTGTGACCCGCTCTTCTTTGCAGATTACCTCTAGCTCAGTGAGGTTGGATGGAGACGTCTGTAACGTCAATTTTCAAGTCTTTCCATGGATCCTCAGTGGGATTTCGGTCTGGAGTGTGACCGGACCATTCACACACATGAATATGCTTTGATATAAACCCTCCATTGTAGCTCTGGCAGGATGTTTAGGGCCATAGTCCTGAAGGAAGGTGAAGCTACGCCCCAGTCTCAAGTCTTTTGCAGCCTCTAACAGGTTTTCCCAATAAAATAGGGTAAAGGTACCTTCACGCTAAACGATATCGCTAGCGATCCGTGACGTTGCAGCGTCCTGGCTAGCGATATCGTTCAGTTTGACACGCAGCAGCGATCAGAATCCTGCTGTGATGTCGTTGGTCGGGGCTAGAAGTCCAGAACTTTATTTGGTCGCTGGATCTCCCGCTGACATCGCTGAATCGGCGTGTGTGACACCGATTCAGCGATGTCTTCGCTGGTAACCAGGGTAAACATCGGGTTACTAAGCGCAGGGCCGCTGCACTCACTGTGAGCACAGCGGCCGGAAAGCAGAGCGGTGACGTCACTGGTCTGCTTTCCGGCCGCTGTGCTCACAGCCAGTACAGAGAAGCAGAGCGCCGGGGACAGACAGCCGAAGGTAAGTATGAAGCGTTTGTTTTTTTTTACTTTTAGGATGGTAACCAGGGTAAACATCGGGTTACTAAGCGCGGCCCTGCGCTTAGTAACCCGATGTTTACCCTGGTTACCGGCATCGTTGGTCGCTGGAGAGCTGTCTGTGTGACAGCTCTCCAGCGACCAAACAGCGACGCTGCAGCGATCCGGATCGTTGTCTGGATCGCTGCAGCGTCGTTTAGTGTGAAGGTACCTTTAGTTCACAGTAGGCGTTTGTTTGTTTTTTTCCTGCAGCAAAACCTTATCTCTTGGCAGGAAAGAAGCTACAGAAAAAAACATGTTTTCCTCGGTTTTCTGCTGCAGTTTTTGCATGCTATATTTGTCTTTTGTGCATGCCGATAAAGTTTAGTGTTGAAAAAAAAAGGGCTATTCTATAGAATCCGGTTTTGGCACAAAGAACGCAGTAAAACCTGCGAATTTGGTGCATTTTTTCAGCACCCATTCGTTTGAATAAGTGAAAAACGCTGAAAGAAGTGACATGCTCCATCCATTGTGAAAAAAACACACAAAGCACAAAATCCTGATGACAAAAAAACAAAGCTGTGTGCAGGAGACTTCTGAAATCTCATAGACTTTGCTGGTACTGTAAAAAGCAGCTGAAAATTTGCATTAAAAAATGCTGCAAAAACGCCCAGTGTGAACTTAACCTAAGTTGGAGGGTGTAACATGAGGAATTGTGGAACAGTTCATGGGGTATGAATATTTTTTCAAGGCACTGTATGTATTACACTTCATTCTATCTCCCTGGATTCAATACTAAGACGCTCCCCGGCAGTGGACGTCCTCGTAGACGCAGCTTACTGTGTGTGGGGCAGAAGCTAAACAGAAGAGATGGCAGCAGG
Organism: Ranitomeya imitator; assembly: GCF_032444005.1. Classification (NCBI taxonomy): domain Eukaryota; kingdom Metazoa; phylum Chordata; class Amphibia; order Anura; family Dendrobatidae; genus Ranitomeya; species Ranitomeya imitator. The sequence continues at coordinate 483,718,032 of NC_091287.1, forward strand.
ACACAATGTAGGAGGAGGACCGAGCCGGAGGAGACAAGGTGCTGATCCGGCCAATAGTCTGCTGGAAACCTTGCGCTCTGACTTTGACAGGTGCCATTTGCCTAGGTCACCTCTTCATGGCAGCAGTATTCCTCAGAGCAGGGCCCTCTTCCAGCAGGGCAATGCCACGGTCACCAGGCAAAAAAGAGGAGCATCTGTGGGAAGTCTGATCCACGGAGACCATAACTGACGACTTACAGGACTTGTAGGATCTGCTCAGTGCCAGATGCCACCTGAAGCCTTCAGATCTTCTGGAGATTATGATTTCATGGATCAGAGGTATATTTAGAATTGAGAGTCCTCAGTGGTTGATACCTTTTAATGGCTAACTGAAAAGATGGTAACAAATTGCAAGCTTACGAGACTACACAGGTCTCTTCATCAGGCAAAGATGTCTTTGCCTGATGAAGAGACCTGTGCAGTCTTGAAAGCTTGCAGTCTTTGCCTGATGAAGAGACCTGTGTAGTCTCGAAAGCTTGCAATTTGTTACCATCTTTTCAGTTAGCCATTAAAAGGTATCAACCACTGAGGACTCTCAATTCTAAATATTTTTCTATCTACTGGCTAACACGGGACCAAGATATTTATCTTTCCTGGATCAGAGGTGACATGAGGGGACCTCCACTCTATGAAGTGGTTTTAATGTTACGGCTGATTGCTGTATACATCTTACTGCAGTAGTGTTAGGAGTAAACCTTATACAGAGGTGGGGATGACTGTCGTCTACCTAGCTGGACAAGTCCACTATAAAAGCGAGTCACACAGCGCCAACCAAGTCGGTCCTGAGCCCGCGCGGGCAGAGGCGAAGTCACCCCCTGGGGTCGCTACCTGCAGGGGCTGAAATCGGAAACTTTACTAATGCAGATCTCAGAATAAACCCCAACATTATAGACATTGCACCCCAACAATCACTCACCAGCCGCCATCTCCATAGCCAACGGGAGCGGAGTCGCCACCATTGGGGTAGTGGTACTTGTGGGTTGGTGGCGCACATTGGCGAGGCGAGACAGACCAGGGGGGCAGGTATCAGGGGCTTGTGGCCAGGGGACACATGTCACCTCTCTGCGACCTCCCTGCTGCAGTGACCCCCTGTGACCAGCAGAGGCGCTCCTGCGGGTGGAGGGAGCACTGCTCCGGCTGCTGTCTGCGCTGCCTCCAGCAGGGGGAGTGCTCGCAGCGTGATCAGCAGCAGCAGGACGCATCCTAGGAAGGGGCAGCAGGACACTATCACAGGCGTCGGGGTCACCGGAGCGGCCCGAAGGAAGCTCTATGTGCGGGGGACGGGCCGCACGCCTCAGAGGAGGACTAGGACTGAAGCGGGAGGGCGGGCGGCGGCGGCGCTGAGGCCGAGCTGGCGGCGGGGGCTCCTCGGGGGCGTCGGTGCGCGCTACCGCATGGTAAGAATGTTCTTCTGCCACCTGGTCCTGCGCCATCCTCGCCGTCTCCTCGCTTTGTGACATCCCTGACAGAAGAGGTGAGCGCGGCCCCGGGACCCGCCGGCAAGTGCGGACCTACTGGGGCAGAGACCGCGTCACTTTATCAAACCACGCCCCTTACACTATCTGGACCAATCACCTTTCATCTGGACGCATCCACTTAGCTTCCTGCCCACCCCTGCAGTCTGTGGTACCTTCCTCCTCAGGTAGTTTGGGGCCTCTATAATGGCGGTGTGTGTGGACAGGTAGGAGATAGATCCACTGCTCACTGACACAGGACGGGGACATGTGACTGAGCTGCAAGAGATGAAAAACAGGGAGCCACATTACTAAACCATCTCCATTTATTATCATTATGCAGAAATTACGGCCCTTACAGGCTTGGCTGCTATCACTGAGGTTAGTATTGACTGCCACGCTGAATGCACTTGGACGAATTCATCAAGATCCGCTGCTGGCAGCTCTGTGTAATTGCCAATCAATGACGCCCCAGATGTACTGGAGGGAGACAAATCCGGAGGGGCTGCAGCCATGGTAGCACGCTTAGGTCACGCCGGCTGCTCACAGTAGAACGAGCGATCAATGTCAGTGTACCTGGATTGAGGACTAGAGGGGTCTGGCTGCAGAACGTCCGACACCTAACCCTATAATAAGGCCCAGTGTGATGTTCCCTCGTGAAGGCCTCTTCATGGCTTTGCCCACGTGGTCTCCATTTATGCATTTGAGACGAGAGCAGAGCTCATCACTGAAGACGATAGACCTCTGGTCCAGCCTCTATCGCCGTATTCCTGCACCATAATCACGTTTGAGAGCGGCGCCGTGCGGTGAATGGAGAGGCTTTCATAAGGGAGCGTCACACCGGTCCTACTCCCGGGGTTATGTGGGATGGCATGATTTCTGGTATAAGCGGACCCCTCTATTCTTCATTCCAGGTACACTGACAGCTCAACGTTACATTGATTTGGTTGTGGAACTAGAGTCTTGGTCTCCAATGGCACATGAAGCTGCCAGCAGTGGATCTTGATGATTTGCCCAAGTGCAGTCAGTGCGGCAGAACCTTCCTCAGACAACCATTCCTCTGATAGCAGCTGATGGTGTAGGTGCTGGGATTTCTGTATGTGGCGCTTTTTCTCCGATCTGAATAAATCGAGATCTTTTAAAACAATTTGTTTCTATTTTTCGTCATTTGCATATCATTAACACATCTATCCATCATGTGATTTCCATAATTCCCAGACTTTTCCTTCTTGGGGCTGCAACTTCAGTGTTGAGGAATGTAGACAGATATTTCTGTAGATGGGAGGTGATAGAAGACGTCTCGGTGCTACATGATGTCAGGGCGATAACAAGACACTGTATGGCGGCACATGAGCGGTGGGCTTACTCTACTGCTGTGTGTCCACCATCCAGAATGGCGGCGTCCAAAACGCTGCGTTGTACATTACAAGCACCGTGGATAGTCTCTGGAAGAGAAATGGCCACAATACAGTGTGTTGGATGCGGGAAATCCGCACGGTTCAGTGAACTCGTGGATTTATCTGTGAGATTAGAACACGGCGCTTTAGCTACAGCGAACATACACGGTGTCCGAAGCTGAGAACCGTCACCTAATAGCTCTAATTCGAGGGCCATCCAGGAGATCTGATCTGTCAGAGGCACAACCTGAAGCTTATGGGCCACTATGCAGAATGTGTCCCAGGCCCCCAAATACCACGGGCCAGTATTGGTCTCATATAGATCTTTTCTATGCTCCAAGGCCCGGATGTGACTACAACCCCCGCACCTACCATAGTTACGCCTGTCAGATTTCTACTATACCGTTCAGAGCCTGACTAAAAGGAAAGCAGTTTTTGTTATCCATAGCAACCAATGACAATGCAGCTTTTATCCCTAACTGTGCTCCTGGAATATGCTGCGCTGTGGCTGCAATGGGCTGTGGTTGCTATGGGTTGCGGTTGCAATGGGCTGCGACTGCTATGGGCTGCGGTTGCTATGGGCTATGGCTGCTATGAGCTGCGGTTGCTATGGGCTGTGGTTGCAATGAACTGCGACTGCTATGGGCTGCGGATGCAATGGGCTGCGACTGCTATGGGCTATGGTTACTATGGGCTGCGACTGCTATGGGCTGCGGAAGCAATGGGCTGCGACTGCTATGGGCTGCGGTTGCTATGGCTGCTATGAGCTGCGGTTGCTATGAGCTGTGGTTGCAATGAACTGCGACTGCTATGGGCTGCGGATGCAATGGGCTGCGACTGCTATGGGCTACTGCTGCTATGGGCTGGGGCTGCTATGGGCTATGGTTACTATGGGCTGCGCCTGCTATGGGCTGCGGTTGCTATGGGCTGCAGTTGCAATGGGCTGCGACTGCTATGGGCAGCAGTTGCAATGGGCTGCGGTTGCTATGGGCTGCAGTTGCAATGGGCTACGGTTGCAATGGGCTGCGGTTGAAATGGGCTGTGGTTGCTATTGGCTACAGCTGCTATGGGCTGCGACTGCTATGGGCTGCGGTTGCTATGAGCTGCGACTGCTATGGGCTGCGGTTGCTATGAGCTGCGACTGCTATGGGCTGCGGTTGCTATGGGCTGCGGTTGCTATGGGCTGCAGTTGCTATGGGCTGTGATGAGCAGCTAATACTGCTTCACTTGTCACTGCTTTCATCGTTCCTCCCCATTCTGTGTGCGGGCGTATGGAGCTCAGGGGTCACACTATAAGACGATTCCACATTTTCCCAGGACATGTTGTCTATGTAGTAGATAGATGGTAGTGGGCAGGCGAAGGTGAACAGTGGGTGCAGGGAGCCTGCGGCTGCATAGTCTGCCACCTCCTAGCAATAATTGGGGGGTGGCAGTGGGGATTGTAAAATGATTCTGCGCAGCTTCCGGTACGGTACATCACATTTATTGCATTTTTTCCACAGATGATTATAAAGATTGAGCCGACACTGCCCTGGAGGCGTACAGAGCCATTGTAGTGTTGAGGGCCCTGCCGAGAGATGGAGAGATCTCTGCATTTTCCGAAACGCCAGGTGATCTTGTTACAATGCGTAGTGACAGTGCACTCTCTTGCTGGCTCATCAGAGCCGGTGAGGGAGCGCATTGTCACAGTCATATTGCCAAGATCCTGAGTCAACCAACACATACTCAGAGCAGTCCCTGAAACAGAGGTCACTGGTGTCAGTTCGTGTCAGGATGGATACAGAGGCTGCAGTAGTGACCTCAGCCTCAGCCCTGATGACGTTTCGTGTGAGTATGCCAGCATGCACATTGAGAAATAAACAGTTAAGATAAATGTAGTTTCGGAAATCAGAACGATTACGATCATGGGAAGAGCAAAATATAGCGCTATGTCAGTAATTTGCTGCAGCCCCAAATGAATGATGACCATTTGGGGCTGCTACCCATTACTGACCCAGCGCTACATTCCACCATCTTGTCATGAGCCCAATCCGTCTGATAAAAGTCTGATTGCTAATACTGAAATGTTACTTACAGCTCTGGCAAAAAATTAAGAGACCACCACATCAAAACCCTATCATGGGGAGCCTAATCTCCAGACCTGAACCCCATTGGAAACCTCTGGAATCAAGAGGATGATGGATAGTCACAAGCCATCAACAAAGAACTGCTTACATTTTTATGCGAGGAGCAGTGTGAAAGACTGGAGGAAAGCATGCCAAGACGCATGAAAGCTGTGATTAATAATCTTGGTTATTCCACAAAATATTGATTTCTGAACTCTTCCGGAGTTAAAGCATTAGTATTGTTGTTTCTATGATCATGAACTTGTTGTCTTTGCATTATTTGAGGTCTAAAAGCACTGGGTTGTTTTTTTTTTGACCATTTTTCTATGTCAGAAATAAATACAAAATTTATTGCTTGGAACTTTGGAGACTTGTTGTCAGAAGTTTATAGAATAAAAGAACAATTTACATTTTACTCATAAATATACCTATAAAGAGAAAAATCAAACTGAACATTTTGCAGTGGTCTCTTAATTTTTCCCAGAGCTGTATGTTGGATTGCACTTTTAACCCCTTTACCCCCAAGGGTGGTTTGCACGTTAATGACCAGGCCAATTTTTACAATTCTGACCACTGTCCCTTTGTGAGGTTATAACTCTGGAACGCTTCAACGGATCCCAGTGATTCTGACATTGTTTTCTTGAGACATATTGTACTTCATGACAATGGTAAAATTTATTTGATATTACCTGCGTTTATTTGTGAAAAAAACGGAAATATGGCGAAAATTTTGAAAATTTCGCAATTTTCCAACTTTGAATTTTTATGCAATTAAATCACAGAGATATGTCACACAAAATACTTAATAAGTAACATTTCCCACATGTCTACTTTACATCAGCACAATTTTGGAACCAAAATTTTTTTTGTTAGGGAGTTATAAGGGTTAAAAGTTGACCAGCAATTTCTCATTTCTACAACACCATTTTATTTTAGGGACCACATCTCATTTGAAGTCATTTTGAGGGGTCTATATGATAGAAAATACCCAAGTGTGACACCATTCTAAAAACTACACCCCTCAAGGTGCTCAAAACCATATTCAAGAAGTTTATTAACCCTTCTGGTGCTTCACAGGAATTTTTTGAATGTTTAAATAAAAATGAACATTTAACTTTTTTTCACAAAAAATTTAATTCAGCTCCAATTTGTTTAATTTTACCAAGGGTAACAGGAGAAAATAGACCCCAAACATTGTTGTACAATTTGTCCTGAGCACGACAATACCCCACATGTGGGGGTAAACCACTATTTGGGCGCATGGCAGAGCTCGGAAGCGAAGGAGCGCCATTTGACTTTTCAATGCAAACTTGACTGGAATTGAGATGGGACGCCATGTTTCGTTTGGAGAGCCCCTGATGAGCCTAAACATTGAACCCCCCCACAAGTGACACCATTTTGGAAAGTAGACCCCTTAAGGAACTTATCTAGATGTGTGGTGAGCACTTTGACCCACCAAGTGCTTCACAGAAGTTTATAATGTAGAACCGTAAAAATAAAAAATCATATTTTTTCACAAAAATTAACTTTCCGCCCCCAATCTTTTATTTTCCCAAGGGTAAGAGAAGAAATTGGACCCCAAAAGTTGTTGTACAATTTGTCCTGAGTAAGCTGATACCCCATATGTGGGGGTAAACCACTGTTTGGGCGGATGGGAGAGCTCGGAAGGGAAGGAGCGCCGTTTGACTTTTCAATGCAAAATTGACAGGAATTGAGATGGGACGCCATGTTGCGTTTGGAGAGCCACTGATGTGCCTAAACATTGAAACCCCCCACAAGTGACACCATTTTGGTAACTAGACCCAAGGAACTCATCTAGATGTGTTGTGAGAGCTTTGAACCCCCAAGTGTTTCACTACAGTTTGTAACGCAGAGCCGTGAAAATTGAAAAAAAAAATCTTTCCCCCAAAAATTATTTTTTAGCCCCCAGTTTTGTATTTTCCCGAGGGTAAGAGGAGAAATTTGACCCCAAAAGTTGTTGTCCAATTTGTCCTGAGTACGCTGATACCCCAGATGTTGGGGGGAACCACCGTTTGGGCGCATGGGAGGGCTCGGAAGGGAAGGAGCGCCATTTGGAATGCAGACTTAGATGGAATGGTCTGCAGGCGTCACATTGTGTTTGCAGAACCCCTAATGTACCTAAACAGTAGAAATCCCCCACAAGTGACCCCATATTGGAAACTAGACCCCCATGGAACTTATCTAGATGTGTTGTGAGAACTTTGAACCCCCAAGTGTTTCACTACAGTTTATAACGCAGAGCCGTGAAAATAAAAAATCTTTTTTTTTCCCACAAAAATTATTTTTTAGCCCCCAGTTTTGTATTTTCCCAAGGGTAACAGGAGAAATTGTACCCCAAAAGTTGTTGTCCTATTTGTCCTGAGTACGCTGATACCCCATATGTTGGGGTAAACCCCTGTTTGGGCACACGGGAGAGCTCGGAAGGGAAGGAGCACGGTTTTACTTTTTCAACGCAGAATTGAGATCGGACGCCATGTCGCGTTTGGAGAGCCCCTGATGTGCCTAAACAGTGGAAACCCCCCAATTATAACTGAAACCCTAATCCAAACACACCCCTAACCCTAATCCCAACAGTAACCCTAACCACACCTCTAACCCTGACACACACCTAACCCTAATCCCAACCCTATTCCCAACTGTAAATGTAATCTAAACCCTAACCGTAACTTTAGCCCCAACCCAAACTGTAGCCTTAACCCAAACTGTAGCCCTAGCCCTAACCCTAACTTTAGCCTCAACCCTAACTGTAGCCCTAACCCTAGCCCTAATGGAAATAAATACATTTTTTTAATTTTTCCCTAACTAAGGGGGTGATGAAGGGGGGTTTGGTTTACTTTTATAGCGGGTTTTTTAGCGGATTTTTATGATTGGCAGCCGTCACACACTGAAAGACGCTTTTTATTGCAAAAAATATTTTTTGCGTTACCACATTTTGAGAGCTATAATTTTTCCATATTTTGGTTCACAGAGTCATGTGAGGTCTTGTTTTTTGCGGGACGAGTTGACGTTTTTATTGGTAACATTTTCGGGCACGTTACATTTTTTGATCGCTTTTTATTCCGATTTTTGCGAGGCAGAATGACCAAAAACCAGCTATTCATGAATTTCTTTTGGGGGAGGCGTTTATACCGTTCCGCGTTTGGTAAAATTGATAAAGCAGTTTTATTCTTCGGGTCAGTACGATTACAGCGACACCTCATTTATATCATTTTTTTATGTTTTGGCGCTTTTATACGATAAAAACTATTTTATAGAAAAAATAATTATTTTTGCATCGCTTTATTCTCAGGACTATAACTTTTTTTTTTTTTTGCTGATGATGCTGTATGGTGGCTCGTTTTTTGCGGGACAAGATGACGCTTTCAGCGGTATCATGGTAATTTATATCTGTCTTTTTGATCGTGTGTTATTCCACTTTTTGTTCGGCGGTATGATAATAAAGCGTTGTTTTTTGCCTCGTTTTTTTTTTTTTTTTCTTACGGTGTTTACTGAAGGGGTTAACTAGTGGGCCAGTTTTATAGGTCGGGTCGTTACGGACGCGGCGATACTAAATATGTGTACTTTTATTGTTTTTTTTTTTATTTAGATAAAGAAATGTATTTAGGGGAATAATATATATATATTTTTTTTCATTACTTAGGAATATTTTTTTTTACACATTTTGAAAATTTTTGTTTTACTTTTTTACATTGTCCCAGGGGGGGACATCACAGATCAGTGATCTGACAGTGTGCACAGCACTCTGTCAGATCACTGATCTGACATGCAGCGCTGCAGCCTTCACAGTGCCTGCTCTGAGCAGGCTCTGTGAAGCCACCTCCCTCCCTGCAGGACCCGGATCCGCGGCCATCTTGGATCCGGGGCTGGAGGAAGCAGGGAGGGAGGTGAGACCCTCGCAGCAACGCGATCACATCGCGTTGCTGCGGGGGGCTCAGGGAAGCCCGCAGGGAGCCCCCTCCCTGCGGGAAGCTTCCCTATACCGCCGGCACATCGCGATCATCTTTGATCGCGGTGTGCCAGGGGTTAATGTGCCGGGGGCGGTCCGTGACCGCTCCTGGCACATAGTGCCGGATGTCAGCTGCGATAAACAGCTGACACCCGGCCGCGATCGGCGGCGCTCCCCCCGTGAGCGCCACCGATCGCGCTGGACGTACTATCCCGTCCGTGGTCATGGGGGCCCACCCCACCTCGACGGGATAGTACGTCCCATGTCAGAAAGGGGTTAATTATTATTATTTATTATTATAGCGCCATTTATTCCACGGCGCTTAACATATGAGGAGTATACATAATAAAAACAGGTACAATAATCTTGAACAATACAAGTCACAACTGGTACAGGAGGAGTGAGGACCCTGCCCACGAAGGCTCACAATCTACAAGGAATTGGTGAGAATACAGTAGGTGAGGGTAGAGCTGGTCGTGCAGCGGTTTGGTCAATCGGTGGTTACTGCAGGTTATAGGCTTGTCGGAAGAGGTGGGTCTTCAGGTTCTTTTTGAAGGTTTTGATGGTAGGCGAGAGTCTGATGTGTTGTGGTAGAGGGTTCCAGAGTAGGGGTGATGCGTGAGAGAAATCTTGTATGTGATTGTGGGAAGAGGAGATAAGAGGGGAGTAGAGAAAGAGATCTTGTGAGGATCGGAGGTTGCGTGTAGGTAAGTACTGGGAGATGAGGTCACAGATGTATGGAGGAGACAGGTTGTGGATGGCTTTGTACGTCATCGTTAGGGTTTTGTACTGGAGTCTCTGGGTAATGGGGAGCCAGTGAAGGGATTGACAGAGAGGAGAGACCGGGGATTAGCGGGGGGACAGGTGGATTAGTCGGGCAGCTGAGTTTAGAATAGATTGGAGGGGTGCAAAAGTGTTAGAGGGGAGGCCACAGAGCAGGAGGTTATAGTAGTCGAGGCAAGAGATGATGAGGGCATGGACTAGGGTTTTTGCAGATTCTTGGTTTAAGAATGTACGGATCCGTGAAATATTTTTGAGTTGAAGGCGGCAGGAAGTGGAAAGGGCTTGGATATGTGGTTTGAAGGAGAGATCAATGTCAAGGATTACCCCAAGACAGCGAGCTTGTGGGACTGGGGAGAGTGGGCAGCCGTTTACTGTAATGGATAGGTTCGTAAGGGGGGTCGCGTGAGATGGGGGAAAGATGATGAATTCTGTTTTGTCCATGTTAAGTTTCAGAAATCTAGCGAAGGATGAAATAGCGGATAGACATTGGATTCTGGTTAGTAGGGTGGTGATATCTGGTCCAGAGATGTAGATCTGTGTGTCATCAGCATAGAGGTGATACTGAAAGCCGTGAGATTCTATGAGCTGTCCCAGGCCAAAGGTGTAAATGGAGAAGAGCAGGGGCCCTAGAACTGAACCTTGCAGGACTACGACAGATAGGGGGCGAGGTGAGGAGGTGGTGTGTGAGTGGGAGAGGCTGAATGTTCGGTCAGTTAGGTATGACGAGATCCAGGATAGGGCCAAGTCTGTGATGCCAAGGGATGAGAGGGTCTGTAAGAATAGGGAATGGTCCATTGTGTCAAAGGCAGAGGACAGGTCCAGGAGGAGGAGGAGGACAGAGTAGTGTCGCTTGCTCTTGGCGGTTAATAAGTCATTGGTGACCTTAGTTAGGGCAGTTTCAGTGGAGTGGTGTGACCAGAAGCCTGATTGTAAGCGGTCAAAAAGGGAGCAGGAAGAAAGATAGATGGGAGGACAGTTCAAGATGAACGTGTTGTTTCAGTTGTTTTGAGGCATAGGGGAGAAGTGATATAGGGCGATAGCTAGATACAGAGGATGGGTCAAGAGAGGGCTTTTTGAGGATAGGTGTGATGGAGGCATGTTTAAAGCTTGAGGGGAAAACAGTTGTGATAGGTTGAAGAGATGGGTTAGGATGAAGACTGTGGTGAGGTTTGGGATGAAGTGGGATGGGATCTGGTCAAGTGCACAGGTGGTGAGATGCGATCTTGAGAGTGGAGAGTAGATCTTCTGTAATAGTGGAGAAGTTGGTTTTGGAGGTGGAGGGCTGGGAAGTTAGGAGGAAGGGCTCTGGGGGTTGTCGACTAAAACTGTCTCTGATGTTCTCAATCTTCTGCTTGAAAAATGAGGCAAAGTCTTCAGCTGAGATGAGTGGGGAGGGAGGAGGTGCTGGGGGATGGAGGAGAGAGTTGAAGGTGTTGAATAACTGTTTAGGGTTGTGAGACAGGGAGGATATGAGAGATGAGAAGTAGGTTTGTTTAGCTGTGGCGAGTCTGGCCTTGAAAGTAGTGAGGGACTGTTTGAATGCGATGAAGTGCTCGTTGGAGTGGGATCTTTTCCATCTCCGCTCAGCAGCCCTGGAAGCTCGCCTCAGTTCTTTGGTCAGGCTGGTGTGCCAGGGCTGTCTGTTGATTTTGCGAGCTTTGGTATGTGTGAGAGGGGCAAGAGATTCCAAAGCTGCAGCTATTGTGGTGTTATATAGAGCGGCAGCATCATCCGCATTGTGTAAGGAACTTATTTCTGTGAGAGGAAGGAAGGATTCAGAGAATGAATGTAGGTCAAGGTGTTTAAGATTTCTGCGAGGGTGTGAAAGTTTGTGGGGTGGGGATTGTAGACAAGGAGTGAAGAGGGAAGAGAATGTGAGTAGATTGTGGTCAGAAAGAGGAAGAGGTGAGTTAGAGAAGTTACACAGGGAGCAGAGGCGGGTGAAGATGAGGTCCAATGTGTGACCATCTTTGTGAGTGGCTGCAGAAGACCATTGAGTGAGGCCGAAGGAGGAAGTGAGAGATAGAAGCTTAGTCGCAGCTGAGAGGGAAGTGTCAATGGGGATGTTGAAGTCGCCCATGATGATAGTGGGGATGTCCGCAGAAAGAAAATGAAGTAGCCAGGTGGTGAAGTGGTCAAAGAAGGTGGTGGATGGCCCTGGGGGGCGGTAAATGACAGCCAGTTGGAGGTTGGTGGGGGCATAGATGCACACAGAGTGCACCTCAAAGGAAGGGAGGGTAAGAGGGTGGCAGTGGGATTTGGGTGAAGGAGCAGGTACCTGACAGGAGAAAACTAACTCCTCCGCCATGTTTGCTGCTGGGGCGGGGTGTGTGGGAAAGGTGGAAGCCACCCTAATAGAGTGCAGCAGGAGAGCCTGTGTCAGAAGGTGTGAGCCAGGTTTCGGTGATGGCGAGGAAGGAAAGTTTGGTAGTAACAAAAAGATCGTGGATGTAGGAAAGCTTGTTGCAGACAGAGCGAGCGTTCCACAGAGCTCCTGTTAGTGGGACTGGGGAAGCGGGGGCTGGGCGAATGGGTATAAGGTTAGAGAGGTTACGGAAATTTGTGATAGAGCATGGATGGGAGGTAGAACTGACTGTGGGGATGTGGTGAGGAGGACCAGGATTTGGAGAGATATCACCAGCAGTGAGAAGGAGCAGAGAAAGTGTTAGCAGGTAGGAGCAGGAGAGGGCATGAGGGAGCTGTCTGTGCTTGGAGACAGAGGATTGTATGTTAAGGAACAGTTCTGAGGAGGAGGTGAGGGGGATGGGGAGGATTGAAGAGGAGATGTACACTTTACTAGGAGTAGGGATTCGGGGAGTTAGCAGAAAGTGAAGGATTATAGGGGTGAGAGTAACAACAAACAGAAACATTGTTTACAGTGACTGGCTAGTTACCTTCAGTTTAATAAAGCATTCTAGCATTTCTGCATACTTGAGAGTGCCGGATTCCCCTTTTTTCTTTGAATATATGGAGGGGTATCCTATCTGAGCCCACACCCACATGGAGTGACGTATATCTCGTTTCTAGTGTATTCTGTAGGGCCGTGCCTCAGGTTCTGCCATCTGTTAACATGCTACACCCAACTAAACTTATGACGTAAAAACGGATGGGTCTTTAGAAAAAAAAACAACAACATTTAAATGTTAGCAACTTTGTGTAAAGTGGAGAAGGTGTCCTCCACATTGTAAAAGAGCACACAATCTGGCTTAGCAAGTCCAAAAACCCAAGACTACATTAATGACTTGATTAACTGACACACAGCATTATATTATATATATATATATATATATATATATATATATATATATATATATATAAAAAAAAATCACAGGTCGAAAAACAATGTACGCCTTCCTCCCTAGCTGCAGCCTTTGTGATTCGCCCCCTCCGTCCACGCTTTCCCCCTCTAGCTGCAGCCTGTAATACCCCGATCCATGGGCTTTCCTCCTTATCCACACCTACATTCCTACCAACTGCACAACCATGGACTCTATCCAGGATCAGAGAAGAAGAAAAGCTTAGAGGGACCTAATGCAGAAAGTTAGTATGCACATACTGTATGTATACACATATGAGATCAAACACACGGGTCTATTTTTTATTACACAAACTCCGGTTGTAACCATTTTATGTCCTGGCAGCACAAAATCACTGATGGAGAGATGGCCTCCTCCTACTGCAGGGTTTCCCAAACTCCAGTCCTCCCAGCTCCATCACAGTTTTCAGAATTTGCTTAGCATTGCACAAGTGATAGATTAATTAGCAATGAATCAGAAACCGCCAAAGGTTCTCACCTGTGCAATACTAACAAAACTCCTGAATTCATGCTCTGTGGGGGGCTGCGAGGATCGGAGTTTAGGAAACACTGTTCTGCTGTGTCATTAGCACATGTCTCACACACAGACAGTCACAATGCACATCTTCATTCGCACAAGGCGTCTTTGTAGTTGATGAATGATGGCAGCACAGTGAGCCGAGCACGAGTAGAACGTCCGCTGACAGGTTATCATCTCCATCAGTAAATGCCATATGTTGGCTCATCAGAGTCCCGGTATCGGTCCAAGTATCTTAAAGGCTGACGGTGAGGAAATTTAACTTGTGGCGGATGATAAACTGGAGGGAACTGATGTTCAAAGATGGGTTCCTTCATATCTAGGAGGAGAGAAGTAAAGATCATCATTCAGTTACATGAACACATTTTAGGTAGTAATAAATGACTCGGTCTTTTGCTTTCCCAAATAATTGGAGTTGTGTCCAGCAGGAAAAAGGTTCCCTGTACTGACAGCAGGCTGATCACTCTCTACCGATACACTGTAACAACTCCAGCTGTGAGCAGGCAGAATGTGCTAGAAATGTTGGGATCGGGTCTATGTACAATGCACTCACTCAGTACATTGTGGAACACGTGGCTCACGCTGTCGTCCCATGCGCACTGGAAGAAGGCCAGCCCCGCCGGGGTCATCTTATCCTCATACTTTCTGTAGAAATCCAAAGTCTTAAATGTCCTCAACTTCAAGCTGTGGCTGTAAGAAATGTACAATGTAATATCTGCATCTAAATAAGACCGGGATCACAGAGGTTAAAACAAAATTAAGGTTTTACCAAGGGTTTGGGAGCAGCTCGCCCTTGAAATCAATGTGTCCTTCTTGCTTGAATAGGATGAATATGTATCTATGATATCCGGTGCCTTTGGCAGGGAATGCGGGGAAGTAGTGACATACTTCATCTCCAGAATATACCTGGTTACCAGGAATGTTACCGCTGCAGAAAACCAGAGACGCCGTGAGAATATATCCAGCCGAGCACAGTACGAGGAGCGCAACCAGGAGGACAGCGAGATACTCACACCAGCCAGTGCACATACTCCGAGTCTGTCGCCCTCAGGTGGCCATCTGGAAGGATAGCACAGACGTGCATGTGTCAGAAATCAGATACAAATCATTAAGCCAGCACTGGAGTATCAGAAAACGTATAAAGTAGCACAAAGATGTAGAAAAGTGATGTCTGGAAAGGTCAAGCACCCCCCCCCCCCTCCCAAAAAAAAAAAAAAAAAAACACAAACACAACCAAAAACAAAGAAATATGGTGGTTTGGGGATGGCGGATGATATCCACTAAACTTCAACTGTTTTCTAATGATCTGGAAGCTTATGTATATCCAACCCCCAAAATTACCATGCTAATGTGTAACAACAGCAATTAGTTGCTTTAAAGGGGCGGAGGCAGTAACAGCAGCAACAGATCTCACCACTGATTTCTATGCTGATGAAGCAAAAACACTGACAGCCTACCTGGTCTTTAGCTAGTATGTGACCAGTCAGTGGACATGTGCTTCATTTTATTTGCTTTAGAGCCGAGCCATCAGCAGTACGGCACGTGACCCATGCGGCCATCAGCAGTACGGCACGTGACCCATGTGGCCATCAGCAGTACGGCACGTGACCCATGCGGCCATCAGCAGTACGGCACGTGACCCATGCGGCCATCAGCAGTACGGCACGTGACCCATGCGGCCATCAGCAGTACGGCACGTGACCCATGCGGCCATCAGCAGTACGGCATGTGACCCATGTGGCCATCAGCAGTACGGCACGTGACCCATGTGGCCATCAGCAGAACGGAACGTGACCCATGTATCCATCAGCAGTACGGCACGTGACCCATGTGGCCATCAGCAGTACGGCACGTGACCCATGTGGCCATCAGCAGTACGGCACGTGACCCATGTGGCCATCAGCAGTACGGCACGTGACCCATGTGGCCATCAGCAGTACGGCACGTGACCCATGTGGCCATCAGCAGAACGGAACGTGACCCATGTATCCATCAGCAGTATGGCACGTCACCCATGTGGCTACTGATAGGTTGATGTGGGATTGAAGCTGAAGTTAGATTGGTTTGGAAAAATCATCATTTAAAGCAGATAAAAGGGTGTAAACCACCTCCGCTCCTACCTCTGCAGAGTGGAGCCGGATTACCCCTTTAATGGGGGACAGGTGCGCCCGGCAGGTATCAGTAGATGTGACAACACCTCACGAGCAGTAAGCAGAGGACTAACCTTTCAGATTCTGAATTTCATGCCTAATTTGTATTGAACATTATTTTAGACAATGGAAAATATCGACCCCAACCTAGGATAATAGATGTGACTGACAAGAAGTATTGAATCATGAAAATACTAGGATAAAAAACCCTGGACCTAAAATAGACTTTCAGAAAAGTGAGATTGGGGTGAAACAGAAAGTGGCATTTGATGACGCAGAGCTTTGTTCTACAAACCTGGATTTGTCAGTAGCAGGGTCCACAGAGAACCTTCCTCTGCCTGAAATGAAACTTCTGGGGCGCTGGCAGCCTGCAATGATGAAAGCACTGGTCAGGTATGTCCCTATGTTAGGAGTCTAGTCCTAGAGTGCGACATACAGATGCCAACCTCTGCAGGGGTAACCACGTTCCCATAATACACAGGCATCACTGCGTCCTCTCCTGTGCTGTACTGGACTCGTAATGTGACCCTGGGAACAAATGTGGCTTCCCCAAAGAGATCCTTGTACACCCCATAATGCTCTGCCACCCTCTGTATGTGAGCGGGGCCACATGAACTTTCCCACTCGGACCGAACTTCATCCAGGGGAATCAGCACTAGGATAAAACAGACAAATTCAATTACTCTAAAAAAAAAAATAAAAAAAAAACAATATCCAGCTGACAACCATGAAAGTACAGCCATGTTCACTGGATGAGCTGCATGATCTGGATGGTTCAGGAGAATGTCCCCACGCTGCACGTTCACTAGGAGAAAACACCGTGCATTACAGGAGCTGCGTATGGGATGTAACCAACTCCTATTCCCACTCCGCAAACAAAATCTAAAAAAGGAAATCGGAAAGAAGGGTCATACATGTGCGCTGACGCGAGGCTTTCTCCAGCTCCGGGTTTTTGTGGTTTGCTTTAAGCACTTCCCTCTGAGCCTTTACTCTTTTTTTCATAGATGAGGACACATAGGGGAAGCCGATGTCAACCTTCTGCAAGCCGTCATCTAGGAGACAGAGAAAAACTGGATCTTACTGCAACCATGGGAAATCAAAGAGAAAATTCAACAGGATTAAAAGGGGGTTACCCAAGTAGAGTGACTGCAGACTGTGTGTGTGATGTGCACACTGTCACGATTCCACATTATTCCCTGTGCGACCACATGTATGCCACTTGTTGCCTGGTGTGGATCTCACTGTCCTCTGCTAGAACACTGAGAAGAGGATGAAGAGTGTCTAGATGCCCACAAGTGTGTGGTTAGGTAACTCCCCCGGACAGGGATTACAGGGGAATAGCAACAGCGTGCGACTTATGGCTTTAGGGCAGCACAGTGGCTCGGTGGTTAGTATTGTTACTTTGCAGCGCTGGGGTCCTGGGTCGAAATCCCACCAAGGACAACATCTGCAAGAAATTTGTACGTTCTCCCCATGTTTGTGTGGGTTTCCTCCGGGTTCTCTGGTTTCCTCCCACATTCCAAAGACCATACTGATAGGGAATGTAGATTGTGAGCCCCAATGAGGACAGTGATGTCTGATGGAGCTACAGAGGTAAGCATAATGAATCCAGTCCGCCTTGGCAGTCATGTTGCCGTGGCTGGCAGGACTAAGGAAGCTCCCTCCAATTGCTTCAACCATAATCAGCACTGACTGTTGTTCTAACCAGGAGACACAGCCGGTACTGGAGTTTTCCCATCATGGCCGTGAGTTTGGTTCTCAATCGCACCCACATTCCAGCTCCTGATCAGAGACGAAGTACAAACAATGGGCAGCACGGTGGCTCAGTGGATATCACAGCAGCCTTGCGGTGCTGGAGTCCTGGGTTCAAATCCCACCAACGACAACATCTGCAAGGAGTTTGTATGTTCTCCCTGTGTTTGCGTGGGTTTCCTCCGGGTACTCCGGTTTCCTCCACATTCCAAAGACATACTGATAGGGAACCTAGATTGTGAGCCCCATCGGGGACAGTGATGATAATGTGTGCAAACTGTAAAGCGCTGCGGAATATGTTAGCGCTATATAAAAATAAAGATTATTATTATTACAAACAGCATCCTGTAAGAACCACCTACATGCTGCCACTGTACATTCAGATAATTTTCCATGAAGGGATTAAAATCGTTCTTGGAAGCCACAGGATTACACAATGTCGCAGTATCCATACAGACATATATGTGCACACGGACAGATCCGGGCCCCGCGGTGACCGTCTGCCATAGGTGGAATACACAGCACACGTGTGACCAAAGCCCTAGAGGCGGCTCTTACAGAACGGAGGGGGACACTACCTGCGACCGGGTACAGGAACTGTCTGTACGTCCTCCACCAGTTTGTCTTCGTGCTCTCCTTGTCGGCGTACCGGTAATACTTCCTGAAGCAGCGATACTTCTTCAAAGAGTCCAAATCCTTATCCCGAAACTCGTCATTGGGAAGTGGGCCCAGAGGAGCGGCTCGCCGGCACAGAGCGGCTGTGGAGAGGAGGGAACAACGTCACATTCTGTACAGAGAACCATCTGCAGAGGACACTCAGCACATAATGATGAGCAGCAGCCACCACGGACTGGCTGCAGCGGTCACACGACACATAGTCACGCGAGCAGCAGGAGGAGACATCTCTGGACCAGCACCGATGCAGGACACACTGGCCGATGTGATGTGTACATACATGAAGAAGCGCTTCAGGGGGCTTCTATAGGAAGTATTGGGGGTGCACTATTCTAAATGTGGAAAATGCCTTTAAAGGGATTGTCCTGGACCGAGATACTGATAGACGGTCAGCATCACAGCAGCCTGACACCCGGCTCCGTTCATACACACCGGTATCTCAGCCCTGGACAATCCCTTTAAGACACGTTCCCATTACTTTTGAACATTGGGGGAAATGTAGTAACGAAAAGACCAGAAAACTGTATGAAAGGACATGGCGACCTGCGCCGGCGGGAGGGTTAAGGCTGCGTTCACACACAGCAGCAGTGTGCGGTTATCATCGGCGCAGTTCTCACAGGCCGGCCTCGTCACATCTGCCCCGCTGCTTTTGGCGGAGCTCCATGAGGGAGAGGAGGCCCCTGACGCGGACTGCGGCTGCTCTTCGGTCTCCCGTGCAGCTCTCCCGCCATTTATCGCCGCCTTACCGGCTGTACTCAGAGTCCTCCCCGTCACCGGCCACACTGACATCCTGGCCAAGGGCGCCGCCATGTTTCCTGTGTCAGTACAGCCAGACGGAGCAGGCGGAGACACAGCGTGCATGGAACCAATCACTGCGGGGCTGTTAGATAAAACAACCAATAGAAATCCGGTGGTCACGTCATGTGATTATTTCCTAACCAATCAATCTGCAGCTCATGAAAGGAAAGACAGAGAGCACATTGTCCAATCACGTGTCACGTAAACGTTTTGCCCTTAATTAATATGGCCGCTTCCAGAAAGCGTGAACGTCGTTGTCTTGGTAACTGGAAGCGTGTTAACTCCATGATGACCAGCTGGATGTGGCGATAGCAGCAGGCTGATGGCTGACGTGCTGGTGCTGCGGGCGATCCGGGGGAGAGCCAGGACCCTGAACCTGAGTGGGAGGAGGCTGCACCGTGTGCCGGGGGCGGTGGGCAGCCTCACCCAGCTGACGGCCCTACAGCTGAGGAATAACGCGCTGTGCCAGCTGCCTGCAGAAGTGACCGCGCTGAGCAATGTGAGGGCCGCACTCACACTGGGCTGGAAGGCTAAGTCCACACTGGGCGTTTTTGCAGCTGCTTTTATGCAAATGTTCAGCTGCGTTTTACAGAACCAGCCAAGTCTATGAGATTTCAGAACTCTCCTGCACACAGGTTATTGTTTTTTTTTTTGTCATCAGGATTTAGTGTTTTTTTTTTTGCACAATGGAGCATGTCACTTCTTTCAGCATTTTTCAACCATTGAAATAAATGAGTGTTAAAACAAATGCTGAAAACACGCAGGTATTGGGTTTTGCTGTTTTTTTCCCCCAAAACCAGATTCTGTATAATAGAATAGGACTTTTTCTTCAACACTAAACTTTATCAGCATGCACAAGAGAAAATCTAGCGCGCCAAAATTGCAGCAAAAAAAAAAAAAAAAAAAATCGCACAAAAAAGGCATCAAAACGCCGCAAAAAAAAAACCACAAGGAAAACATCCTTTTTTCTGCAGCTTCTTTCCTGCCAAAAGATCAAGTTTTGCTACAGAAAAAAATGCTGACAAAGCGCCTAGTGTGAACTTACCCTAATTGGATGATACCATTGCAGCATCCCTCCACTTTGAGTTGATGTAGGTCATCGCCTAGCAACAGGTGACCCTCACTGGTGACTCTGGGAATCCCAACACTTGGGCGGCTGCAGAGACTCTGGGCATCCCGGCACCTGTGCGGCTGCAGAGACTCTGGGCATCCCGGCACCTGTGCGGCTGCAGAGACTCTGGGCATCCCGGCACCTGTGCGGCTGCAGAGACTCTGGGCATCCCGGCACCTGTGCGGCTGCAGAGACTCTGGGCATCCCGGCACCTGTGCGGCTGCAGAGACTCTGGGCATCCCGGCACCTGTGCGGCTGCAGAGACTCTGGGCATCCCGGCACCTGTGCGGCTGCAGAGACTCTGGGCATCCCGGCACCTGTGCGGCTGCAGAGACTCTGGGCATCCCGGCACCTGTGCGGCTGCAGAGACTCTGGGCATCCCGGCACCTGTGCGGCTGCAGAGACTCTGGGCATCCCGGCACCTGTGCGGCTGCAGAGACTCTGGGCATCCCGGCACCTGTGCGGCTGCAGAGACTCTGGGCATCCCGGCACCTGTGCGGCTGCAGAGACTCTGGGCATCCCGGCACCTGTGCGGCTGCAGAGACTCTGGGCATCCCGGCACCTGTGCGGCTGCAGAGACTCTGGGCATCCCGGCACCTGTGCGGCTGCAGAGACTCTGGGCATCCCGGCACCTGTGCGGCTGCAGAGACTCTGGGCATCCCGGCACCTGTGCGGCTGCAGAGACTCTGGGCATCCCGGCACCTGTGCGGCTGCAGAGACTCTGGGCATCCCGGCACCTGTGCGGCTGCAGAGACTCTGGGCATCCCGGCACCTGTGCGGCTGCAGAGACTCTGGGCATCCCGGCACCTGTGCGGCTGCAGAGACTCTGGGCATCCCGGCACCTGTGCGGCTGCAGAGACTCTGGGCATCCCGGCACCTGTGCGGCTGCAGAGACTCTGGGCATCCCGGCACCTGTGCGGCTGCAGAGACTCTGGGCATCCCGGCACCTGTGCGGCTGCAGAGACTCTGGGCATCCCGGCACCTGTGCGGCTGCAGAGACTCTGGGCATCCCGGCACCTGTGCGGCTGCAGAGACTCTGGGCATCCCGGCACCTGTGCGGCTGCAGAGACTCTGGGCATCCCGGCACCTGTGCGGCTGCAGAGACTCTGGGCATCCCGGCACCTGTGCGGCTGCAGAGACTCTGGGCATCCCGGCACCTGTGCGGCTGCAGAGACTCTGGGCATCCCGGCACCTGTGCGGCTGCAGAGACTCTGGGCATCCCGGCACCTGTGCGGCTGCAGAGACTCTGGGCATCCCGGCACCTGTGCGGCTGCAGAGACTCTGGGCATCCCGGCACCTGTGCGGCTGCAGAGACTCTGGGCATCCCGGCACCTGTGCGGCTGCAGAGACTCTGGGCATCCCGGCACCTGTGCGGCTGCAGAGACTCTGGGCATCCCGGCACCTGTGCGGCTGCAGAGACTCTGGGCATCCCGGCACCTGTGCGGCTGCAGAGACTCTGGGCATCCCGGCACCTGTGCGGCTGCAGAGACTCTGGGCATCCCGGCACCTGTGCGGCTGCAGAGACTCTGGGCATCCCGGCACCTGTGCGGCTGCAGAGACTCTGGGCATCCCGGCACCTGTGCGGCTGCAGAGACTCTGGGCATCCCGGCACCTGTGCGGCTGCAGAGACTCTGGGCATCCCGGCACCTGTGCGGCTGCAGAGACTCTGGGCATCCCGGCACCTGTGCGGCTGCAGAGACTCTGGGCATCCCGGCACCTGTGCGGCTGCAGAGACTCTGGGCATCCCGGCACCTGTGCGGCTGCAGAGACTCTGGGCATCCCGGCACCTGTGCGGCTGCAGAGACTCTGGGCATCCCGGCACCTGTGCGGCTGCAGAGACTCTGGGCATCCCGGCACCTGTGCGGCTGCAGAGACTCTGGGCATCCCGGCACCTGTGCGGCTGCAGAGACTCTGGGCATCCCGGCACCTGTGCGGCTGCAGAGACTCTGGGCATCCCGGCACCTGTGCGGCTGCAGAGACTCTGGGCATCCCGGCACCTGTGCGGCTGCAGAGACTCTGGGCATCCCGGCACCTGTGCGGCTGCAGAGACTCTGGGCATCCCGGCACCTGTGCGGCTGCAGAGACTCTGGGCATCCCGGCACCTGTGCGGCTGCAGAGACTCTGGGCATCCCGGCACCTGTGCGGCTGCAGAGACTCTGGGCATCCCGGC
This sequence comes from Ranitomeya imitator, assembly GCF_032444005.1. Lineage (NCBI taxonomy): Eukaryota > Metazoa > Chordata > Amphibia > Anura > Dendrobatidae > Ranitomeya > Ranitomeya imitator. The sequence continues at coordinate 483,740,266 of NC_091287.1, forward strand.
ACCTGTGCGGCTGCAGAGACTCTGGGCATCCCGGCACCTGTGCGGCTGCAGAGACTCTGGGCATCCCGGCACCTGTGCGGCTGCAGAGACTCTGGGCATCCCGGCACCTGTGCGGCTGCAGAGACTCTGGGCATCCCGGCACCTGTGCGGCTGCAGAGACTCTGGGCATCCCGGCACCTGTGCGGCTGCAGAGACTCTGGGCATCCCGGCACCTGTGCGGCTGCAGAGACTCTGGGCATCCCGGCACCTGTGCGGCTGCAGAGACTCTGGGCATCCCGGCACCTGTGCGGCTGCAGAGACTCTGGGCATCCCGGCACCTGTGCGGCTGCAGAGACTCTGGGCATCCCGGCACCTGTGCGGCTGCAGAGACTCTGGGCATCCCGGCACCTGTGCGGCTGCAGAGACTCTGGGCATCCCGGCACCTGTGCGGCTGCAGAGACTCTGGGCATCCCGGCACCTGTGCGGCTGCAGAGACTCTGGGGATCTCGGCATCTGTGGGGCTGCAGAGACTCTGGGGATCTCGGCATCTGTGCGGCTGCGGAGACTCTGGGGATCTCAGCATCTGTGGGGCTGTGGAGACTCTGGGCATCCTGGCACCTGTGCGGCTGCAGAGACTCTGGGCATCCTGGCACCTGTGGGGCTGTGGAGACTCTGGGCATCTATGTGGCTGCAGAGACTCTGGGCATCCCGGCACCTGTGCGGCTGCAGAGACTCTGGGCATCCCGGCACCTGTGCGGCTGCCCGACACCTGTGCGGCTACAGAGACTTGGCATCCCGGCATCTATGTGGCTGCAGAGACTCTGGGCATCCCGACACATGTGCGGCTGCAGAGACTCTGGGCATCCCGGCACCTGTGCGGCTGCAGAGAGTCTGGGCATCCCGGCACCTGTGCAGCTGCAGAGACTCTGGGCATCTTGGCACCTGTGGGGCTGTGGAGACTCTGGGCATCCCGGCACCTGGGCGGCTGCGGAGAGTCTGGGCATCCCGGCACCTGGGCAGCTGCAGAGACTCTGGGCATCCTGGCACCTGTGCAGCTGTGGAGACTCTGGGCATCCTGGCACCTGTGGGGCTGTGGAGACTCTGGGCATCCCGGCACCTGGGCGGCTGCGGAGAGTCTGGGCATCACGGCACCTGGGCAGCTGCGGAGACTATTGGGATCTCGGCACCTTTGTGGCTACGGAGACTCTGGGGATCTCAACACCTGGGCGGCTGCAGAGACTCTGGGCATCCCAGCATCTGGGCGGCTTGTTAAAATAAAAACACTTATACTCACCTCCGGTGCCGGTGCTGTTCCTGCGGTATCGGCATTCACGTTCCCTTGGCTCACATGAGGTTGTTATGTCACACGAGCCCTGCATCTAATTAGCGCTGGCCCTACTGTCTCCCCCTAAGTAAGTCAGAGCTACGGCAGGACGCTCAACTCCTCTTAATTACTTATATATTTGAAGGAGGAGACAGTGACGCCAGCGCTGATTGGGAGCAGGGCTCGTGTGACATAACCTCACATGAACCCCGGGAACGTGAGTGCCGACACCGCTGGAACAGCATCGGTGCCGAGTATAGGTGTTTTTATTTTAACAGGGGCAAACATTCAGAGTGAGAAGATGTCCCAGTAGTGGACATCCCCTTAAAGATCGGTCAGTTATTTTAATATCCTAGATAAACATTTTGACATAAACTTGTTTTTGGTAACTCTGAAAAACATAGCTGACATTGCTCAATATTAACCATATGATGTCTTTTCCACAGCTCACTGTTTTGAACTTGGGGAACAACCAGTTTGTAAAAGTTCCTGAAGAGCTGAAGTTTTTACAGTCCTTACAGATATTACACATGTTCGGTAATAGGATTACTGACATCCCAGCCTGTGTATTTGGTAAGTCATGAAATGTTGTAAATCATTTTACAAGGTTGCCAATACAGTAGTAAAAGGTAGCCTTTCTCCTGAGGACATATTTTGATGGCCTGACTTTGTATTTTAATTCTCTACAATTTTTTGAGGGTTTCATCAGATGTCCAAAAAATTGCAAACTATTAGATGCCCTTATACTTGAAGAGCAGTTTGGAGAATATGTAATTTAGTACATAACTCCAATTCTAAAACAGTTAGGTGTTATGATAGTGTAGCAACTCACTTGGGAAAACAGGTAACTCTCTAAAGATTGAAACTAGCCCTGCTGGTTCCTGTACAGACTAGAGCTCTTGTGCCCGCAGTTCCAAGTGGTTCCTGCAGGTACAGAGATAGCCCTAACAACAGACTAGATGATGGCAACTCGGACCTAAGGTGCCTAATAGGCCCTTGAGCTCTTCACGTTCCTCCTAAGTAACCAGAGGGCAGAGCAGAGTGCAAATTACCTACAAAAGGGAAAGTGTGCTGAAATAAAAAGATCCCAGAGTGAGTAAACCAAACCACACAATACAAAGTAAAGGTATAAGTACATACTGTTAGAGAATATGCTGCCTACTTCCTAAAAAGAAACAGAAGCTAGGTGCAGGGTAAAGAACATAACCCAGGCTGGTCTTTCACTGACTGTATTACACTACAGCAGTATGGCTGGACATCCAGATGAGACTATTAGGCCGGGATCACACATACGCGAGATACGGCCAAGTCTCGCAGGTGAAAACCCAGCTCTGGCGCCGGCACTCCAGAGCGGAGCGTGCAGCTCCATGTATTGCTGTGCGGCAGCACGCTCCGCTCCGGAGTGCCGACGCCAGAGCTGGGTTTACACCTGCGAGACTCGGCCGTATCTCGCATATGTGTGATCCTGGCCTTAGCAGCATGAAACACCAGTAGGGGGAAAGTATATCAAGCCGCACCCGAAAGGTGATAGGTGTTTCATTTACTCATGTGTCTGCCCTGTTACCCAAAAAACACTAAAGCAAGGATACCAGAATCTAAACACCCAGAGAAAAGGTGTATCTGCTGTGTCTTGGCAGACAGAGAAGCCACAAAGCACATGCTCACGGGTTGGAAATCTATTATAGCCATATTCACTGCAGAAAATAGGACACAGATCAGAAGGTGAATGTTGGAAACTTTTCCATTTAAATTTGAAAAAAAAAACTAATTCAGAAATTGATGGCAACAACACGTCTCAAATAAATTGGAACAAGATTGACAAAAAGCTGGAAGAGAAAGTGTTACTAATCAAAAACAGCTGAATGGTCAATTTCAAGTCACATGATTGTGTATAAAAAAACATGTTAGAGAGGAAGAGTATCTCAGAAGCAAAGATGGTCAGAGATTCACCAATTCACCACTTGACATAGTAGAAATGTTACCCCTTAGATCTCCGTCAGAGGCCATTCATACAGCCAAATCAGACCTCATGCTTTGCACTGAGGAGGGGCAGCAGCCCGAAATACGATTGAGATTCTTGTTTTTTTATTCTAAGTCACATCGTAAGGCTCGATAAAGGGTCTATATTCACTTTTAGGATTATTATTTCCAATAGGAGGTGCTAAAGTTCAAGTCCTCTTTCTCTCTAAAGAGGCAATTTGCTTGGACTCAGGAATACTTCCAGAAAACACTGTCTGTGCACTCAGATTACCGTTCAAACTGTACGTGAAAGCTGTATCATGCATAGAAGAAATGGAATATCAACACAATGAAGAAACGCTGGCACCTTCTTTGGGCCAAAGCACATTTAAAATGTTATGTGGTCAGATGAATCAGGGAACGTACAATAGTTGCTCCACTCCAGCACAGAAATAAATAAAACACACAATAAAAAAGAACAATGCATAATCTCTGGAATATTCGAGACAGAGGCCATAAATATTTTTCTTTAGCCTTAGACCAGTTTCACACATTCATGTTTCACTGTCCGAGTACAAACTGATCCATGGACTGGCCGCGGGACTCCTGCACCGAGGTCGGCAGCCTCACATATGTCCATGAGACTTTTGAGTTTGGATCCATGGCCGGTTTGTGCACCTTGGTCTTTTGAGTTTGGATCCATGGCCGGTTTGTGCACCTTGGTCTTTTGAGTTTGGATCCATGGCCGGTTTGTGCACCTTGGTCTGTACTCGGACGGATGTGACAACCCTACCTGATATTGACTGGGATTCAAGCTTGAGGAGGCTAATTTGCATATTCCAGGTGCCTTCTGGGAAAAGCGAAGAGTCTCCCTAAGCTAGAAGATCGTTGGGTACAGCCGGGACCAGCTGCTTGGAAAGCATCACCAAACCAGGGATTCAAGCTTGAGGAGGCTAATTTGCATATTCCAGGTGCCTTCTGGGAAAAGCGAAGAGTCTCCCTAAGCTAGAAGATCGTTGGGTACAGCCGGGACCAGCTGCTTGGAAAGCATCACCAAACCAGGGATTCAAGCTTGAGGAGGCTAATTTGCATATTCCAGGTGCCTTCTGGGAAAAGCGAAGAGTCTCCCAAGCTAGAAGATCGTTGGGTACAGCCGGGACCAGCTGCTTGGAAAGCATCACCAAACCAGGGATTCAAGCTTGAGGAGGCTAATTTGCATATTCCAGGTGCCTTCTGGGAAAAGCGAAGAGTCTCCCTAAGCTAGAAGATCGTTGGGTACAGCCGGGACCAGCTGCTTGGAAAGCATCACCAAACCAGGGATTCAAGCTTGAGGAGGCTAATTTGCATATTCCAGGTGCCTTCTGGGAAAAGCGAAGAGTCTCCCTAAGCTAGAAGATCGTTGGGTGCAGCCGGGACCAGCTGCTTGGAAAGCATCACCAAACCGCGAATTTTTGCCTGTAGGACATTATTGCAAGAGAGCTTGGCTGAGTAGATTACACAAGAAGGAAAACACACAGCAAGTCAGCAGGATCTAGGAGCAACATGGCAGATGTGACAACCTACATGGTGAGCTGCAGCATGTGCTACATGTTCACAGATCGACCAGAAGAAGAATCAAATTTCACCTGTCAGAAGTGTAGACTAGTGGCCCTTTTAAAAGAAAAGGTGCGGGGTCTGGAAGAAAGAATAGCAACTTTGAAACTCAAAGAGAATGAAGACTTTCTAGACAGAACAGAAGCATCTCTACTGGTCACAGAAGGTGAAAAAAGTGTCAGAGAACCTCCAAAAGCAGATGAGTGGAAGCATGTGACCAAAAGAAGCAAGAAGACCATGGAGAAATCACCAACCACACAACTGAAGAACCGATATCAAATCTTTGTAGAGGATGAAGATGGCACACCTAAGGATGAAGCAATACCAGCAAGCAAAAAAGAAAAGGGCACACAGCAACAAGTGACAGCAAAAAGTACAGCCAAGAAGCAACGAAGAGTGGTGGTGGTGGGAGACTCACTACTGAGAGGCACAGAAGCAGCCATCTGCAGACCGGACATAACTGCAAGAGAAGTATGCTGCCTTCCAGGTGCGATGATCAAGGATGTGACCGATAGGATACCAAAGCTCTTCAGCTCCAAGGACGTCCACCCATTTCTTCTGATACATGTTGGCACCAATGACACGGCAAGGAAGGACCTACTGACAATCTGCAAAGACTTTGAAGAGTTGGGGAAGAAAGTAAAGGAACTGGATGCACAGGTAGTTTTTTCTTCTATCCTTCCAGTAGACGGGCATGGCACCAGGAGATGGAACAGGATCCTTGATGCAAACAACTGGCTAAGACGATGGTGCAGACAACAAGGATTCGGATTCCTGGACCACGGTGTGAATTATTTGTACGATGGACTCCTCGCCAGAGACTGACTACACCTCAACAAACCTGGGAAACACACATTCGCCAGAAGACTCGCTACACTCATCAGGAGGGCGTTAAACTAGAAGATGAGGGGACGGGAAGAAAAACATTAGACTTGAACAAAGAAGACCCAGGAAAACATACTCAGAAGGGAGGTAAGAACATTTCTAAAACAATCCACAGCGAGGAGATTGGAACAAAACAAAATCCTCTAAACTGCATGCTCGCAAACGCCAGAAGCCTGACAAACAAGATGGAAGAACTAGAAGCAGAAATATCTACAGGTAACTTTGACATAGTGGGAATAACCGAGACATGGTTAGATGAAAGCTATGACTGGGCAGTTAACTTACAGGGTTACAGTCTGTTTAGAAAGGATCGTAAAAATCGAAGAGGAGGAGGGGTTTGTCTCTATGTAAAGTCTTGTCTAAAGTCCACTTTAAGGGAGGATATTAGCGAAGGAAATGAGGATGTCGAGTCCATATGGGTCGAAATTCATGGAGGGAAAAATGGTAACAAAATTCTCATTGGGGTCTGTTACAAACCCCCAAATATAACAGAAACCATGGAAAGTCTACTTCTAAAGCAGATAGATGAAGCTGCAACCCATAATGAGGTCCTGGTTATGGGGGACTTTAACTACCCGGATATTAACTGGGAAACAGAAACCTGTGAAACCCATAAAGGCAACAGGTTTCTGCTAATAACCAAGAAAAATTATCTTTCACAATTGGTGCAGAATCCAACCAGAGGAGCAGCACTTTTAGACCTAATACTATCTAATAGACCTGACAGAATAACAAATCTGCAGGTGGTCGGGCATCTAGGAAATAGCGACCACAATATTGTACAGTTTTACCTGTCTTTCACTAGGGGGACTTGTCAGGGAGTCACAAAAACACTGAACTTTAGGAAGGCAAAGTTTGACCAGCTTAGAGATGCCCTTAATCTGGTAGACTGGGACAATATCCTCAGAAATAAGAATACAGATAATAAATAAGAAATGTTTAAGAACATCCTAAATAGGCAGTGTAAGCGGTTTATACCTTGTGGGACTAAAAGGACTAGAAATAGGAAAAACCCAATGTGGCTAAACAAAGAAGTAAGACAGGCAATTAACAGTAAAAAGAAAGCATTTGCACTACTAAAGCAGGATGGCACCATTGAAGCTCTAAAAAACTATAGGGAGAAAAATACTTTATCTAAAAAACTAATTAAAGCTGCCAAAAAGGAAACAGAGAAGCACATTGCTAAGGAGAGTAAAACTAATCCCAAACTGTTCTTCAACTATATCAATAGTAAAAGAATAAAAACTGAAAATGTAGGCCCCTTAAAAAATAGTGAGGAAAGAATGGTTGTAGATGACGAGGAAAAAGCTAACATATTAAACACCTTCTTCTCCACGGTATTCACGGTGGAAAATGAAATGCTAGGTGAAATCCCAAGAAACAATGAAAACCCTATATTAAGGGTCACCAATCTAACCCAAGAAGAGGTGCGAAACCGGCTAAATAAGATTAAAATAGATAAATCTCCGGGTCCGGATGGCATACACCCACGAGTACTAAGAGAACTAAGTAATGTAATAGATAAACCATTATTTCTTATTTTTAGGGACTCTATAGCGACAGGGTCTGTTCCGCAGGATTGGCGCATAGCAAATGTGGTGCCAATATTCAAAAAGGGCTCTAAAAGTGAACCTGAAAATTATAGGCCAGTAAGTCTAACCTCTATTGTTGGTAAAATATTTGAAGGGTTTCTGAGGGATGTTATTCTGGATTATCTCAATGAGAATAACTGTTTAACTCCATATCAGCATGGGTTTATGAGAAATCGCTCCTGTCAAACCAATCTAATCAGTTTTTATGAAGAGGTAAGCTATAGGCTGGACCACGGTGAGTCATTGAACGTGGTCTATCTCGATTTTTCCAAAGCGTTTGATACCGTGCCGCACAAGAGGTTGGTACACAAAATGAGAATGCTTGGTCTGGGGGAAAATGTGTGTAAATGGGTTAGTAACTGGCTTAGTGATAGAAAGCAGAGGGTGGTTATAAATGGTATAGGATAAAACAAACACAGCCAATATATGGACACACCCAGAGAAAGTGACCACGACAAGGATATAAAAAAATGCCTTTATTATATCTGATTGGCAAATAAAATAATACAACAATTGTGCGCATAAAAACGAGAATATAGTTACATAATTAATTATAATTTTTTTAAAAAAATATATAAAGACTGACCCAATTATATATATAGAGATTCAAAATCTAGGTTAGTGGAGCCCCCCAAAAAATATATAAAGACTATATAGTTATAAAAATTGGAGAAGACTTGGCAATATTCATCTACAAGATGGAAAAAATGTGCAATTGCGATATGTAAAGTGCGGGATCTCAGGTATTTAAAGGTATGTATATCAACCTCATATAATGTAGGTCGTATTATGCCTCACATATGCCTCAATCTGTGGTATAAGTAATATATCAAGTAAAAACTAAAGTGCAAAGTGTCAAGAGGCAAGAAAATGCTATTGTATATAAGCCAAAAAAATGTGCAACAATTAAATGCTTAAATTTATAATAAACCAATATAAGGTGCACTGTGCAAAATACCAAATATTAGGAACTAGTGTGAAATAACAGAACACTAAAACCAATACTGTGCAAATATGGCAAAATTAAGAGCTGCTAATATATATGTCCTAAATATAGAGCCAATACCACAAGGCTGGATATACACTAGTGCAAAAAACTATACTGTGCAAATATAGCAAATGAAGGCTGCCAATATATGGGGAAAAACTAGATCTAATAACGATACCTCAACGTCAAGTTCCATATATATTGTGCAAATATCGCAAAAAAGTGCCAAGATGTGGTGCCAATACCTCAACACCTGATGTCCACGAGTGCCTTAATTGTGCTGTGCACCACAATATGTAGCGTGCTCCACAAAAGATGCAACAGGAGTCCTGCAGCAAGATAGGCAAAGGGGTGCACAGTATACGACAGAAAGGGGTATGCCCACAATATACCTTTATAAGAGGGTCAGCCAGGTCCCGTTGTGCGCACCCCGACGCGCGTTTCGGAGCTAAGTCCTTCGTCCCCTGGCTGACCCTCTTATAAAGGTATATTGTGGGCATACCCCTTTCTGTCGTATACTGTGCACCCCTTTGCCTATCTTGCTGCGGGACTCCTGTTGCATCTTTTGTGGAGCACGCTACATATTGTGGTGCACAGCACAATTAAGGCACTCGTGGACATCAGGTGTTGAGGTATTGGCACCACATCTTGGCACTTTTTTGCGATATTTGCACAATATATGTGGAACTTGACGTTGAGGTATCGTTATTAGTTCTAGTTTTTCCCCATATATTGGCAGCCTTCATTTGCTATATTTGCACAGTATAGTTTTTTGCACTAGTGTATATCCAGCCTTGTGGTATTGGCTCTATATTTAGGACATATATATTAGCAGCTCTTAATTTTGCCATATTTGCACAGTATTGGTTTTAGTGTTCTGTTATTTCACACTAGTTCCTAATATTTGGTATTTTGCACAGTGCACCTTATATTGGTTTATTATAAATTTAAGCATTTAATTGTTGCACATTTTTTTGGCTTATATACAATAGCATTTTCTTGCCTCTTGACACTTTGCACTTTAGTTTTTACTTGATATATTACTTATACCACAGATTGAGGCATATGTGAGGCATAATACGACCTACATTATATGAGGTTGATATACATACCTTTAAATACCTGAGATCCCGCACTTTACATATCGCAATTGCACATTTTTTCCATCTTGTAGATGAATATTGCCAAGTCTTCTCCAATTTTTATAACTATATAGTCTTTATATATTTTTTGGGGGGCTCCACTAACCTAGATTTTGAATCTCTCTCTCTCTCTCTATATATATATATATATATATATATATATATATATATATATATATATATATATATATATATATATATATATATATATATATATATATATATATATATATATATATATATAATTGGGTCAGTCTTTATATATTTTTTAAAAAAAATTATAATTAATTATGTAACTATATTCTCGTTTTTATGCGCACAATTGTTGTATTATTTTATTTGCCAATCAGATATAATAAAGGCATTTTTTTATATCCTTGTCGTGGTCACTTTCTCTGGGTGTGTCCATATATTGGCTGTGTTTGTTTTATCCTATATATAGTGGTTTTTCCACACCTTTCTCCACAGAGCACTAAATCACTGGGATATGGTATATATTATTTCTATATTATTGATTTTGTGATTACTGATTTATAGTGGTTGGTACTTCTGTGGTTGTGTCTAATTATAAATGGTATAGTCTCTAACTGGGTGGCTGTGACCAGTGGGGTACCGCAGTGGTCAGTATTGGGACCTGTTCTTTTCAACATATTCATTAATGATCTGGTAGAAGGTTTACACAGTAAAATATTGATATTTGCAGATGATACAAAACTATGTAAAGCAGTTAATACAAGAGAAGATAGTATTCTGCTACAGATGGATCTGGATAAGTTGGAAACTTGGGCTGAAAGGTGGCAGATGAGGTTTAACAATGATAAATGTAAGGTTATACACATGGGAAGAGGGAATCAATATCACCATTACACACTGAACGGGAAACCACTGGGTAAATCTGACAGGGAGAAGGACTTGGGGATCCTAGTTAATGATAAACTTACCTGGAGCAGCCAGTGCCAGGCAGCAGCTGCCAAGGCAAACAGGATCATGGGGTGCATTAAAAGAGGTTTGGATACACATGATGAGAGCATTATACTGCCTCTGTACAAATCCCTAGTTAGACCGCACATGGAGTACTGTGTCCAGTTTTGGGCACCGGTGCTCAGGAAGGATATAATGGAACTAGAGAGAGTACAAAGGAGGGCAACAAAATTAATAAAGGGGATGGGAGAACTACAATACCCAGATAGATTAGCGAAATTAGGATTATTTAGTCTAGAAAAAAGACGACTGAGGGGCGATCTAATAACCATGTATAAGTATATAAGGGGACAATACAAATATCTCGCTGAGGATCTGTTTATACCAAGGAAGGTGACGGGCACAAGGGGGAATTCTTTGCGTCTGGAGGAGAGAAGGTTTTTCCACCAACATAAAAGAGGATTCTTTACTGTTAGGGCAGTGAGAATCTGGAATTGCTTGCCTGAGGAGGTGGTGATGGCGAACTCAGTCGAGGGGTTCAAGAGAGGCCTGGATGTCTTCCTGGAGCAGAACAATATTGTATCATACAATTATTAGGTTCTGTAGAAGGACGTAGATCTGGGGATTTATTATGATGGAATATAGGCTGAACTGGATGGACAAATGTCTTTTTTCGGCCTTACTAACTATGTTACTATGTTACTATGACTGTGTCTACAGCAGTTCAGCATATTTTAGTGTAACATCACATCCCTTTTCCTAAACGTTTGTTACTGGACTTCTTATTGTAGTTATTTTCTAGGGACATGTGTACAGTACCAGGAACTTTATAACGGAGAAAGAAATGAGTAGAAATTTGAGAAGGTTTCTTTGACGTAGTATCACAGTCTTGAGGACCCTTATGTATAATAACACAGATGACGTCCTCCACCTCCTGTTCCTGTTCACTGGCGGAACGTTCCTGGCATCGATCCTCCATGGCTACTGGATGGGACCTTCAGTACACTGACTGCTGAGCGTAACAGGCAAACTAGTAGATCTAGGAGGGTCAATGAGGTGATGTGATTGTACCTCCTACTTATACACTAAGCCTTCTGCCTGGAGAAAGAGACCTTGTAATAAGAATGTTATGGAGTCGCCATGTTCAGTTGTCCTTAAAGCAGCCAAAGGGTAAACTTAGTAAACCGGATCAACTAATGACTTGTAAAAGAGAAGTTCTGATTGTATATTGATGTAAGAGAAATATATCTTGCCAATTAAAACTTCCCTTGTAGGTTAGAGGTATGAGGTTGTAGATACAGACTCGTCAACATTATTTGGGCAATTATCTTCTTTGGGGATTGCTGTATATAACTATCTTTATTATATTTGTTGGTGCAATTAACTTATTTTATAGGCACAGAGGTGTAGCTAGGGGTTCAGCTCAGGGACCGCGAAACGTCTGAGTAAGCCCTGGTTACAACTACGGTAGTGCACCCTAATTGTGGGTATTCAGGAACCTCATCAGATGACCAGGCTGAAAATACTTCTGTATACAAACACCAGCACTGATATTACCACCATACAGTGACATATAGTGGTAGATACCAGTCCTACAGACCATACAGGTGGTTACAGTACAGTTATATATTAGATGAGTTGTAGCTGACGTTCTTTCTGATAGAGTCTTAACTTTTTTTGTCTTTCCATCTGGCCCAGACCGACACAACAACTTCTCCAGCCACGACTCATCTGCAGGGATTACAACAAAGACAATTCATTTTTCATATTTCCTGCACCGTCCTCATCTATTCCCAATCTGCAGATACTCCTCATCCTTCTGATACCCCAATACTGAGCAACTGATGCCATATGTGTCCCTATTACTGCACCTGATACCCTAATACTAAGCCTCTGCTGCCGTATGTGTCCCTATTACTGCCCCTCATACCCCAATACTGAGCCACTGCTGCCATATGTGTCCCTATTACTGCCCCTGATACCCCAATACTGAGCCGCTGCTGCCGTACGTGTCCCTATTACTGCCCCTCATACCCCAGTACTGAGCCACTGCTGCCATATGTGTCCCTATTACTGCCCCTCATACCCCAATACTGAGCCGCTGCTGCCGTATGTGTCCCTATTACTGCCCCTCATACCCCAGTACTGAGCCACTGCTGCCATATGTGTCCCTATTACTGCTCCTCATACCCCAATACTGAGCCACTGCTGGCATATGTGTCCCTATTACTGCCCCTCATACCCCAATACTGAGCCACTGCTGCCGTATGTGTCCCTATTACTGCCCCTCATACCCCAATACTGAGCCACTGCTGCCGTATGTGTCCCTATTACTGCACCTGCTGTGTGGGGATTCTCTTAATGCCCCACGTAGTAATGCACTGTGTCCTTTACAAAGTAAATGCCTCTTTTGCCCCTTGAGACAAACATTTATACCCTGTGTAAGTGCCCTAGAAAGTAGTGGTCCCATTATACCCCTAGAAAGTAATAATGTTCCCTGTGTGCCCATTTGGACGGTCACAATGCCCTGAGTGGCCTATAACAATAATTTGTTTGTGTGCTCACTTAGCATTTAAAAAATGTCCTTTGAGTTCCTCCATCTACAGTAATAATGTCTTCTGAATCCCCACCATGTACATCTCCTCTATGCACAGTATAATGGGCTAACAGCTCCGCTATATACAATATAATGCCCCCATAGCACCCCTATACGCAGTATGATGGGCCCATGGTTCCCCTATACACAGTATAATGCCCCCATAGCACCTCTATACACAGTATGATGAGCCCACGGTTCCCCTATACACAGTATGATGCCCCCATAGCACCCCTATACACAGTATGATGAGCCCACGGTTCCCCTATACACAGTATAATGCCCCCATAGCACCCCTATACACAGTATGATGGGCCTATGCTTCCCCTATACACAGTATAATGCCCCATAGCACCCCTATACACAGTATGATGGGCCCATGGTTCCCCCATACACAGTATAATGCCCCCATAGCACCCCTATACACAGTATGATGAGCCCACGGTTCCCCTATACACAGTATAATGCCCCCATAGCACCCCTATACACAGTATGATGGGCCTATGCTTCCCCTATACACAGTATAATGCCCCATAGCACCCCTATACACAGTATGATGGGCCCATGGTTCCCCCATACACAGTATAATGCCCCCATAGCACCCCTATACACAGTATGATGAGCCCACGGTTCCCCTATACACAGTATAATGCCCCCATAGCACCCCTATACACAGTATGATGGGCCTATGCTTCCCCTATACACAGTATAATGCCCCATAGCACCCCTATACACAGTATGATGGGCCCATGGTTCCCCCATACACAGTATAATGCCCCCATAGCACCCCTATACACAGTATGATGGGCTCATGGTTCCCCTATGCACAGTATAATGCCCCCATAGCACCCCTATACACAGTATGATGGGCCCATGGTTCCCCTATACACATTATAATGCCCCCAAAGCAACCCTATACACAGAATGATGGGCCCATGGTTCCCCTATACACAGTATAATGCCCCCATAGCACCCCTATACACAGTATAATGAGCCCACGGTTCCCCTATACACAGTATAATGCCCCCATAGCACCCCTATACACAGTATGATGAGCCCACGGTTCCCCTATACACAGTATAATGCCCCCATAGCACCCTTATACAAAGTATGATGGGCTCATGGTTCCCCTATACACAGTATAATGCCCCCATAGCACCCCTATACACAGTATGATGAGCCCACGGTTCCCCTATACACAGTATAATGCTCCCATAGCACCCCTATACACAGTATGATGAGCCCATGGTTCCCCTATACACAGTATAATGCCCCCATAGCACCCTGATACACAGTATGATGGGCCCATGGTTCCCCTATACACAGTATAGTACACTTCTCCCTCAAAACACAGTATAATGATCACCACTGTAGTCCTCACACTGTACAATGGACTCCACACTTTAAAATTGTCCTTGCGATGGACCCTTCAGTAGTCCCTACACTTTGAGAGCCCCCACAGTAGCCCCCAAAATGGATAATGCCTCCCACATTATCTGCCACACTATATAATGGACAGCACAGTAGCACCAGAACAGTATAATGGCCCCCACAATTTGAGGATGCCCCACAGTAGTGCCTACAATGTATGAGGGGCCCCCTCCCCCACTGTACGATGGCCCCAGTCACAGGTTTTACTTTAAATAAAATCATCATATGCTCACCTAATCCAGGATTTTGATGATTCCACTGAGCATACGCACAGGATAGTCATAGGCTCAGCGCGGCATGATGATATCACTGTCCCGGGACTCTGATGTCCTGGCATGCGTCATTGCTTTGGCCACGGCGTCATCCTACCATTCTGTAGACCGCAGCCTTAAAGCGACCTGTGGTCTTCAGAACGAAGAGCGGTACTGCAGGGCAGTGGCTCCAGGTGGGCGACCGCACCCTCTGCCCACTCTTAGGTACGCTACTGTATAAGCATTACTATGAGCTTAATGACTGGCTGCAGCGGTGATGTGCACTGTACTCATGACATCACCATTGCATCTAGTAAACAGACAGTCCTGCAGTATTGGAACCAGGGAGGGTGGGTAACATCTGATTGGCCAAAACTTGTAAGTGCAAAATTCCCTTAAGCATTCAAACATTCTCCTTATCATACCCGCTCACATTAACGAGGCAAAAGATGAAACTTTGGACTCCGTTTGACCTGCTTAACTGTGCGGTTCATTTTTTTGTCATACTCAACAGCTTGACACCATTTCATCTTTTTGACTACTGTTACCCAATAAATTATGGGCCACTTTGAAATCAACCATGTGCTCTAGGGCGTTGGCTACAATTGGCCCATGTGCGGTCCGCCGGGGACAAGGTCTGAGAACAGGAACGTCTGAACGAATATATCGTTAAGCTGTACAATTAATGTTCATGAAATCCAGTACTATAAAGCACATCGGTGGCTTGTAAAAGTACAGTCAGTAAAATTAGATGTTGTGGCCTCACAAGTAGTACACTGATGATTATTATTCCAAATATGCCAACTCCTGCTGATAATATTATTTTTCATTTATTTTCTTTAAATGAACAAGATGGATTACAAAATCTGATCTGTCTGAATCTGAACCATAACCTCATTGAGAGTCTTCCTGCGGAAATTCAGAAGTAAGTACCGTCAGTTAGCTGGTCAGCATGTGAAAGTCAAAGTTTCTTACCTTTTGATATTCCTAGTGATTAGTTACTATATTTTAAGGCCTCCTTCACAGGGCCATGTTTCCAGTACTTGTTGTAGTATTTTTTTTTTTTTCACGAATACCACACGTACCCATTAGAACCAGTGGGGCTGCTCTTATATCCGAATTTTTACATGGACCATGAGACATGTCCTTTTTTTTTATGGCAACATGAATGACGAGGGCCAGTACCAGTCTAAGAGTCCATGAAAAACAGCACACGGATGGTATCTGTGTGCTCTGCGTGTGCTGTATGTGCCTGTAAGACCTTGCTGAGAGAGAGATGATAGATAGACAGATTTCCGTGAGTTATATAATTATTGCCGTGCCTGTGTAGCTTACTGTACATGTATTAAGCAAATAAATACAGTAAATGTAAAAAATGATGTGGGCTCCCCCCCATTTTTGATAATCAGCACAGGTAAAGTAGACAGCTGTGAGTTTATATTATCAGGCTGGGAAGGTCCATGGTTGTTGGGTATCACATTAGTTTCCCCAATTCTGGCGCTTTACCTCAGCTTTTCCTGATTGCACTGGTACATCGGCAATCGAGGTAATAGGGCTTGGGGTTTATGTCAGCCATGATTTATCAAAAATCACAGCTGGCATCAAGCCCTGGTGCTAGTAATGGAGAGGTGTCTATGAAAAAAAAAAAAACACACATAAAAATACTTTATTTGAATAAACACTCCCTCACACTTTCCCTGGTTTACCAATCTATAAAAAAACATGCAGGTCCTCTGAAGTCCACCTAATCCATATGAAAATCATAAAAGAGAGAAATTACAACAATACACCAATTATTTTTTAAAAAAGGTTCCCACCTAGATCCAATGTAGTCCAGTGTTCCTCAAAAGAATAAAGCTGTCTAAGCACCTAGAAAACACCAAGAATGGCATAAAAATGAAATAGAACAAATTCTTGACCTGCTGTTGATTAGTTAATTCTGCCTCCCAAAGATAGTAGTAAGGCTTGGCTCACATTTATTCTGCGCTCTATGCTGAGTGCTTACATTCAGGTTTCCATGTAAATCTCCAAAATACGTGGTTAAGATGGAACCTCCTGCAGAAGATTCCCTATAATGAGGCAGATGGAAGCACTGTGGATGCTGTCTGGCCTATGATCTGGCGATTTACGTCTTTTTAAACATACTTAAAATTACGGTCCACCACAGTTTTGTGCACCTCTGAAAAGAAGGAGACCACTGAACAAAGGCCAGACGCAGTAACTTTGCTGCCTCATTATAGGGAAAGGATCTGTCATGGCTAGTGATGGGCGAACCCCTGGATGTTTGGGTTCAGCCGAACAGCTAAAAAAAAGTTTGGTTCAGGTATGAGAACAGTACCTGAACCCGAAGTAGGACCCCATTCAAATGAATGGGGGACCCGAACAGCCATTGTTTGCCACGCTGTCATCTTCATGACAGTGTGGGAAACACTGTTTCTGATCGGCTGTAAGATTATTACCACTGGTCAGGGAGCTGTGGTTCCCACGCCGTGAGAGGACAGCGTGAGCCACCAGCTGGGTCCAGAGGTAAAAAGTTAACTCCAGTCACAGGCATCTGCTGATGGGAATACTACTCCAATTAGCCTACACCTTCTGTCGCTGATAATATAGAGAGCAGGCGGTGGCTGGTGGGAGTATTCATCAGCCAGCGCCTGCGCTATATAAATAAATAAATAAAATGATGTGAGGTCTCAGCTTTATCATGACTGGTTATCAACAATACAGGGGTCCCCATGCCGTACTTTAACATTATTTAAATAAATATTAATTAAAAAAACAGTATTGGGTTCTCCCGATTTTTGACAAGTCAAGCTAAAGCAGACAAGCTAGGCGCTGTTATTCTCAGACTCGTAGAGGCCATGGATGTTGCCTCCCCCCAGCATAAAAATAGCAGCCCTCATCCGCCTCCAAAAAAGCCGCATCTGTCGCTTTGTCCTGTGGTGATAGCAAGTGGGCTAATATTTGTGGAGTTGATGCCACCTTTGTATTGTCAGGTGATATCAAGCCCACAGATTAGTATCCATTACTAATACCATTTTCATATTGTACATAAACATATAGCCAGAATAAAGTCCTTTATGTGACATAAAAATACACACCATTTTACTTTATTTAAAAATAAAAAAACAAAGTTATACTCGCCTTATGCCCATTCCATTAAAGCCCTCATCCCCTGTAAAAAAAAAAAAAAAAAAAATCTTAAAAAAAACAACAATAATACTCACCTAACGCCCCTTCCATTGTCTCATGGGAAAAAACAAAATTAACAAACGACCATATCCCTCACATGTCCGACATACTGTCCGTTGCTGTAATCCATGTCTGCGATAAGTAGTTTTTAACCTGGATAATGCCAAGATGCTACTGTCCAGTATGAAAACAATGAGAGAACGAGCTGCTGCGAGCTCACCATCCGTGACTAGTGGTGATGTTGACGAGGTTATCGCAGATCACTGAGTTGCGTTCCCAGCTCACTTCACTGAAGGGCCGATGAACTGCCGTGACATAAGTGAGATAACCACTAGTACTGTGAGAAAAAGTCTCACAGTGCAGCTCTGAGCTCAGTGAGTTCACCATGAGAAAATTCTTACGGTGAACAGTGATGAACTGACTGAGCTTGGCGCTACATCAAGAGACTTTTTCACACAGTGCTAGCAGTGATCTCACTGAGGTCACCGCAGTTCATTGGCCCGACTCACAGTAAAGTGAGCTCAGAATGCAACTAAGTGACCTGCGGTAATCTCGATGATGTTACCGCTAGTCACGCAGCAGCTCATTCTCCCATGGTTTTCAGCCTTGGCGGTCTCACCTTGGCACCGTCCAAGTTGAAAACCACTTATCGCAGACATGGATTACGTTGTTTGTTATTTTTGTTTTTTACAGGAGACCAGGGCTTCAATGGAATGGGTGTTAGGTGAGTATTATTGTTTATGATTTTTTATTTTTTACAGGGGACAAAATCTTCATTGGAATGGGCATAAGAGGAGTATAAACTTGTTTGTTACTTTTAAATAAATTTGTAAAACAGGGTGTGAATTTTTATTTCAAATAAAGGACTTTATTCTTGCTTTGTGTTTATTTACAATATGACTATGGGATTAGTAACAGATAGGCGTCTTATAGACATCTCTCCATTACTAACCCTTGGGCTTGATGTTATCTAAAAATACAAAGGTGACATCAACCCAACAAATATTACCCCACTTGCCAGCGCCACAGGACAAGTGGGAAGAGCCGGGCAAAGTACCAGAATTGGCACATCTAATAGATGTGAATTTTCTAGGGTGGCTGCAGGCTGCTATTTTTTGGCTAGGGGGCAATGTCCATGGCCCCTTACCAGCCTGAGAATACCAGCACCCAGCTGTCTGCTTTAGCTTAGCTGGTTGTCAAAAAATGAGGAGGACCCAACCCTGTTTTTTTTAAATTAAATATATTTTTAAAAAAGCGGCCTGGGGACCCCTCTATTCTTTATAACCAGCCATGATAAATCTGAAAACTGAGGGTTACAGCCCGCAGCTGTCAGTTTTGCCATGCTGATTATCAAAAATTAAGGGGAACCCATGCCATTAAAAAAAAAATGTATTTATAGTGCAGGTGCTGGCTGATGGATACTCCCATTAGCCACTGCCTGCTCTTGCTGTTATCAGCTGACGCCTGTGACCAAAGGTAAACTTTTTACCACCGGTCATAGCTGCTGGCTCACACTGTCATCTGACATCGTGGGAACAGCAGTGCTCTTATCACTGATCAGAGCTGCCGGTGTTCGGGTGCCGAATCCAAACAGTAAGGGTATGTGCACACGTTCAGGTTTTTTCATGATAAAAACTCTATAAAAAGGCATAAAAAAGCCTACGCATCCTATCATTTAGAATGCATTCTGCAATTTTTGTGCACATGATGCGTTTTTTTCCGCAAAAAAAACACATCACGGGGAAAAAAAGCAGCATGTTCATTAATTTTGCGGATTTTTAACATTTTTCCCGCTATATAATGCATTGGGAAAAACGCACAAAAAACGCATCAAAAAAGCATCAAAAACGCAAAAAAACGCATGCGGATTTCTGGCAGAAATGTCCGGTTTTTGTCAGGAAATTTCTGTTAGAAAATACTGACGTGTGCACATACCCTAACACGCAATTCCTGGAGAATTCTGTGCCCAAACAGTAGGTGTTCGGTACAGACCCCAAACTTTAATGTTCAGGTTCACGCATCTCTAGTCAGGGCTTTCATCAGAATCACGTTAATTGGAGATTTCTATGGAAACTCTGATGTAAATGCTCAACGTAGAGCGCAGGATAAATGTGATCCCACATATTTTCTAAAATTTTCTTAACAAAAGCCTCAACTCAGTTCACAAACAAGTCCACACTAAGGTCCATCATCTGCTAATGAAAATATAGGGGGTTTCCACATTACTGGTAGCACAAAGGCTCTGGAAAAGTGAAATGGCTCCTCACCCCCCAAAAGAAATTAAGCAAATTCTACAGTAGGCCTAAACCACATATTTGACATTTCTGTAGTGATGAGAGCCTGCTTAATTTATGGGCGCATGTCTCTAGAAGAACGAGGTGGGCATAATGTATGGGCACTACAACATACTGGGTACTACAATGGCAGTATGCAATTTTCCCTCAACAACATTCATTGATGCTTGGTTCTGGATGTTTCTGGGCTCTGTTGTCCATAAAATATTCTAGGAAATCTGTGCTCCAGGAGGCAAATAGCACTGCGTCCATCCCGAGTATCGCCATGTGGCTAAGCAATACTGTACAGCCACATATGGGGTATTCCAACATTCACGAGAAATTTTGGTGCCATTTTTACCCATCTCCCAGTGTGAAAATGTAAAATCTGAGGCTAAAACAAAATTTTTGTGGTAAAAAAGTGATTATTTTTTCTTCTCTGCCCAATGATATAAAATTCTTTAAGGCACAAAAATAAAAATAGTCTGGGTGAAATGGTGGATGAGGATGAGGAAAAAGCCAATATGCTAAATGACTTTTTTTCATCAGTATTTACACAAGAAAATCCTATGGCAGACAATATGATCAGTGATAAAAATTCCCCATTAAATGTCACCTGCTGAACCCAGTAGGAAGTACGGCGGCGTAAAAAAAAAATCACTAAAATTGAGACATCTTCGGGCCCGAATGGGATACACCCCTGAGTACTGCAGGAATTAAGTACAGTCATTGATAGACCATTATATTTAATCTTTAACCCCTTTCTGCCATTGGACGTACTATTCCGTCCATGTGGGGTGGGACCTAATTCCCAAGGACGGAATAGTACGTCCAGCGCGATCGGCCTATCGCAGCTGACATCCGGCACTATGTGCCAGGAGCGGTCACGGACCGCCCCCGGCACATTAACCCCCGGCACACCGCGATCAAACATGACCTCGGTGTGCCGGCGGTATAGGGAAGCATCGCGCAGGGAGGGGGCTCCCTGTGGGCTTCCCTGAGTCCCCCGCAGCAACGCGATGTGATCGCGTTGCTGCGAGGGTATCTTTCCCCCCCTCCCTGCAGCAGGCCCGGATCCAAAATGGCCACGGCATCCGGGTCCTGCAGGGAGGGAGGTGGCTTACCAAGTGCCTGCTCAGAGCAAGCGCTTGGTAAGCCTGCAGCGCTGTAAGTCAGATCGCTGATCTGACAGAGTGCTGTGCAAACTGTCAGATCAGCGATCTGTGATGTCCCACCCCCCCCCCCCCCCCGGGACAAAGTTAAAAAAAAAATTTCCACATGTGTAAAAAAAAAAAAAAAAAAATCCTAAATAAAGAAAAAAATATATATATTATTCCCATAAATACATTTCTTTACCTAAATAAAAAAAACAATAAAAGTACACATATTTAGTATCGCCGGGTCCGTAACGACCCATCCTATAAAACTGTCCCACTAGTTAACCCCTTCAGTAAACACCGTAATAAAAAAAAAAAAAAAAGAGGCAAAAAACAACGCTTTATTATCATACCGCCGAACAAAAAGTGGAATAACACGCGATCAAAAAGACAGATATAGATAACCATGGTACCGCTGAAAGCGTCATCTTGTCCCGCAAAAAACGAGCCACGATACAGCATCATCAGCAAAAAAATAAAAAAGTTATAGTCCTCAGAATAAAGCGATGCAAAAATAATTATTTTTTCTATAAAATAGTTTTTATCGTATAAAAGCATAAAAGCACCAAAACATTAAAAAATGATATAAATGAGGTGTCGCTGTAATCGTACTGACCCGAAGAATAAAACTGCTTTATCAATTTTACCAAACGCGGAACGGTATAAACGCCTCCCCCAAAAGAAATTCATGAATAGCTGGTTTTTGGTCATTCTGCCTCACAAAAATCGGAATAAAAAGCGATTAAAAAATGTCACGTGCCCGAAAATGTTACCAATAAAAACGTCAACTCGTCCCGCAAAAAACAAAATCTCACATGACTCTGTGGACCAAAATATGGAAAAATTATAGCTCTCAAAATGTGGTAACGCAAAAAATATTTTTTGCAATAAAAAGCGTCTTTCAGTGTGTGACGGCTGCCAATCATAAAAATCAGCTAAAAAACCCGCTATAAAAGTAAATCAAACCCCCCTTCATCACCCCCTTAGTTAGGGAAAAATTTAAAAAAATGTATTTATTTCCATTTTCCCGTTAGGGTTAGGGTTAGGGCTATGGTTAGGGCTAGGGTTAAGGCTACAGTTAGGGTTGGGGCTAAAGTTAGGGTTGGTGCTAAAATTAGGGTTAGGGTTTGGATTACATTTACGGTTGTTAATAGGGGTGGGATTAGGGTTAGAGGTGTGGTTAGGGTTACCGTTGGGATTAGGGTTAGGGGTGTGTTTGGATTAGGGTTTCAGTTATAATTGGGGGGATTCCACTGTTTAGAATACCAAATTCAAATAACTAAAGGGTATAAATAAACTAGTATAAATCATAAACCTACCCTATAAAACCAATTTTTATTATAATTCAACAATAAAACCAATAGATAGGTTACACAAAACCAAAAAAAACACAGTGAAATGACAAACAATCCCAAACATGGGATGTTAGGGGAATCCCTAGTACCGTACCTAAGCTGTCACCTTCCTATCAGCGGGGGTTGGCACCCTATGGGAAGCGTATTGGCGCCCCCGCTCAGCGACGGCTACCCCTAGAGGCCCTAATGATACCATGAGCCATAACCCTCCCCAGATAGGGAATAAGGGGCACCTCTAAGGCTAAACAGAGATCACTCCTACAACACTAGGGATAACCCTAATCCCCCAATGCAAATACCCATTAAAAACAGTATGATAAACACAATCGTATTGGTGGTATTATTGTGCATCTAGATCTAGCCACATGACCCCAAAATGGTAACCAGAGAAAGACACAACTTATATCAATCAGCTTATATCAATGGTTAACCCTTTAGGCCGACAAGTACCACAACCTCATATGTAGTATTAGTGACACAGGTTTGCTGCAGTCAAAAACCCTGCACACATGGCCCTTCAAAACATATATATATGGGCACTGATTAACAAATGAATGTAAGTTGGTACTCATCCATGCACATCCACCCGCCACTTCCGCCTCAACGCGTTTCGCCCCTCTGGCTCATCAGGAGGCTCGATGTAAAGAAAGTGTCCCGATTTTGATATGATGCTTACCGCTATATTAAATCACCTCCATTTAAGAGAGACGGAGCCTATGGAGGATTTTTATTCAAGGATACAATACAACAATATGTATGGCCCCAAAACACAGGGGGCTGAATTTCTTACAGTCCAGTACTAGACTTATTGGCTTTTCCATATCTCCAAATAAACAGCCCAGGAAATACACAGCAATGAGGTTGAAGAGACGTCCCAGCCCTACAGGAAGCATGCAAACGACATTACTTCATTAAGCCCTTTGGGCACCATTGAGTCCAATCTGAATGTCCATTCACATTCTCTCTTAAGAATGGACTTATCCCAATTGCCTCCTCTGCAATTGTTCTTTACAACCTCAATGATCATAAAATTGATATTGTAAAGTTGGTCACCATGGACCAATCTCATATGTTTAGCCAAGGGGGTATCCCTATCATTCCTTATGTCCCCCATGTGTTCCCCCACTCTTCTACGGAATTCACGTTTTGTTTTTCCTACGTAGTCCTTTGGGCAGGGTCAAGTGGCCTTATAGACAACACCAGTTGTTTTGCAATTAGAGAAGTCCCTTTGATAAAATTTTTTATTCGTGGATGAACTTTCAAAGAATTTATTTGGTTTCATCCATTTACACATTTGACAGTGACCACGCCGAAAGAAACCACATGGCTTTCTGTCAAGCCAGGTCCCCTCTGCTACAGGTTTTTTATAGTGACTATGCACCAACAGATCTTTAATGGACCTTCCCTTACGAAAAGTGATATTAGGACGCTCACCTATACAGTCTCTCAGGTCCGGGTCCATTTTTAATATGTACCAGTGTTTACTGATGACATTCCTCACACTCTGATGTTGAAACGCGTTTCGCCCCTCTGGCTCATCAGGAGGCTCGATGTAAAGAAAGTATCCCGATTTTGATATGAGCATCATATCAAAATCGGGACACTTTCTTTACATCGAGCCTCCTGATGAGCCAGAGGGGCGAAACGCGTTTCAACATCAGAGTGTGAGGAATGTCATCATCACATCAAGGGCACGCCGGGTTTTTTCTGCGTTCCAGCCGGCGCATGAGCAGTGGGATGTTTCCCATAATACAGTGCGGGTACGTCACTTCCGGTCAGACGCGGCGGAAGTGTAACGGACAGGATAGGAGAGCGGTACTATTTAAATGGAGGTGATTTAATATAGCGGTAAGCATCATATCAAAATCGGGACACTTTCTTTGCATCGAGCCTCCTGATGAGCCAGAGGGGCAAAACGCGTTGAGGCGGAAGTGGCGGGTGGATGTGCATGGATGAGTACCAACTTACATTCATTTGTTAATCAGTGCCCATATATATATGTTTTGAAGGGCCATGTGTGCAGGGTTTTTGACTGCAGCAAACCTGTGTCACTAATACTACATATGAGGTTGTGGTACTTGTCGGCCTAAAGGGTTAACCATTGATATAAGCTGATTGATATAAGTTGTGTCTTTCTCTGGTTACCATTTTGGGGTCATGTGGCTAGATCTAGATGCACAATAATACCACCAATACGCCGATTGTGTTCATCATACTGTTTTTAATGGGTATTTGCATTGGGGGATTAGGGTTATCCCTAGTGTTGTAGGAGTGATCTCTGTTTAGCCTTAGAGGTGCCCCTTATTCCCTATCTGGGGAGGGTTATGGCTCATGGTATCATTAGGGCCTCTAGGGGTAGCCGTCGCTGAGCGGGGGCGCCAATACGCTTCCCATAGGGTGCCAACCCCCGCTGATAGGAAGGTGACAGCTTAGGTACGGTACTAGGGATTCCCCTAACATCCCATGTTTGGGATTGTTTGTCATTTCACGGTGTTTTTTTTGGTTTTGTGTAACCTATCTATTGGTTTTATTGTTGAATTATAATAAAAATTGGTTTTATAGGGTAGGTTTATGATTTATACGGGATTCCACTGTTTAGGCACATCAGGGGCTCACCAAATGCGACATGGCGTCCGATCTCAATTCCAGCCAATTCTGCGTTGAAAAAGTAAAACAGTGCTCCTTCCCTTCCGAGCTCTCCCGTGTGCCCAAACAGGGGTTTACCCCAATATACGGGGTATCAGCGTACTCAGGACAAATTGGACAACAACCTTTGGGGTCCAATTTCTCCTGTTACCCTCGGGAAAATACAAAACTGGGGGCTAAAAAATAATTTTTGTGGGAAAAAAATGTTTGTTTTATTTTTACGGCTCTGCATTATAAACTTCTGTGAAGCCCTTGGTGGGTCAAAGTGCCTACCACACATCTAGATAAGTTCCTTAGGGGGTCTATTTTCCAAAAAGGTGTCACTTGTGGGGGGTTTCAATGTTTAGGCACATCAGTGGCTCTCCAAACGCAATGTGGCATCCCATCTCAATTCCAGTCAATTTTGCATTGAAAAGTCAAACGGCGCTCCTTCCCTTCCGAGCTCTCCCATGCGCCCAAACAGTGGTTTACCCCCACATATGGGGTATCAGCGTACTCAGGACAAATTGTACAACACCTTTTGGGGTCCAATTTCTTCTCTTACCCTTGGGAAAATAAAAAATTTGGGGCGAAAAAATAATTTTTGTGTAATTTTTGGATTTTTTATTTTTACAGTTCTGCATTATAAACTTCTGTGAAGCACTCGGTGGGTTAAAGTGCTCACCACACCTCTAGATAAGTTCCTTAGAGGGTCTACTTTCCAAAATGGTGTTGCTTGTGGGGGGTTTCAATGTTTAGGCACATCAGTGGCTCTCCAAATGCAACATGGCGTCCCATCTCAATTCCAGTCAATTTTGCATTGAAAAGTCAAATGGCGCTCCTTCGCTTCCGAGCTCTGTCATGCGCCCAAACAGTGGTTTACCCCCACATATGGGGTATCGGCGTACTCAGGACAAATTGTACAGCACCTTTTTGGGTCCATTTTCTCCTGTAACCCTTGGTAAAATAAAACAAATTGGAGCTGAAGTGAATTTTTTGTGAAAAAAAGTTAAATGTTCATTTTTATTTAAACATTCCAAAAATTCCTGTGAAACACCTGAAGGGTTAATAAACTTCTTGAATGTCGTTTTGAGCACCTTGAGGGGTGCAGATTTTAGAATGGTGTCACACTTGAGTATTTTCTATCATATAGACCCCTCAAAATGACTTCAAATGTGATGTGGTCCCTAAAAAAAAAAATGGTGTTGTAAAAATGAGAAATTGCTGGTCAAATTTTAACCCTTATAACTCCCTAACAAACAAAAAAAAAATGTTGGTTCCAAAATTGTGCTGATGTAAAGTGGACATGTGGGAAATGTTACTTATCAAGTATTTTGTGTGACATATCTTTTTGATTTAATTGCATAAAAATTCAAAGTTGGAAAATTGGAAAATTTTCAAAATTTTTGCCAAATTTCCGTTTTTTCACCAATAAACGCAGGTAATATCAAAGAAATTTTATCACTATCATGAAGTACAATATGTCCCGAGAAAACAATGTCAGAATCATCAGGATCCGTTGAAGCGTTCCAGAGTTATAACCTCATAAAGGGACAGTGGTCAGAATTGTAAAAATTGGCCTTGTCATTAACGTGCAAACCACCCTTGGGGGTAAAGGGGTTAAAGACTCCATAATAACAGGGTCTGTACCACAGGACTGGCGTATAGCAAATGTGGTGCCAATATTCAAAAAGGGGAGAAAAACTGAACTCTGAAATTATAGGCCAGTAAGCTTAACCTCTACTGTGGGTAAAATCCTGGAGGGCATTCTGGAGGGATAGAAAAAAATCGGCTATAAGCCGCAGCCAGCTCACCAACCAGACCATAGATAATTGAGCACGGAGATTCGTCCAGACCAAGACGCCAAGCAATTGCAGTATACGAAAACGTGGAAACTCCAGCTCCAATAAAATGGCAAAATTCTTTATTAGTCCAACTTCATTAAAACGGACATCCTTACAGAGTAAACAGGGCGCAGGTGGTTACATGAATATAGGCAACGCGTTTCGATCACACAGGATCTTATTCATGCCCATATAAAACCCACATTCAGTCTTGCTTATATAGAAAAAAATGGACCTATCACACACTATCAGAATCACATGATAAATAGAAAGGTCCTGCAGATCGCAACTACATGCATTTTATCACAAGACAGAATGGAAAGGTACAATAAAAATACATATAAAGAATACATATATAAAATATCAAACGTAGTGATATAAATGTCATTCCTTTTGTTCTAACCTTCAAAAAAAAACAAAAAAAACAGGTATACAGACAATCTAGCAGAGTCACATGATAAATGAAAAGGTCCTACAGATCGCGACTGCATGCATTTTATCGCACAACAGAATGGAAAGATGCACTAAAAATACACATAGAAAATACATATGAAAGATATCAGCAATAGTGGTATGAAATTTCATTCCTTTTGTTCAAACCTACAGGGAAACGGGTGTTTAAATTGTACATCCAAAAGGCTTCTCTGGTTAATAACCGCCTTTTTATATCACCCCCACGACTATGTGAGTAAACTTTCTCAATACCCTGAACTTTTAAGGTTGTGATATCCCCCCTATGTACTGTACTAAAATGTTTAGAAACCATGGATACATTCCTAGTAGTAAAGTTAGCAATATTAGCATCCCTAATATGTTCTGTGATGCGCGTTTTTAATTTACGTGTTGTGCAGCCTATATACGATAGTTGGCAGGCTGTACATTCTACTTTGTATACTACATTTTTTGTATGACAATTAATAAAATTGTTTATTTTATAATTTTTATTTTTTTCTGAGTTGGTGAAAGTGTTCCCAGTTAGAGAATGTGCACACGTACTGCACGCTGTAGTGCCACATTTAAAGAAACCCTTGTATTCTAACCATGTGTTCATTTTTGGTTTAGCTGTGATTGTATTTGAAGCAATAATGTCCCCAATAGTTTGAGCTTTTCTGGCTACCACATTGACCCCATCTTTTAAGATATCCATAAGAATATGATCCTCATACAAGATGGGTAATCTTTTTTTGATAATATTCCTAATTTGTCCAAACTGGGAGCTATACTGAAGACACACATGAGGCTTATTATTATAATTACGTCTCGCAGAAAAGCCGGATTACGTACCGGTAATGCTCTTTTAATGAGCCACAACAGCACCCACTTTGAGAGAGGGACCCGCCCATAGGAACAGGAAACCTACAGAGATAAAAGGGCGGTCCCCCTCTCCTCCTCAGTTGTTTTTCAGAGTACGAGAGGAACCGCCGTTGTTAAAATTAGTGTACATCCTTAATTACAAGTATATCTTATATCTATAATCACCCATGCGAATATAAAACATACATATCTACTAGGGTGGGAAGTGACAGGGTGCTGTCGTGGCTCATTAAAAGAGCATTACCGGTACGTAATCCAGCTTTTTACCCTTCGCCACGACAGCACCCACTTTGAGAGACTTTCAGAGAACCTTCACATGGGTGGGATTACCGTACTAAGGACGGCTCTCCCGAATGCCAAGTCAGAGGTGGAAGCAGATTTTATTAGACGGAGAATCCACTGATTTGATGTTATCTCTTCCCATTTATGATAAAAAAACTTCAGTCTGCCACCAACTGGGATCTCATTACTGGTAGTATCGCCCCCGCCTAGATGTTTCGGGGTTACTATATAAGGCACCTTTTGGTTTGGTTTCTTTTGATTCCCAGCGGTCTTTTTGTGGCTCATACGGCCTTCTTCTATTGAATGGCCGTCTTCTAAACGCTCTCCTGTAAGAAGGAAGAAACTGTTTAGGGAAGCCTTTCCTTCTCTCTCCAGCTTTGTTAAGTAGGTCATCTAGGACCTTTCCGAACAAGAACTCACCCTGGCATGGGATTGAACATAATCTGGTCTTTGATTGTGCATCTCCCTTCCATCCTTTGAGCCAAAGGGCACGCCGGGCTGCATTGACCAGACCTGCTGACCTCGCTGCTAAACGGTGGGAGTCCGCTGAAGCGTCAGCTAAGAATGCCATGGCACTTTTAATCAGTGGCAAGGCTTGGAGAATTTTATCTCTTGAGACCTTGCCCTTTACTTGTTGCTCCAGTTGGTCTACCCAGACTAATAGGGACCTGGCTGTGCACGTGCCTGATATGGCCGGTTTGAAAGCTCCTGTATTCGTCTCCCAGGATCTTTTCAGGAGAGCCTCTGTTTTGCGGTCTAAGGGATCTAGCAAGATTCCTGCATCCTCCACAGGAAGAGATGACTGTTTCGAGGTGGATGCCACAGCTGCATCCACTTTTGGGACTTTAGACCATACTGCTAAGTCCTCATCGCTAAAGGGGTAACGCCTCTTAGAAGAGGACGGGAGAAACCCCTTCCCCTGTTTGTCCCATTCTTTCTTTACCAGGTCCTTGATGGCAGAGACTACTGGAAACGCTCGTCTCTTTTTATGACCCAGACCTGCAAACATAATATCTTCAGCAGATTTGACTCCTTTAGTGTCTGGGCACCCCATAGTATTTCTGATGAATTTTATAAGGCTGTCAATGCTTTCAACGGAAAAACATGCTCCACCTTCATCTTCAGAGGAACTATGAGATGATTCTGAGGTGTTGGATGAGCGAATTAAGCCCTCTTCAGATTCTGAACTGGGGGTCAGGAGACTGGCGTTTATTATCATGCTTTTTTATGGACTCTGATCCCAGAGACTGTATTTCTTGCCGTATTATGGCTCTAATACTTGTGGCCGTAAGCCTCCTCATCCTGTAAGGTTTGACTTATACAGGACTGACACAGCCTTTTAGGATATGTGTCGGGTAAGGGCTGCGTGCATAGAGCACACTCTTTATGTTTAATTTTATTGGTCTTCTTAGCCTAGGGGAGATCAGAGAAGGAAGGGATCAGCTTATAGGTAGAGGATTTTTTGTAACACTCACCCAGTGAAGCCTTCATTTCCATTATCATACCGGTCTTGGAGGAGGAGACGCTGTGCGGGGTCTGAGTAGCGCTGTATCCGTACTCCTTGATTTACTTCTGTGAGTGTCAGATCCATCCATGGAACGACCACTCTTTTTCGCTGAAGATTTAGAACTTTTAGCGCTGCTTTTATCAGCGCTATCGCGTTCCACTACCAGTGGAAGCTCACTCTCTGCCGGGAATGACATGTTGAGCACCAGCTCTGCGTCCCGGCCTCACATTTGAATTGCGCGGCTCCCAGCAGCGCGCCGCCCACCGCGAACCGGAAGTGCTCCAACCACTTCCGGTTCAATTGAAGCAGCGCAGACTTACTTGCGCGTCAGGGTCGGCGCCGCTCCTAGAACGTCCGGAACCGGCCCCCATGCACACGCTCCCTCCGAAGGCCGGACTTCCATGCCCGGAACCTGCAGGCCAGTACCCAGACGAGGGGGGAGGCTGCATGCAGTGGCTCCCCCGCCGCTGCTTCTGATGCCGCAGCCCCTGCTGTCACCGAGAGAACCACACAGGCGGGTGCATAGGCTCAGGTAGGAAAGAAAGCGGAGGTGCTCCAACCACCTCCATCTGTAGGTATTCCAGGGATTTCCGATAGGAACAGGAAACCAACTGAGGAGGAGAGGGGGACCGCCCTTTTATCTCTGTAGGTTTCCTGTTCCTATGGGCGGGTCCCTCTCTCAAAGTGGGTGCTGTCGTGGCGAAGGGTAAAAGGTTGTTTCTATTTGATGTCAGTAAATCATCTCTACATTTTTTATTCACTATTTCTGTGGCTCTATTTAACGACCAATGTGGATATTTACGGGCACTAATCTTTTTCTTCAATTCCCTAAATTCCCTTAATCTATCTTCTTCCTTGTTGCAATTGCGTTTGGATCTAATAAATTCGCCAACCGGTATGGCTTTTATTGTATGGGCTGGATGACTGCTAGCAGCATGTAAGATGGTGTTCCCACTTACCGGTTTAATATGCGTTTTACTTGCAATAAATTCATCCTTTGTGCCAGAGAGATCAAGATCCAAAAAATAAATATTTTGTGGGTCCCAGACATGTGTAAATTTTATACCGAAATCATTAGCATTGATATACTCCACAAATCCCGGTATGGCAGACACATCGCCCCCCCCAAATAATGAGGGTGTCATCGATGTATCTGCCATACCAGGAGATGCAATCAATAAATGGGTTATTGGCCGAATAAATATATTCTTGTTGTCAAAAGGCCATAGTAAGGTTTGCCAAGGATGGGGAATATTTAGCCCCCATAGGAACTCCTGATGTCTGTACATATATCTCATCCCCAAACGTGAAAACATTGTGTTTCATAAGAAAAGATATAACCTGCAAACAAAAATCAATCAAATTCTGAGAATATTCTCCATATTCAGTAAGGTGAAATTGTAAAGCTCTTATTGCTACATCATGTGGTATGCTTGTGTACAGAGATACAACATCACAACTGAGCCATGTGTAACTCTGATCCCATTTCTTATTTTTGAAAATTTTCAATACCTCTCTTGAATCCTTAATATACCCTGGCATTCTCAATGCCAAGGGCTGTAGCAAAGAGTCAACCCATTCACACAA
Organism: Ranitomeya imitator; assembly: GCF_032444005.1. Taxonomy (NCBI): domain Eukaryota; kingdom Metazoa; phylum Chordata; class Amphibia; order Anura; family Dendrobatidae; genus Ranitomeya; species Ranitomeya imitator. The sequence continues at coordinate 483,772,060 of NC_091287.1, forward strand.
GTGTTCCAAACTTGATCCAATACCCGAAACTATGGGACGCATAGATGGAAAGCCATCCCTTTTGTGCACCTTTGGGAGGCCATACAGAATAGGCAACTTTGGATATTGCACATAAATATAATCAGCCTGTTTCTTGTTTAACACTGCCAAATTCAAACCTTCCGCAATTAAATCAGCTATTTGTTCATTAATTCGTTTGGTCGGATCTTCTTTCAGTTTCTTATATGTTACAGTGTCAGATAAAAGTTCAGTCATTTTTTCTCTAGATTTGATTGCATCCATAATTACAATAAGGCCCCCTTTGTCACTTTTTTTTATAACAATGTCTTTCATAATTTTTAACTCATCTAATGCTTTGCGTTGTTTTCGTGACAAATTATTTTGATGGGTTCTCATAGGACTAGAATCTTGTAAAATTTTAAGATCTTTTTCAATTGATTATTGAAATCTGTCCATACACTCAGCTCTCGATTGTAGGTTTTTTTTGTCTTAAATGTTCTTGAAAAATTTTCAGATCCCTCTACCGATGTCTCTTGTTGTTCTTTCGATAATTTCAATAAACAATTCAGTGCAACCTGTCCCTTGAAATCCAGACTCTCAAACTCATTTATGTTTGGATTTAGCACATGTTCCGGCAATACTTCGTTGTCCAAAAAGAAATGTGGTAGCCAGAAAAGCTCAAACTATTGGGGACATTATTGCTCCAAATACAATCACAGCTAAACCAAAAATGAACACATGGTTAGAATACAAGGGTTTCTTTAAATGTGGCACTACAGCGTGCAGTACGTGTGCACATTCTCTAACTGGGAACACTTTCACCAACTCAGAAAAAAATAAAAATTATAAAATAAACAATTTTATTAATTGTCATACAAAAAATGTAGTATACAAAGTAGAATGTACAGCCTGCCAACTATCGTATATAGGCTGCACAACACGTAAATTAAAAACGCGCATCACAGAACATATTAGGGATGCTAATATTGCTAACTTTACTACTAGGAATGTATCCATGGTTTCTAAACATTTTAGTACAGTACATAGGGGGGATATCACAACCTTAAAAGTTCAGGGTATTGAGAAAGTTTACTCACATAGTCGTGGGGCGATATAAAAAGGCGGTTATTAACCAGAGAAGCCTTTTGGATGTACAATTTAAACACCCGTTTCCCTGTAGGTTTGAACAAAAGGAATGAAATTTCATACCACTATTGCTGATATCTTTCATATGTATTTTCTATGTGTATTTTTAGTGCATCTTTCCATTCTGTTGTGCGATAAAATGCATGCAGTCGCGATCTGTAGGACCTTTTCATTTATCATGTGACTCTGCTAGATTGGCTGTATACCTGTTTTTTTTGTTTTTTTTTGAAGGTTAGAACAAAAGGAATGACATTTATATCACTACGTTTGATATTTTATATATGTATTCTTTATATGTATATTTATTGTACCTTTCCATTCTGTCTTGTGATAAAATGCATGTAGTTGCGATCTGCAGGACCTTTCTATTTATCATGTGATTCTGATAGTGTGTGATAGGTCCATTTTTTCTATATAAGCAAGACTGAATGTGGGTTTTATATGGGCATGAATAAGATCCTGTGTGATCGAAACGCGTTGCCTATATTCATGTAACCACCTGCGCCCTGTTTACTCTGTAAGGATGTCCGTTTTAATGAAGTTGGACTAATAAAGAATTTTGCCATTTTATTGGAGCTGGAGTTTCCACGTTTTCGTATTCTGAGAGATGCTACACTGGAGTATCTGAAGAGGAATAACCTCATGACCCAGTATCAGCATGGGTTTACTAGGGACCGTTCCTGTCAGACTAAGGCTACTTACACACTAGCGTCATTTGGCCTCCGTCGCAATGCGTCGTTTTGCAGAAGAAACGCATCCTGCAAAGTTGTCTGCAGGATGCGTTTGTTCTCCATGGGCTTGTATTAGCGACGCATTGCGACGCATTGCCACAGTCGCAACCGTCGTGTGACGGTTGCGTCGGACCGTCGGCACCAAAAAACGTTGCTTGTAACGTTTTAGTGTGTCGTGTCCGCCATTTCCGACCGCGCATGCACGGCTGGAACTCCGCCCCCTCCTCCCCGCAGCTCACAATGGGGCAGCGGATGCGTTGTAATAATGCATCCGCTGCCACTGTTGTGCAACGTTAAGACAGGATGCGTCGGTACGTCGGCCCAACGCACTGTGACGGGCCGACGCTAGTGTGAAAGTAGCCTAACTTGATCAGTTTCTGCGAAGAGGTAAGTTACGGACTGGACCAAGGGAACCCAGTGGATGTAGTGTATATGGACTTTTCACAAGCTTTTGATACGGTGACACACAAAAGATTGATACATAAAATGAGAATAATGGGGATAGTGGAAAATATGTGTAAGTGGGTTGAGAGCTGGCTCAGGGATAGGAAACAAAGGATGGTTATTATTGGAGCACACTCGGACTGGGTTGCGGTTAGCAGTGAGGTACCACAGGGGTCAGTATTGGGCCCTCTTCTTTTTAACATATTTATTAATGACTGTAAAGAAACCAGATTGTATCTTAATTTCCCAGACAACCATGTTTTTGTAAAGCAAAAAGAACTGATTTTTTATCTGTATAATGGCTTGTGAATTTAAGTGTTTATGTCTGGTGGGTCAAGAAGACCGACTTGCCAACTGATATACTATCTAACATACTGTGTCTGTAATAGTGACTGTACATAGCGTGTGTTAGAGTACCGTCACACTGAAACGACGCTGCAGCAATACGACAACGATGTCGATCGCTGCAGCGTCGCTGTTTGGTCGCTGGAGAGCTGTCACACATACAGCTCTCCAGCGACCAACGATCCCGAAGTCCCCTGGTAACCAGGGTAAACATCGGGTTACTAAGCGCAGGGCCGCGCTTAGTAACCCGATGTTTACCCTGGTTACCAGCGTAAACGTAAAAAAAACAAACACTACATACTTACCTTCCGTGTCTGTCCTCCGGCGCTGTGCTTTCCTCTGCACTGTCAGCGCCGGTCAGCCGTAAAGCGGAGCGGTGACGTCACCGCTGTGCTTTCCGGCTGGCCGGCGCTCACAGCCAGTGCAGAGAAGCACAGCGCTGGAGGACAGACACGGAAGATAAGTATGTAGTGTTTGTTTTTTTTACATTTACGCTGGTAACCAGGGTAAACATCGGGTTACTAAGCGCGGCCCTGCGCTTAGTAATCCGATGTTTACCCTGGTTACCAATGAAGACATCGCTGAATCGGCGTCACACACGCCGATTCAGCGATGTCAGCGGGAGATCCAGCGACGAAAGAAAGTTTCAAACGATCTGTTGCGACGTACGATTCTCAGCAGGGTCCCTGATCGCAGGAGCGTGTCAGACACAGCGAGATCGTAAGGATATCACTGGAACGTCACGGATCGTGCCGTCCTAGCGATCAAAGTGCCACTGTGTGACGGTACCCTTAAGCTTTGTGTATTGATGTGTGCTGATATGCTAATAGTGCTACCTTGATCCCATCACCATTGTTTACCTTATCTTGATGTTGGACTGAAGGACCCTGGGTAATTCTAAAAATAGTTTACATGCCTTGGGTATAAAAAGACTCAGAGATCACATCCTGGGAGACTGAAGTAACACAGAGCTACCAGCCGGACATTCTGCAAACCACCTAACACACAAGAGAAAGGACTGCAGCCAATTCATCATGGCACCATCACGAGGGACGCTGATCTATGATTCTATAGGACACAACCTAGGGGTTTTCGGCTCCGGTTGGAAGAACACAAATCTGATCCAGTGACCATCTCTGAACCATGGATATGTTTGGAGAAAGCCAGGTTTGGGACCCGCTGGTCGCCTGGTTCCATGGAGATGGTCAGATAAGCCAAGTGGTGACTCTCATGTCAACTGGCTATGGAACTTGTATGGACTCTGTGGACAGTTCTTGGTCATCTTCCTACGCTTCTCGTTACCTTTTCTCTGTGTGTATATCACAGGTGGAATAGCGACCCTGGAAGCTCTGATATAACATCTACCATTATCTCGGCGAGTCAGCGGAAGGGTGAGGCCCTGTAATGTGCACCATCTTGTGGTAATTGCTGAGATTGTTCTGTTTGCTATTGTGTGTTGTGGTTCAATAAAGTACTGCCACACTGTTTTACCTTAACCCTGTGTTGTCTGTGTAGTGTATTGCCCACCGGGAGATAGAGCGGGCGTTCAGTGGCATGAGCCCTGGTCCATACAGTCTTGCTAAAGACAGCCGGGCCAGCGGACGAGAGCACCCACTTACCCAGTTTCTCCACAATGACCTTGTAGGGGGCATACAGAGCAGAATTTCAATATTTGCAGATGACACTAAACTCTGCAGGGTAATCAATACAGAGGAGGACAATTTTATATTACAGGATGATTTATGTAAACTAGAAGCTTGGGCTGATAAATGGCAAATGAGCTTTAATGGGGATAAATGTAAGGTCATGCACTTGGGTAGAAGTAATAAGATGTATAACTATGTGCTTAATTCTAAAACTCTGGGCAAAACCGTCAATGAAAAAGACTTGGTTGTATGGGTGGATGACAAACTCACATTTAGTGGCCAGTGTCAGGCAGCTGCTACAAAGGCAAATAAAATAATGGGATGCATTAAAAGAGGCATAGATGCTCATGAGGAGAACATAGTTTTACCTCTATTCAAGTCAATAGTTCGACCACACTTAGAATACTGTGCACAGTTCTGGTCTCCGGTGTATAAGAAAGACATAGCTGAACTAGAGCGGCTGCAGAGAAGAGCGACCAAGGTTATTAGAGGACTGGGGGGTCTGCAATACCAAGATAGGTTATTACACTTGGGGCTATTTACAGTAGTTTGGAAAAACGAAGACTAAGGGGTGATCTTATTTTAATGTATAAATATATGAGGGGATAGTACAAAGACCTTTCTGATGATCTTTTTAATCATAGACCTGAGACAGGGACAAGGGGGCATCCTCTGCGTTTGGAGGAAAAAAGGTTTAACCCCTTCATGACATGAGCAGTACATGTACTGCTCAAATCGTGTCTCCCCCTTTGATGTGGGCTCCGGCGGTGAGCCTACATCAAAGTCGCGACATGTCAGCTGTTTTGTACAGCTGACATGTGCGCGCAATAGCGGCGGGTGAAATCGCTATTCACCCACCGCTATTAACCTGTTAAATGCCGCTGTCAAACACAGACAGCGGCATTTAACTACCGCATCCGGCCGGGCGGCCGGATATGACGTCATCGCCGACCCCCGTCACATGATCGGGGGTCGGCGATGCATCAGGAAGGTAACCATAGAGGTCCTTGAGACCTCTATGGTTACTGATCACCGGTGGCTGTGAGCACCCCCCTGTGGTCGGCGCTCACAGCACACCTCCATTTCTGCAACATAGCAGCGATCTGATGATCGCTGCTATGTAGCAGAGCCGATCAAGTGGTGCCAGCTTCTAGCCTCCCATGGAGGCTATTGAAGCAGGGCACAAGTAAAAAAAAAATGTTTTTAAAAATATGAAAAAAAATATAAAAAATATAAAAGTTTAAATCACCCCCATTTCGCCCCATCCTAAATAAAACAATAAAAAAAAAACCAAACCTACACGTATTTGGTATCGCCGTGTTCAGAATTGCCCGATCTATCAACTAAAAAAAAGCATTCACCTGATCGCTAAACTGCGTAGCGAGAAAAAAATCCGAAACGCCAGAATTACGTTTTTTGGTCGCCGCGACATTGCATTAAAATGCAATAACGGGCGAGCAAAAGAACGTATCTGCGCAAAAATGGTATCATTAAAAACATCAGCTCGGCACGCAAAAAATAAGCCCTCACCCGACCCCAGATCACGAAAAATGGAGACGCTACGGGTATCGGAAAATGGCACTTTTTTTTTTTTTTTTTTTTTTTAGCAAAGTTTGGAATTTTTTTCCACCACTTAGATAAAAAATAACCTAGACATGTTAGATGTCTATGAACTCGTAATGACCTAGAGAATCATAATGGGAGGTCAGTTTTAGCATTTAGTGAACCTAGCAAAAAAGCCAAACAAAAAACAAGTGTGGGATTGCACTTTTTTTGCAATTTCACCGCACTTGGAATTTTTTTCCCGTTTTCTAGTAAAAGACATGGTAAAACCAATGGTGTCTTTCAAAAGACACAAAAGAGAATAGTAAAACCAAAAACACTCAGTTTGAAAAAATGTTGCAGTAATCCGCAAGTGCTAGTAAAAGATGTAAAAAACAGGGTATTTGGTTGATACGTTTTTTGCAAAAAATGTATACTAAGCTGCTCTACCAATCTTCACGGTATACCCTTATCAGAGCAGTCCTAACTAATGTATGCAATCCCTATCTGATGTATTTAAAAACCTGATCATCTGTATATAACCTGTGTGAACAGGGTTCAGAGAGGAAAAATCCATGTGTGCATACAGGGTAGAACAGCTTTTGTGCAGATAGCCCAAGAGGAGTGGTGGAACTCCCCAGTCTTGTAGACACAAGAGAACAATTATGGAAACAGGAACACATGGGCTACTTGCACAGTGAACAAGTCTGTATGATCATGTTCACACACCACCAAGAAACCTGAAGACACAAAAGAGAATAGTAAAACCAAAAACACTCAGTTTGAAAAAATGTTGCAGTAATCCGCAAGTGCTAGTAAAAGATGTAAAAAACAGGGTATTTGGTTGATACGTTTTTTGCAAAAAATGTATACTAAGCTGCTCTACCAATCTTCACGGTATACCCTTATCAGAGCAGTCCTAACTAATGTATGCAATCCATATCTGATGTATTTAAAAACCTGATCATCTGTATATAACCTGTGTGAACAGGTGCAAGTAGCCCATGTGTTCCTGTTTCCATAATTGTTCTCTTGTGTCTACAAGACTGGGGAGTTCCACCACTCCTCTTGGGCTATCTGCACAAAAGCTGTTCTACCCTGTATGCACACATGGATTTTTCCTCTCTGAACCCTGTTCACACAGGTTATATACAGATGATCAGGTTTTTAAATACATCAGATAGGGATTGCATACATTAGTTAGGACTGCTCTGATAAGGGTATACCGTGAAGATTGGTAGAGCAGCCTAGTATACATTTTTTGCAAAAAACGTATCAACCAAATACCCTGTTTTTTACATCTTTTACTAGCACTTGCGGATTACTGCAACATTTTTTCAAACTGAGTGTTTTTGGTTTTACTATTCTCTTTTGTGTCTTCAGGTTTCTTGGTGGTGTGTGAACATGATCATACAGACTTGTTCACTGTGCAAGTAGCCCATGTGTTCCGGTGTCTTTCAAAAGTACAACTTGTCCCGCAAAAAATAAGCCCTCACATGACCATATTGACGGAAAAATAAAAAAGTTATGGCTCAGGGAAGGAGGGGAGCGAAAAACGAAAACGCAAAAATGAAAAAGGGCTGCGACTTGAAGGGGGCATAATAACAGACGCGGATTCTTTACTGTAAGAGCAGTGAGACTATGGAACTCTCTGCCATATGATGTAATGAGTGATTCATTACTATAATTTAAGAGGGGACTGGATACCTTTCTTGAGAAGTATAATGTTACAGGGTATATACACTAGATTCCTTGATAGGGCGTTGATCCAGGGAACTAGTCTGATTGCCGTTGTGGAGTCACGTACTTTCAGCTGCGTCACTTCTAATGTGGCGTACCTAATTATTTGTACCAAATGTCCAACTGGGGGTCTGTATGTGGGGGAGACAGGGCAAAAGCTTAGAACAAGAATGAATTCTCACCGCCATACAATAAGAGAAAAAAGAATGGATCAACCTGTGGCAATACAGTTTTTGTATCCCAGATCATAGCACCATCGAAATGATTTGTATTAAATGTAAGATATATATCTTTGTACCATGTTAGCCAGTAGATAGAATAATATTTAGAAATGAGTCCTCAGTGGTTGATACTTTTTAATGGCTAACTGAAAATATGGTAACAAATTGTAAGCTTTCAAGACGACTCAGGTCTCTTCATCAGGCAAAGACTAATACAACATCTGAAGAGTCACATAGGACTCTCAATTCTAAATATTTTTCTAGCAAATAAAGTGACACTGGTCAGAATTGTAAACTTTGGCCTGCCCATGAAGGTGAAAATAGGCTTGAAGGAGAAGGGATTAAAAATAAGTACCGTAAATGGAAAAATCTGGGGAGCAGCAGGAATAAAGTCCTCTTGATGCCTCCTTCACACACCTGTATTTAAAGGCCTTATTATTTAATCTTAACCTTAGGACAAATGGATGTTATCTCGGGAGGGGGCCCACTGAGTATACCAAAATCAGTGCGGGTGAAATGTAGGATTATGTATTAAACTGAGAGTATGGCGAGCAGCTCTTCATTTTTAATTTAGTGGTCCTGAGTGGATGCCCCCCACCAAGACATATGGTATATACAGTCATGGCCAAACATTTTGAGAATGACACCAAAATTATATTTTCACATGATCTGCTGCCCTCTGGTTTTTATTAGTGTTTGTCTGATGTTTATATCACATACAGAAATATAATTGCAATCATATTATGAGTACCAATAGGTTATATTGACAGTTAGAATGAGTTAATGCAGCAAGTCAATATTTGCAGTGTTGACCCTTCTTCTTCTTCAAGACCTCTGCAATTCTCCCTGGCATGCTCTCAATCAACTTCTGGACCAAATCCTGACTGATAGCAGTCCATTCTTGCATAATCAATGCTTGCATTTTGCCAGAATTTGTTGGTTTTTGTTTGTCCACCCGTCTCTTGATGATTGACCACAAGTTCTCAATGGGATTAAGATCTGGGGAGTTTCCAGGCCATGGACCCAAAATCTCTATGTTTTGTTCCATGAGCCATTTAGTTATCACCTTTGCTTTATGGCAAGGTGCTCCATCATGCTGGAAAAGGCATTGTTGGGCGCCAAACTGCTCTTGGACGGTTGGGAGAAGTTGCTCTTGGAGGACATTCTGGTACCATTCTTTATTCATGGCTGTGTTTTTAGGCAAGACTGCGAGTGAGCCGATTCCCTTGGCTGAGAAGCAACCCCACACATGAATGGTTTCAGGATGGTTTACAGTTGGCATGAGACAAGACTGGTGGTATCGCTCACCTCTTCTTCTCCGAATAAGCTGTTTTCCAGATGTCCCAAACAATCGAAAAGGGGATTCATCAGAGAAAATGACTTTGCCCCAGTCCTCAGCAGTCCACTCCCTGTACCTTTTGCAGAATATCAGTCGGTCCCTGATGTTTTTTCTGGAGAGAAGTGGCTTCTTTGCTGCCCTCCTTTAAACCAGGCCTTGCTCAAAGAGTCTCCGCCTCACAGTGCGTGCAGAAGCACTCCCACCAGCCTGCTGCCAATCCTGAGCAAGCTCGGCACTGCTGGTAGTCCGATCCCGCAGTTGAAACAGTTTTAAGATACAGTCCTGGCGCTTGCTGGTTTTTCTTGGGCGCCCTGGAGCCTTTTTGACAACAATGGAAGCTGTCTCCTTGAAGTTCTTGATGATGCGATAGATTGTTGACTGAGGTGCAATCTTTGTAGCTGCGATACTCTTCCCTGTTCGGCCATTTCTGTGCAGTGCAATAATGGCTGCACGTGTTTCTTTAGAGATAACCATGGTTAACTGAAGAGAAACAATGATACCAAGCACCAGCCTCCTTTTAAAGTGTCCAGTGATGTCATTCTTACTTAATCATGACTGATTGACTGCCAGCCCTGTCCTCATCAACACCCACACCTGTGTTAATGGATCAATCACTAAAACGATGTTAGCTGCTCCTTTTAAGGCAGGACTGCAATGATGTTGAAATGTGTTTTGGGGGTTAAAGTTCATTTTCTGGGCAAATACTGACTTTGCAAGTACAGTAATTGCTGTTAAGCTGATCACTCTGACATGCAGGAGTATATGCAAATTGCCATTAGAAAAAATGAAGCAGTAGACTTTGGAAAAATTAATATTTGTCTCATTCTCAAACTTTTTGTCCATGACTGTACATTACTGTAGCTTGGACATTTAACCAGAGCAAATAGGTTATCAGTATTGAGTAATCTCCCGGCCGTGTGCTGCATACATTCTTATCCATGACCCCATGACTAAATGTTTTGCTCAACTACAGGGATCAGTGCTCTTAATCTCTGGGTGTTTTTGCTAGGAGTAAGCTCATGCAGCATGACTAGAAACATGCTGGGCACCATGGTAAAGCTAACTCCCATCATCCACTAAATGAAGGCGAAAATAGCCGCTAGCAGAAATCACTATTCATAACACTCAAAATAGATTTTAATGCTAAAGTGCATTAGGTTTGCTACATAAACAAGAACATGTTGGCATATGATAAAACGTGATTAAGGTGGCAAGGATATTCATCAGTTTAGTTCTTATTACTTCCTGTTATCAGGGTTTAGTTGGCACGGGTGGTATTTAAGTACAGGGTGTCTTTAGCAATATTTTCCCCATATTTCAAATTATTTCAGAAATATATTATCTTCTAAACAGCACACCTGCTGCTTTGGGGTTATGTTAGACTGAGGTATTTTTTCACTTCCTATATCCAAACACTCCCTTAGTCAGGTCACCTTCATCTCAAAAGCATCTTTAGAATCCTTCCTTTTCTTACAGTGGAAAAAATAAAAACAAGATGTCGCTCTGATTCATTCTTATCTTGACTACTGCAACTTACTAATCGGTCTTCCTTTGATTGAATTCTTTCTCACCTCCACAATCTTTTCTGATTGCACCTGCCAGGATCATATTTCTGTACAGCCACTACACCGATGCCTCTACTCAGTGCCAGTCATTGCACTGGTTTCCCATCCTTGTTAGAATACAATATACTGTTGTGCTCAAAAGTTTTCATACCCCTGCAGAATTTTTGCTTTCTTGGTCTTTTTTCAGAGAATATGAATGATAACATCAAAACTTTTTCTCCACTTATAGTTAGTGGTAGGGTGGTAGTTTATTGTCAAATTACTGTGTTTTCTCTTTTTAAATCATAATGACAACCTAAAACATACAAATGAGCCTAATCAAAAGTTCTCATACCCCATTTCTTAATACCGTGTATTGCCCCCTCTAACATCAATGACAGTTTGATGTTTTTTGTGGTAGTTGTGGATGAGGTTCTTTATTTTCTCAGATGGTAAAGCTGCCCACTCTTCCTGGCAAAAAACCTCCAGTTCCTGTAAATTCCTGGGTTGTCTAGCATGAACTGCGCGCTTGAGTGGCTCAATGATATTGAGGTCAGGAGACTAAGATTGCCACTCCAGAACCTTGACTTTGTTCTGCTGTAGCCAATGACAGGTCGACTTGGCCTTGTGTTTTGGATCGTTGTCATGTTGGAACATCCAAGTACGTCCCATGCGTAGCTTCTGGGCCTCCAGTATTTGCTGATAACGTGCTTCATTCATCTTTCCTTGAACTTTGACCAAGTTTCCTGTGCCTTTGTAGCTCACACATCCCCAAAACATCAGCGATCCACCTCTGTGCTTTACAGTAGGAATGGTGTTCCTTTCATCAAAGGCCTGGTTGACCTCTCTCCAAAATGTAACGTTTATGGTTATGGCCAAAAAGTTCAGTTTTGGTCTTATCACTCCAAATTACCTTGTTCCAGGAGATTTCATGCTTGTCTCTGTGCTATTTTGCGTATTGTAGGCGAGATACTTTGTGGCATTGCACAGTAATGGCTTTCTTCTGGCGACTCGACCATGCAACCCATTTTTCTTCAGGTGCCTCATATTGTGCATCTTGATACAGCCACACCTCTAGTTTTCAGAGAGTCCTGTATTTCAGCTGATGCCATTTGTGGGTTTTTCTTTGCATCCCAAACAATTTTCCTGGCAGTTGTGGATTACATTTTTGTTGGTCTACATGACCGTGGTTTTGTTTTTATAGAACCCCTGATTTTCCATATGTTGATCACAGCTTGAATGCTTCTGACTGGCATTATCAATTTCTTTTGTATCCCTTTCCTGTTTTATACAGTTTTTCCCGTAGATCTGTTGACAATTGCTTTCCCCATGACTCACAATCCAGAAATCAGTGGCTGGATCCCAGAAACTCACTCAGCTGTTATGCACACACACTGATTACAAGCAAATAGGTCACAGGTGAGGATGTTACCTTTAGTAGCCATTCTAACCCATTTGTGTCAACTTCTGTGCATGTTATCAGGCCAAAATCACCAGGGTGTGTGAACTTTTGATCAGGGTCATTTGGATGTTTTAGGTTGTCATTATGATTTAAAAAGAGAAAACACAGTAGTTTGACAATAAATGGCTTCACCCAACCACTAACCATGAGTGGAGAAAAAGTTTTGGTGTTCTCATTCATATTCTCTGAAAAAAAGGCCAAGAAAGCAAAAATTCTGCTGAGGTATGTAAACTTTTGAGCACAACTGAAAATGTATCATAATCACTCCCAGAGCTCTCCACAGTGCTGCACCACCTACATGTCTTCCCTCATCTCTATCTACAACTGTGCCCGTCCTCTCCACAGTGCTGCACCACCTAAAGTGACTTGTGAAAGTATTCACCACCCTTGGCTTTTTACCTATTTTGTTACATTACAACCTGTGTTTAAATATTTTTGTAATCCGATTTGTGTGTGATTCATTAGCACTAAATAGTCTAAGTTGGTGAAGTGAAGTGAAACAGCCATAAAATAAGTTTATGGCATCCAATAACTAAAAATTGGCATGCGCATATGTATTCACCCCTTTTGCTATGAACCCCCTAAAAATGTGTAGCGCAAATAATTACCTTTTTAAGTCACATCCGATTCCTTAGTGAAAGGAAGTCAACATGTGTGCAATCTAAGTGTCACATGGTCTGTCAGTAAATACACACACCTTATCACGGGTTTACCGTGACAGAGGGGAGCCAGAAGACCACAGTGTCTGATTTCTCCTACTTCTGCACTGATTTGAAGCACTGCACCTTCACGGTTCAGGTTTCTTCTAGCAGTGCAGGTTGTAATTAGAGTTGAGTAAATTTTTCAAAATTCGGTTCCGATTGTGATCGGTGGCGAATATTGTTTTTTCAATATTCGCCGAACGTCATTGGGGTAAATGGGAGTAGAAATTAATGAATATGTTCGGAACCGATCAGGAAACATAAATTTGGCACGAATAGGGTGTCAATATGGCGCGGATATGGCAAATTCCGATTTGGCGACCGATTCCGAACGGATTCGCTCAACTCTAGTTTTAATCTGTTTCAGTTGAGCGCTCCTGGAAGCTTACCTGCCTTAAGGCTCTCAGCTGTTCAGAGCTGTCCACTCCCCTCTCCTATTTAAACTGGCCTCTAGCAATCAGGAAATGCCAGCATTAGGTTCATTGCTGCATGGCTCAGGAGCTTGGAGGAGTTTAGTTGTTTGAGGAGTTGTTTGGTGGTTTTATCTAGTGACTGTTGCTTGGCTTTGCTTGTGTGGAAATCCATTTCTTCTCCTTCTTGGGTTTTTCCCTTCTTTCACTCCCTTGTGTATCCCTCTGTTGTTTACGTGGCCCTGGCATCTTCACCATTAGGGTTGAGCGACTTTTACTTTTTTTAGGGTCGAGTCAGGTTTCGCGAAACCCGACTATCTCTAAAGTCGAGTGAAATCGGCCGATTATGGCGAAAAGTCGGGGATCGACCGAAACACGAAACCCAATGCAAAGTCAATGGTCTCTCTCTCTCTCAAAAAGCTGGTGTTACACATTTCAAATCGCTACAGCGCACAAGCGACAAGATGACGATAGGCGTCCACGCCCCTAAGACCTATGTCATCACTCTGCCCACGCTCCTTCATTGGCTGAAAAAAATGGCACCAAGCGCGTCATACGAAACGCGACTTTGGCACAAAAGTCGCGTACCGCATGGCCGACCCCACACAGGGATCGGGTCGGGTTTCATGAAACCCGACTTTGCCAAAAGTCGGCGACTTTTGAAAATGAACGATCCGTTTCGCTCAACCCTATTCACCATCATAAGTACAAAGCACTGACTTTAAGGGGTGAATAGTTATGCACACAGAAATTTTGAGTTGTTTTGTCCTATTTGTTATTTGCTTCACAATAAAAAGAAAACCAAATGTTCACAGTTGTAGGCATGTACTTTACATGAACTGATTAAACCTTAAAAAGCAACAGTGAAATTCCAGGTTGTGAGGTAGACAAACACGGAAAATACCAAAGGGGTGAATACTTTTGCACACCAATGTACATCTCCTTCATCCTCATTACTCAGTCTGTTCACTCCAAGGGGCTGCACAACCCTAAATCTCCTCTCACTTATCTACCACCTTAGGCTGGGTTCACACTGCGTTGTGTGAACCCGTTTAACGGACTGCGTTACACCGCGGCATAACGCGGTGTAACAGTCCGTTAACGCCGCCATTACTTGCAATGGCGAACGCATCGCTAGCGCACGCCCACAGTGGGCGTGCGCTAGCGATGTGCCATCATTGAGTGACGGACCCGAGACGTGGGCTGCAGCGTTTCCGGGTCCGTCACTGCGAGCGCACTGCTAGCGCAGATGGAGCTAGCAGATGCTCCATCTGCACTAGCGCAGTGCCAAAGTCGGCACTTGCGTTAGTGCAGTCCGTTTAACGGATTTGTTGAACGGACTGCACTAACGCAGTGTGAACCCAGCCTTAGGCTAGGTTCATATTGCGTTAGTGCAATCCGTTTAGCGCCTAGCGCTAGCAGATTGCGCTAACGCAATGTTGTTTTATGGGGTCGTGTTAAACGTCCCCGCTCTCGCAGATCTCCGATCTGCGAGAGCGGGGAACGGACCTCGGGCGCGCCGCGGACGCTGCAAGCAGCGTCCGCGGCGCGCCACAAAACACCGGCACATCGCTAGCGCGTGCTGAAAATGGCACGGGCTAGTGATGCGCGTCCCCATTGCTGTTAATGGGCGCGCTAACGGACGCGTTGCACGGCGTTAATTTCGCCGTGCAACGCTGTCCGTTAGCGCGGTCACATTAACGCAATATGATCCTAGCCTTACCCATCTTCCTCACAATGATGCAATGGTCTACATCTCCTCGTTTATCTACCTCCGGACACCGTGCTATTCAGTGTTGCACTACCATATATCTCTTCCCTCATGTTTGTGTACCACCCTGCCTGTCCTCTCCACAGAACTGTTCCACCTACATCTCCTCCCTCATCTGTCTGCCCTGTACTTGTACTCTCTGTTCTGCTAATTATCTGAGTCTAATATCCTCCATTAAACAAACCTCCAACTCCAATACGTCCAATATCTCATGCTGTACCAAAACTCTGGACTGTACTATCTCAGACTATCAGGTTAGTTCCCAGTGTCCCCGTTTTTGTGTGTACCCTATAAACACATATTTAGGCAGACATATCACTTTCTTTCTTCTATTTTTTTCGCTATTTACACCTGTGCTTCCCAATCTTTTATTTTTACTTTACCTCATCAGACAGACTAAGCAGGTGCTGAGGCTATGTGCACACGTTGCGGAATCGTGTGCTGATTTTTCGGCACCGGTTTTGCTAAATCTGCAGGTAAAACGCCCTGCGTTTTACCTGCGGATTTACTGCGGAATTCCTGCAGATTTTGTGCGGATTTCACCTGCGGTTTGACACCTGCGGATTCCTATTGTGGAGCAGGTGTAAACCGCTGCGGAATCCGCACAAAGAATTGACATGCTGCGGGAAAATACAATGCAGCGTTTCCACGCGGTATTTTCCGCACCATGGGCACAGCGGATTTGGTTTTCCATAGGTTTACATGGTACTGTACACCGCATGGAAAACAGCTGCGAATTTGCAGCGGCCAATCTGCTGCGGATCCGCAGCAAAATCCGCACCGTGTGCACATAGCCTAAGGCCTCACCAGGCAGACAAAGTGATGTGTGCCTCACCATATGTAGTGGAAGGCCATGATAAAAAGTGCTGGTGCGTGATATGCTTCTATTCACATGTGTAACCTACAATTAGGAATGACCTGACTATAGTTGGAGTCATGTAATAAGCTGTATTACCTCACTATGGAGACACTGCAGCCTGTAGAGACATGCGCCTTCTATTAATATCAGTGCATCACCACGGCATATCTATGCGTTAAATAGTAAATGATTCACTTTATTAATATTTTCCATCATCTTGGTTCTGTTTTTCCTCTGTCTGAATTACTCACCGAGGGTCATTTCTATACGGAGTCCGGGATCATGTCCACACAATATTGTTATATCACTATAGATAAAAAGTGCACATATAGTTACCCTTTTAAGTCTTTTCTTTTTGTGCAGTCATTAGTTAAAATAGGATCAGGATAAAAAAAACTCACCAAAAACTCATTGTGGGAACGTAGCCTTAGGTAAATTAGGCTTTTCTGCATGTAATATAATTCTTTGGGGAAAATCTCCACATAAATCTCAGTGTACCCGCAAGAGAAATTGACAAGTTGACGCACCGCAGGTCAGATTATGCTGCATAAAGAAGAAGCACAGCGGGCAGGAGGTTTCTATAAATCCTATCCTTAGCCGCAACTGTAAGACTGTTTATTTTGCGTGGCCAAAAGAGGCAACTTCCGACGCTCACCAAAAACTGATCATGAGAACTTAACCTTCATGTTTTTACATGTTTTGCATGTGTCATACATAAAATAACATCAGCCAGCTGCGTACCTCACTTCTTAATGTGCTCTATGTAGGCTACAAGGTCTTGAAAAACTCAGTATAAGCCACAACTGTCTACACAACATCCCCAAAGAGTTGTGTGTCCTACCAAACCTTTGTGAGCTGCACCTTGGAAATAACCAACTGGAGATGCTCCCAGAGCAGATCGGCAGTCTGAGCAACCTGAAGGAGCTGCGGGTCTACCGGAACAATCTTTATGGCCTGCCAGAGGTGAGAAACATATGTTCTATTCTCATGTTTGGTCAATTGCCTGTTTTTAAAGCTCAAATATTGTAGTCATGTGACAGACGAGCCTTCTCTGTGACTGACCGTGGTGTTGGGCTTTTGAAGAATGGGTTATGCTAAGAGGATGAAAGTAAAGCCTAGCAGATCACTGCTAAGAAGTCAAATGTATGATTTTGGAAAGCTGGACTTCTATTCCTTCTGACTTCCCCTATATACGCTGTAGTAGAGTGGTATCACCGTATGCAGTGAAAATGGCAGTGACCCAAGCAAATTCAAACAAAACGTTCCTTTAATGTGTTACTTCACACAATCCATAAGAATACATAGTACACAGCTTTATGTTTGCAGTCCCTAAACAGGCTGGACTTCCCTTTGTCCAGTTACCCTGGGTGACCGAGACTCAGGGTGTCAGTCTCTTTGGTTCCTCTTGCCCCTGTGTTGCCTCACACAGGGAGTGCTCTGCAGACAACTGCTCTGTCTGCTTCCAAACCAACACTGACACACCTCCCCCACTACTACAGGGCTTTTAATCAGTCACTGCTTCCCCATTGTAATCATTGCTACACCTGTGACTGCAATGCGCCCTCATGCACAAACAGCACCCCCTAGCTGTAACAGGGGTCACTGCCTCACAACGGGCATTCATGTGTTTCCAGAGGGCAAAGAAGAGTAAGGCCATGTTCACACTATCAGTATTTGGTCAGTATGTTACATCAGTATTTGTAAGACAAAACCATGAGTGGGTGTTAAATACAGAAGTGGTGCATATGTTTCTATTATAATTTTCCTCTGATTATTTGTAAGCCAAAACCAGGAGTGGAACAATCAGAGGAAAATTATAATAGAAACATATGCACCACTTCTGTATTTATCACCCACTCATGGTTGTGTCTTACAAATACTGATGTAACATACTGACCAAATACTGATAGGGAACATAGGCCATGTTCGCACTAAGAACAAAAGAAAGAACTTTGAAATTCAACATGCTCAATCCTTTCTCCTGTCACCATGTATTGGGGGGATATTTGCACATTGATGCACATAACATTTTTGGCCAATCCTACCCAAATTGGTGTGGTTTAGTTGATTTTTTTCTTTATATTAATGGGCACTTTTTTAAAGGTTTTCTAGGTTTACTAAATTGCTGATCTAACCCTGGGATAGGTTATCAATATGAGAGTGATTGGGGGCCCAACAGCTAGCATCCCCACCAAGCAGCTGTTTTCTGCTCCATTCACTGTGTGTTGTGATTGGTCTCAGTTATTACAGCTCAACACCTATTGATTAGGAGCCGTGCTGCAGTACCCAGGTATGGCCACTACACATTAAATGGCGCTGTGCTCTCTTGGCTCTATTCACTATTTCTGTCCGGCTGTCAGCGGATCACTGTTTTAATCTGACTGAGTGTCGGACCTCTGCCACTCTTACCCCACAAATGACAGTAAAGTCAGCTGAATCGGCCTTTGGTCTAATGTATATGGGGCTCTGCTGACTCTCTCCCGACATCATTTGTTGGGATTCCAACAGCTGATCCTTATCCTCTCCTGAAGATAACCCACATTCAGGGGAGTCTGACATCATCTATCTCATAGAAAACACAGAAATCCTAGGCCGAGCCAAGCAATCCTGTGTATGGGAGAGTCAGGGAAAACGGCTATCTGCCGAATGATTGTTCAGTCGACAGCTTTTTATCATGTCAGGGCCTTAAAGGGTTTCACCAAGAGTGTAATAAAATGGCCCGGCATGTAATTCAAACAACTATCCATCCTAGACACTTGTAAGGACTGGCTGCAGTCTGAAAAACACAACTTCTGAGACCTGTGTCTCAACTGACTGGGGAGCCATTTTAAAGGGAACCTGTCACCCCGTTTTTTCAGTAGGAGATAAAAATACCGTTAAATAGGGCCTTCAGGAAAATGGCCGCCGCGATGTCCATCTGCGCACGCGCGGCATCCCGCGGCCATTTTCCTGAAGCCCCGGGAAGCAGGAGACTCCATCTGCGCACGCGCGGCCTCAGGAAGATGGCCGCGCCCACCGAGAAACCGCTGAATAGCGGCGAGCACGCTCTTTTTCGACCGCTGCGCAGTGCATTCGGCACTTGCGCATGCGAGAAGCACTACGCCACCAACGGGAACTTAAGCAAGATGTGGGGGAAAAACAGCGCTGTGACCACGCCCATCTGACCTGACCAGCCTGATTGACAGGCGAAAAAGGACACTTTTGTAAGGTATTTCGGCAGCATAGGTGGGGAATCAGGGGACAAAAAATACCCTATTGTAAAGTACAGCTCAGGCCCTATTTAACGGTATTTTTATCTCCTACTGAAAAAACGGGGTGACAGGTTCCCTTTAATACATTCTTAGAAAACCCCTTAATAAAGGATAGTTCATCAATTTCTTAATCCTAGAAAACCCATTTAATTAGTCCATGAGGCTAATTGTTTTCCATAATGTGTAGTCTCCATCTTACATATGTGCATTGTTTTATCTGTAGGGGCTTTGTAGGTTGAGGATGTTGAAAATTCTGGATGTTGCAGGAAATCAGATACAGACCTTTCCATCCAGGGTAAGTAATAAATCCTTCAAATTAAAGCGGTCGCCCAGAGAACAGAAAGCTTTTTAATACTCCGAGGAATCTTTGCCCCTCTCCCCCACAGTCCGTGTCTAGTATTACACGTCATACCTATTGAAGTAAATAGGGTTTCGCAGTAATGCCTGACACGGCGCATAAAAAAAGGCAGTCACATTTTATTGTCCGCAACATCTCCTTAATATCTTTAGCTCTATCGAAGTGCTCACATGTATGCTGCCATCCAGCTGACAAGGAATCCTTTGACGTAATGAGCTGACAAATGTAGCTCTTACTGGTATTCCCAAGTTTCTCCTGGCTTAGATACCAGTTCTCCCAGAGATGGTAATGAGTAAACGTATCCAAAATGTGATCAGTGACTCAAGACCGGACAATCGGTCATGGTGCTGCCAGCCTGGATCTGTAGTTGAGCAGTCACTGCCCTTCATACTGTGACTCCTGCACACAATGAATGGTGCCGCCGGGTTTTTGGCTTAGCTGCATCGTTCCAATCTACTATATAATTGTCTAAGGGTCACTTCCGTCTGTCTGTCTGTCCTTCTGTCACGGTTATTCATTCGCTGATTGGTCTCGCCAGCTGCCTGTCATGGCTGCTGCGACCAAGCAGCGACGACCACAGTCCGGAAGAAAATGGCCGCTCCTTACTCCCCGCAGTCAGTGCCTGTCGCCCGCATACTCCCCTCCGGTCACCGCTAACACAGGGTTAATGCCGGCGGTAACGGACCGCGTTATGCCACGGGTAACGCACTCCGTTACCGCCGCTATTAACCCTGTGTGTCCCCAACTTTTTACTGTTGATGCTGCGTATGCAGCATCAATAGTAAAACGATCTAATGTTAAAAATAATAATAATTAAAAAAAAAAACCTTATTCTCACCTTCCGCCGTCGCGTCCTCTCCTCGGCACTGCAAGCGGCAGGTTCCGCTTCCAAAGATGCTATGGGAGAAGGACCCTTCATGACATCACGGTCATGTGACCGCGACCCCACGGTCATGTGACCGCGACGCCTTGGAAGGTCCTGCGCTCATACCAATCCTGGGACCGGACACCGCACACAAGCGCCGAAACTACACGGGCTCTTCGGATGTTGAGTATGTTTCTTTTTTCTTTTTTAACCTGTTACATACGTGACTGGGCAATATACTACCTGGCTACGCAATATACTACGTGTCTGTCCTGTATACTACGTGGCTGGGCAATATACTACGTGGCTCTGTGCTGTATATTACGTGTCTGGGCAATATACTACGTGGCTGGGCAATATACTACGTGGCTCTGTGCTGTATATTACGTGTCTGTGCAATATACTACGTGGCTGGGCAATATACTACGTGGCTGGGCAATAATAGTATGTGACTGGGCAATATACTACGTGACTGGGCAATATACTACGAGGACATGCATATTCTAGAATACCCGATGCATTAGAATCGGGCCACCATCTAGTGGGGATAATAATTTGTTGTGCTTTGATCACACCTGTGTTCTGTCACAGAACAACGAAAATGACACCTACGTCAGATCCATCTCATGATGGACACCGACGATTGACTATAATGGGGGCTGCTACATTTCCATAAGGGAGTATGTCCTTTCACTATAAAACTGGTATTTTAACCAAGTCTGCGAAAGGGGCTCCAAAAGCAAATGTGAACATAGCCTTAAAGCGGCTTAATTTTTGGTTTAAAGTGGTTACATTTTTTATGTTTTATTTGCTCCTTTGGTTTTCTTTACTTAACCCCTTAGCGACCGCCGATACGCCTTTTAACGGCGGCCGCTAAGGGTACTTAAACCACAGCGCCGTTAATTAACGGCGCTGTGGAAAAAGTAAATAGCGCCCCCCAGAGGCCGATTTTCTCCGGGGTCTCGGCTGCCGGGGGTAGCCGAGACCCCAGAGAACATGATTCGGGGGGTTTTTAACCCACCCCGCATTTGCGAACGCCAGTAATTAACCGTTTACCGGCGATCGCAAAAAAAAAAAAAAAAGAAAAAAGAAAACGCGATCTCTTTTTAATTTCTCTGTCCTCCGATGTGATCGCACATCGGAGGACAGAGAAAAGGGGTCCCAGGTGGCCCCCCAATACTCACCTAGCTCCCCCGATGCTCCTCGTGTCTCCCGGTGGGCGCCGCCATCTTCAAAATGGCGGGCGCAGTGCGCCCGCCGGCCGGCACCGGGAGAATCTTTGGGGTCTCGGCTGCCAGGGGTAGCCGAGACCCCAAAGAGCATGATCGGGGTCGGTTTTACCGATCCCTGTTTTGCGATCGCCGGTAATTAACTGTTTACCGGCGACCGCAAAAAAAAAAAAAAAAGTAAAGTGTAATTCTCTATCCTCTGATGTGATCGCACATCAGAGGACAGAGAAATAGGGGGATTCGGGGACCCTACAATACTCACCTGTGTCCCTGGATCCTCTTGCTGCTCCTCCTGGCCGCCGGCAGAAGAAAATGGCGGGCGCATGCCCAGTGCGCCCGCCATCTGTCTCCATCTGCCAGCCGGCAGGAGAACAGCAGTTGGGGCTAAAATTAGGGTTAGGGGTAGGGTTAGGGGTAGGGTTAGGGGTAGGGTTGGGGCTAAATTTAGGGTTAGGGTTGGGGCTAAATTTAGGGTTAGGGTTGGGGCTAAATCTAGGGTTAGGCTTCTTTCACACTTACGTCGGTACGGGGCCGTTGCAATGCGTCGGCCCGACATACCGACGCACGTTGTGAAAATTGTGCACAACGTGGGCAGCAGCTGTAGTTTTTCAACGCATCCGCTGCCCAATCTATGTCCTGGGGAGGAGGGGGCGGAGTACGGCCACGCATGCGCGGTCAGAAATGGCGGATGCGACGTACAAAAAAACGTTTCATTGAACTTTTTTTGTGCCGACGCTCCGCCAAAACACAACTGATCCAGTGCACGACGGACGCGACGTGTGGCCATCCGTCACGATCCGTCGGCAACACAAGTCTATGGGCAAAAAATGCATCCTGCGGGCACATTTGCAGGATCCGTTTCTTGTCCAAAACGACGGATTGCAACGGAATGCCAAATGACGCAAGTGTGAAAGTAGCCTTAGGGCTAGGGTTAGGGTTGGGGCTAAAGTTAGGGCTAGGGATGGGGCTAAAGTTAGGGTTAGAGCTGGGATTAGGGTTAGGGTTTGGATTAGGGTTGGTATTAGGGTTAGGGTTGGCATTAGGGTTACGCTTGGGATTAGGGTTAGGTTTGGGATTAGGGTTAAGGTTAGGGTTGTGATTAGGGGTGTATTGGGATTAGGGTTAGGTTTGAGGTTAGGGTTGAGATTAGGATTAGGGGTGTGTTGGATTTAGGGTTTTGATTAGGGTTATGGTTAGGGTTGACATTAGGGTTGTTTTGGGGTAAGGGTTGTGATTATGGTTAGGGTTAGTGATTAGGATTATGGATCAGGTTGGGATTAGGGTTAGGGGTGTGTTGGGGTTAGGGTTGGAGCTAGAATTGGGGGGTTTCCACTGTTTAGGTACATCAGGGGGTCTCCAAACACGACAGCCAATTTTGCGCTCAAAAAGTCAAATGGTGCTCCCTCCCTTCTGAGCTCTGCCGTGCGCCCAAACAGTGGTTTACCCCCACATATGGGGCATCAGCGTACTCGGGATAAATTGGACAACAACTTCTGGCGTCCAATTTCTCTTGTTACCC
Organism: Ranitomeya imitator; assembly: GCF_032444005.1. NCBI lineage: Eukaryota > Metazoa > Chordata > Amphibia > Anura > Dendrobatidae > Ranitomeya > Ranitomeya imitator. Next base: position 483,795,183 of record NC_091287.1, read on the forward strand.
TTGTGAAAATAAAAACTTGGGGGCTACAATATCTTTTTTGTGAAAAAAAAAATATTTTTTATTTTCACGACTCTGCATTCTAAACTTCTGTGAAGCACTTGGGCATTCAAAGTTCTCACCACACATCTAGATAAGTTCCTTGGGGGGTCTAGTTTCCAAAATGGGGTCACTTGTGGGGGGTTACTACAGTTTAGGTATATCAGGGGCTCTGCAATCGCAACATAATGCCCACAGACCATTCTATCAAAGTCTGCATTCCAAAAAGGCGCTCCTTCCCTTCCGAGCTCTGCCGTGCGCCCAAACAGTGGTTTACCCCCACATATGGCGCATCAGCGTACTCGGGATAAATTGGACAACAACTATTGCAGTCCAATTTCTCCTGTTACCCTTGTGAAAATAAAAACTTGGGGGCTACAATATCTTTTTTGTGGAAAAAAATTTTTTTTTTATTTTCATGACTCTGCATTATAAACTTCTGTGAAGCACTTGGGCATTCAAGGTTCTCACCACACATCTAGATAAGTTCCATGGGGGGTCTAGTTTCCAAAATGGGGTCACTTGTGGGGGATTTCTACTGTTTAGGCACATCAGGGGCTCTCCAAACGCGACATGGCGTCCGATCTCAATTCCAGCCAATTCTACATTGAAAAAGTAAAACGGCACTCTTTCTCTTCCAAGCTCTGCGGTGCACCCAAAAAGTGGTTTACCCCCACATATTGGGTATCGACGTACTCAGGAGAAATTGCACAACAACTTTTGTTGTCTAATTTCTCCTGTTACCCTTGTGAAAATAAAAATTTGTGGGCAAAAAGATCATTTTTGTAGAAAAAAATGCAATTTTTTTTTTCACGGCTCTACGTTATAAACTTCTGTGAAGCACATGGGGGTTCAAAGTGCTCACCACACATCTAGATATGTTCCTTAAGGGGTCTAGTTTCCAAAATGGGGTCACTTGTGGGGGGTTTCCACTGTTTAGGCACATCAGAGGCTCTCTAAACGTGACATGGCGTCCGATCTCAATTCCAGCCAATTCTGCATTGAAAAAGTCAAACGGCGCTCCTTCACTTCTAAGTTCTGCGGTGCGCCCAAAAAGTGGTTTACCCCCACATATGGGGTATTGGCGTATTCAGGAGAAATTGCATAACAAAATTTATGGTTACATTTCTGTTTTTACACTTGTGAAAATAAAAAAAATGGTTCTGAATTAAGATGTTTGCAAAAAAAAGTTAAATGTTCATTTTTTCCTTCCACATTGTTTCAGTTCCTGTGAAACACGTAAAGGGTTAATAAACTTCTTGAATGTGGTTTTGAGAACCTTGAGGGGTGTAGTTTTTAGAATGGTGTCACACTTCATTATTTTCTATCATATAGACCCCTCAAAATGACTTCAAATGTGAGGTGGTCCCTAAAAAAAAATGGTGTTGTAAAAATGAGAAATTGCTGGTCAACTTTTAACCCTTATAACTCCCTAACAAAAAAAAATTTTGTTTCCAAAATTGTGCTGATGTAAAGTAGACATGTGGGAAATGTTATTTATTAACTATTTTTCGTGACATATCTCTCTGATTTAAGGGCATAAAAATACAAATTTTGAAAATTGCAAAATTAAAAAAAATTTCGCCATATTTCCGTTTTTTTTCATAAATAATCGCAAGTAATATCGAAGAAATGTTACCACTAACATGAAGTACAATATGTCACGAAAAAACAATCTCAGAATCAGCGGGATCCGTTGAAGCGTTCCAGAGTTATAACCTCATAAAGTGACAGTGGTCAGAATTGCAAAAATTGGCCTGGTCATTAAGTACCAAATTGGCTCTGTCACTAAGGGGTTAAAGGGGTATTCGCAACTTGAGAAATCCTATCTCAATATGTAGTAGGTGTAATAATAATAATATTAGCAAATACCTCCAATTAGAAATTTAGTATAGTTCTTCAGATTCGCTATGTCACTTACTTTATGTGCAGGCATTGCAATAGCTTAGTGTGAGGCTGTGACCCTTCTTACAGCTAGGGGGTGCTGTTTGTGCTCCCCAGAATGCGCTCAGAGGCGTATGAAGGCCATAGGTCTGCATGGCAGTAGCAGGTGTTGCTGTGATTGCAATGTGAGGTAGTGACTTGTGTCACAGGTAGGGGTCGCTGTGTGTTCTCCCCAGGTTGTGCATGCAGATGGATGAAGTCCATAGGTGTGAATGGGAGTCACGGATTTCCGATATGGGTTTTCCATGTGGCTGAAGGCCACAGGTTTGTGTGTGTTAAAAGCCCTGCAGTAAGAGGTATGGGTTTGTGGTGCAACCTGAGTGTCAGTCTGGTGTGTGCTTTTGTGCAGAGCAGAGGCCTGTAGAGTGCTGGCTGAGTGCATGGAGGCACAGGCCAGTGGAGCCAGCACCCAGGGCAACTGTATAGCCTGTCACCCACAGCGCATACAGCGATGCAAGTCGTCCATGGTACTGGTCTTGGATGTGGACAGTCCTGTGACCGGAGGTGGATGTCCTGTGACCGTAAGGGTCGGATGTGGACAGTCCTCTGCCCGGAGGTGGATGTCCTGTGCCCAAAAGAGATGGATGTGGACAGTCCTGTGCCCAAAAGAGACAGATGTGGACAGTGTTGTGCCCGGAGGTGGATGTCCTGTGCCCGAAAGAGGACTAGCATGTGTAACGATTGCAAACAGGTGGATATGGTACCCGGCTGCTATCTGGAGTATATCCTGGGCTGTGTACGGCTGTGTGAGTAAAGAGACTGTGATACAGTGATGCAGGACACCCACGGGAACTAGTCGGAGGGGGCTGGCATGTGTAGTGTCTGCAACATATGAGGCTGTGTATATGGAGACTGTATTATGGTGTGCTGTCGCCTAGGGAAACTGGACAAGGGAAGTCTGGCCTGTTTAGGGACTGTAAATCTAAAGCCATATGAACTGGTGTGATCTGAACACTGATAATATACATTGAAGTTATAAGCATTTGTGTGAATTGGACTTTAATGCTGTGAGGAAACACATTAAAGAGACTTTTGGAACTTTGTGGGTCACTGCGTACGATGCTACCGCTGCATTACATTAGACACTAAGAGCTGTCTCACTAACTGTCACTATTAGTGTGAGCATTCCGATACTGCAAATATCGGGTATCGGCCGACATTCGCTGTATCGGAATTCTGATACCAAGTTCTGACACTTTTGCGATATCGGATACCGGAATCGGAAGTTCCTATAGTGCAATGATGCACTATAATGGAGTGTAGGCGGTGCGTGGACGGAGACTGCATGTGTGTGTGTGTGCGGGCGGGGTCTGTGCGTGACTGTGGGGGGGTATGTGCATGTCTGCGGGGGGCTCTGTGCGTGTGTGCCGGGGCTCTGTGCGTGTGTGCCGGGGCTCTGTGCAGCGTGTCGGGGCTCTGTGCGTGTGTGCAGGCATCGTCCGATGGGACTACAATTCCCATCAGACGATGCCTACTACAGTGACAGTGATTGACACATTAGCCAATAATGGGACAGTAGTAGTCCCATCATCCGGCTAAGGCTGGTTTCACACTTGCGTTTCAAAACGCATGCGTTTAAAAAAAAAACGCATGGTGAAAAAAAACGCATGTAAACGCATGCAAACGCGGCGTTTTTTTGACGCATGCGTTTTTGCATGTGGTGAAAAAAACGCGGCGTTAACGCGTTTACATGCGTGTTTTCATGCGTTTGCGTTTTTTAAACGCATGCTGAGAAATGTGTGACAGCTGCCAATCATCAAAATAAAGTAAAAAACCCACTATAAACAGAAATAGTCAGGGTTAGGGGTAGGGTTAGGGATCATAACCCTAACCCTAAAGGGATCCTAACCCTAACCCTAACGGGATTAGGGGTAGGGGTAGGGTTAGGATCCCTTTAGCGTTAGGGTTAGGATCCCTTTAGGGATAGGTTTAGGGATAGGGTTAGGGATAGGATCCCTTTAGGGTTAGGGTTAGGATCCCTTTAGGGTTAGGGTTAGGATCCCTTTATCACCTTTATGGTGGGGGGTGGCATATCAGTGTGTTTTCTGTTTTTTTTTTTTTTTTTAAACGCATGCGTTTTTAATGCAAACAAACGCATGTGCTTAAAAACGCATGCGTTTACATAGACATCAATAGGTTTTTTTGCCGCAAAAAAACGCATGCGTTTTTTTGTGGCAAAAAAAAAAACGCCGCAAAAACTACTACATGTTACATTTCTGCAACACAACGCATGCAGAGAAAAACGCATGCGTTGCAAAAACGCATGCAAAAAAAGCATGCGTTTTTAATGTTAAATAAATGGGAAAAAACGCATGGTTTTTTTGCGTTTATTACCGCAAAAACGCAAAAAAAAAAAACGCAAATGTGAAACCAGCCTAATGTGGTGATTGAGAAAAAAAAAAAAATACATACTACATATAATACATTCATACAATACATACATACAGACATACAGTACATTAAACAGAGTTCATACCATTACTTGTCACTTTGTTCCCCAAAGCCAGTGTCATCTGTAAAAAAATATGAAAATACAAACAACCAATATATTCCCTGATAGCTCCGGCATGCCGCACAGAGCCCCGGTAAGCCCGCACAGACCCCCGAGAGGCCCGTACAGATCCCCAGCAGGCCCGCACAGACGCCGCCCGCACACACAGACACGCACAGTGTCCGCCCACGCACCGCCCACTCTCTTCCCCCCTCCGGAACAGGATGTAGAAGGACAGAAAGGGCTTATTTACATTCCGATATTTGTGTCCCATTGACTTGCATTGGTATCGGGTATCAGTATCTGCGATATCCGATATTTTTTGTATATCGGCCGATCCAATCCGATACCGATACTTCTGGATATCGGAAGGTATCGCTCAACACTAGTCACTATATGAGTGGTCGTAACCATGGATATCTAAGCTACTGGAATTCCCTACATGAGGTAATCGACACAGCGGATCTGAAGAACGAAACTACATTTCTAGTTGGAGGTATTTGCTAATATTATTAATATTACACCTACTAAACATTGGGATAGGATCTTGGAGATGGGAATACTCATTTAAAGGGTTGCTTCACTACTTTTATACTGATGACCCATTCTTGGAATAAATCATCAATATCATATTGGTAGGGGTCTGACAGTCAGTTCACCCATGGATCATCTGTTCTCGGTGCTTGTGGCAAACAGGTTATCAGTTGCGGAGCCGGAGCTGTACAGTATAGGTCTGTCATCTGTGTATTGGCTGCAGTTGGATACCGAACTGATCAGATATTGATGATCTAGCCTATATTGATGCCCTAGCCTATAGTGATGCCCTAGCCTATAGTGTAGTGATGACCTAGCCTACATTGATGAGCTAGCCTACATTGATGAGCTAGTCTATACTGATGCCCTAGCCTATACTGATGCCCTAGCCTATACTGATGCACTAGCCTATACTGATGCACTAGCCTACATTGATGAGCTAGTCTATACTGATGCCCTAGCCTATAGTGATGACCTAGCCTACATTGATGAGCTAGTCTATACTGATGCCCTAGCCTATAATGATGGCCTAGCCTATATTGATGCCCTAGCCTATACTGATGCCCTAGCCTATACTGATGCCCTAGCCTATACTGATGCCCTAGCCTATAGTGATGACCTAGCCTATAGTGATGACCTAGCCTACATTGATGAGCTAGTCTATACTGATGCCCTAGCCTATACTGATGGCCTAGCCTATATTGATGACCTAGCCGACATTGATGCCCTAGCCTACATTGATGCCCTAGCCTATATTGATGCCCTAGCCTATATTGATGACCTAGCCTATACTGATGATCTAGCCTACATTGATGCCCTAGCCTATACTGATGATCTAGCCTACATTGATGCCCTAGCCTATACTGATGACCTAGCCTTACTGATGATCTAGCCTATATTGATGACAGATGCAGCCAGTCACTATCTCAGCCGTTTGGTGCGCTACACCATAATAACAGCTGAGCCCAGTGATTGTCTGCAGCTGTCACATGATGTGGACAGTAATAAATGCTGCAGCCACATCCACAAAGCCCAAGGCTGCAGATTGGAGCTAGTGTGGGAGCGGCAGTGGGTGAGTACAGCTGCCTTTATTTTGGAATACAGGAAGCCAATGGAGTTAAAGAGAAAATATACTGGACAACCCCTTTAACTATTAAAGGGACTGTCTCCTTTGCTTTATGGGGGAGGACTTTACAAAGAAACACCCTCCAGTAGGTTGTAAACAATGTCATGTGTGTGTTTTTCTGACTACATAACATCATAAATAGCATTAGACCAAATGTCACACAGAGGTTTGTTCATTTGTGTTTCCAGATGCATGAAGTTCCTTTACAAGAACTATACTGTGAAGAAAATCCTCTGCTTGTAAAGGCGCCCGTGTCTGCCCTCCAGGATGAGGAAATATTGTCCCTAAAGGTAAAAATGTGCCAGAACCTGGGTAGGCAATACAGAAAAATGCTGCAGAATCAATCACCATGATCACTGAGGGATTTGGATCAATGTTCCGTAATTCGGTTTATAGAAATGAGCAGAAAGTGTTATTATTTGTGATTGCTGTTGTGTGGCGATGTGATCAGCCGAGATCTGACCCCAACGTGCACGTCTACACACACGTCCCTTCTTACGGTCAGGCTGCGTACAGTAAAGCCTGTAGGGAAGACGACTAGTCAGTCATCACACATGCTGTGCCAAGTATTTTAGCCATTTTTGAGTTGACTAGAACAACAGGATGTGGCTGATCAAAAAAGGTGTGGCTTTAGCAAAAAGAGGATTATAAATACACCAAAAGACCAAAACTTCACACACGGCCAATAAAACTAACAATAATGTTTATTAAAGTAATTAAGATACAATATTTAAAAGGTGGGCAAAAAACCACAAGTACATCTAAATATGGTGGGCAACCCAGGAGGTAACCCAACAAGGAATGTGTGCAACCATGTAAATAAATGATTGTATAAATAACAAGAGGATGGTAATATGTAGCTATGCACAAAAGCAGCACATTGGCATTAGACCATAATACAAATATACATCGCAATACAAGTCTATGAATAGATAATCATATGCATAGTTACCTATGGAGTACTCCTGGGGATCCACCACACCCAACGCGCGTTTCGCAATGAAATGCTTCGTCCATTGTATTGCGATGTATATTTTTAGTCAGAAAAGGACATGGCTTTAACCATAAAGAGGGCATGGCTTTAGCTGAAAAGAGGGTGTATTTATTCTGAAAGAGGGTTTGGCTTTATTATTAAATAGGGCGTGGCTTTAATCTGACAGAGGGAGTGGCTTTAATCTGAAAGGGTGTGGTTTTATTGTGAGGGGGTGTGGTTTTATGGTGAAAAAAATAGTGTGGTTTTATTCTGAAAGAGGGTGTGTTTTTTGTGAAAGATGGTGTGTTTTTTGTGTGATAGAGGATGTGTTTTTATTCTGAAAGAAGGTGTGGTTTTTGTGATAGAGGGTGTGTTTTTTGTGTGATAGAGGATGTGTTTTTATTCTAAAAGAAGGTGTGGTTTTTGTGATAGAGGGTGTGTTTTTTGTGTGATAGAGGATGTGTTTTTATTCTAAAAGAAGGTGTGGTTTTTGTGATAGAGGATGTGTTTTTTGTGAAAGAGGGTGTGTTTTTTGTGTGATAGAGGATGTGTTTTTATTCTAAAAGAAGGTGTGGTTTTTGTGATAGAGGGTGTGTTTTTTGTGTGATAGAGGATGTGTTTTTATTCTAAAAGAAGGTGTGGTTTTTGTGATAGAGGATATGTTTTTTGTGATAGAGGGTGTGTTTTTTGTGTGATAGAGATGTGTTTTTATTCTAAAAGAAGGTGTGGTTTTTGTGATAGAGGGTGTGTTTTTTGTGTGATAGAGGATGTGTTTTTATTCTAAAAGAAGGTGTGGTTTTTGTGATAGAGGATGTGTTTTTTGTGAAAGAGGGTGCGTTTTTTGTGTGATAGAGATGTGTTTTTATTCTGAAAATATGGTGTGGTTTTATTCTGAAAGAGGGTGTGGCTGTAGACGGAAAGAAGGAGTGGTGTAAAGTTTGACAAATTGTCTACAGTGACGCCCAATCTATGATCCAGCATGAGTCGTTGCGATACCTTTGCTGCATTTCAGAATATCTAGTGTAAAGTTCTGCTGTCAGAGTATTGGATGGGAATAGTAAATTTACCCCTAATTTTTTTTACCCTGAATTAGTTTGTAGATTAGAGTCCAGCAGTCCAATAGAATGACATTACAACGGCCCTATAATAAACAATATGACCGGAGAATTTGTAGGATATTGGGGCAATCATAATAATCCTGGCTAACTGACAAAAAGTGTAAAATTTGACAAGACAGTATAAAATGTGGCAAATTTTTCACATTGATTTTATATCTTTAACGTGTTATTAGAAGTTAGAAAATAACCTATTTAAATAGAATTTGTGCTTACACGTATTTTCTATTTTACAACCTGTATTAAAAAAAAATAGCAGTCTTGCAATTTTCACGCTGGCCACTCTAGCTTTTTTAGACTCACACTTAGTTCTTTTGCAGAAGATTTTTCAGAAGTCTCATTATCATTAGAGATAAGATTACAATGACAGCTGACCCCTCTATACACAGGGGAAAACAACTGCCCCTGCTTCCCCTCCCTTCCGTTTCCTTTGCACATGCTCATTAGATGCTTCAATACAAAAGATAGGGACTGAGTTGTTCTATTGCTGCTAATATTCATGTGTTTGTTTTTTAAGAAAATAATGAAAAAAATCAACATTTTTAAAAAATACTTGTAACATTTTTTAAATGATGATTTAAACCATAGGTCATTTTCTAATGACACATTTTCTTTCTGAAGTATCGATGCTGTTACAGCAAGTGATGGTATTTGATAGAATATTGCAAAATATTCAGACTAATAGAAGCTCAGCTGCCAGCTGTTGATCCAAAGACTGAAGCTTCTCTCATGCATCTTCCCCGCGGGGCCTGTACTGGATGTAACGAATAAAAGAAAAAGTTTTAGCCATTATTTTTTTTTTTTTTTTTTTTTAACTTTTATATTTTTCTATGATTTTTATCAGTCAGGCAATGTTGTAAAATTTCCCAATATTATTACTATATTTCACTTTGATCCTGCAAGCAAGATTATCATATTATATGGATTATAATTCAGATTACCAATTAGCAAGCATGTAGCCGTGTGACCAGAATTGTAAAGTCCGAGAATGGATCATCATCTCTTCTGCTCCATTGCCGATCTCCTTACCGATCCCTCACATTACGCCTTTTCCTCCTCTTGGTTCTGGTTTCTAGAATGATCCGACTATAATGATTGCTTACTATCTGTGTTATCATTATCTTCCAGGAATTAACAGCTAGATTTGTTTTAAGTCATCTGCGGAATGGAAGCTCCCAATTACTGCGAGAACAGATCACGTATTATCCCGACGCTAGAAGACTGCTGAGCAGTAGAAATGCCTGTGCCCTGTGTGGAAAGTGGTTTCTAGACATGTGGCTCGAATGTGTAAAATTTGTGGATGTGAAAAAGGTAATAAAAAGAAAAACTTACATCGTGGCCCAAATTCATCAAACAGGTTTGTCCACAATTCTGTTATAAATTGCCGCAATTTTTGTGAGCAGCAGTTGAACGATGCCACAAATTCATTAAGAGGTGGACAGCACATAGGAGACACTGCGATTGGTGTATATACCGCACATGGGAGACACCATGACTGGTGTATATATATCACATACAAGAAATCGGGACTGGTGTATATACCGTATATCACATATGAGACACCAAGACTGGTGTATATACACTGCTCAAAAAAAATAAAGGGAACACTTAAACAACAGAATATAACTCCAAGTAAATCAAACTTCTGTGAAATCAAACTGTCCACTTAGGAAGCAACACTGTTTGACAATCAATTTCACATGCTTTTGTGCAAATGGAATAGACAACAGATGGAAATTATTGGCAATTATCAAGACACCCTCAATAAAGGAGTGGTTCTGCAGGTGGGGACCACAGACCACATCTCAGTACCAATGCTTTCTGGCTGATGTTTTGGTCACTTTTGAATGTTGGTTGTGCTTTCACACTCGTGGTAGCATGAGACGGACTCTACAACCCACACAAGTGGCTCAGGTATTGCAGCTCATCGAGGATGGCACATCAATGCGAGCTGTGTCAAGAAGGTTTGCTGTGTCTGTCAACTTAGTGTCCAGAGGCTGGAGGCACTACCAGGAGACAGGCCAATACACCAGGAGACATGGAGGGGGCCGTAGGAGGGCAACAACCCAGCAGCAGGACCGCTACCTCAGCCTTTGTGCAAGGAGAAACAGGAGGAGCACTTCCAGAGCCCTGCAAAATGACCTCCAGCTGGCCACAAATGTGCATGGCATGTGTCTGCACAAATGGTTAGAAACCGACTCCATGAGGATGGTCTTAGTGCCCGATGTCCACAGATAGGGGTTGTGCTCACAGCCTAACACCGTGCAGGATGATTGGCATTTGCCACAGAACATCATGATTGGCAGATTCGCTACTGATGCCCTGTGCTCTTTACAGATGAAAGCAGGTTCACACTGAGCACCATGTGACAGACGTGACAGAGTTTGGAGACGCCATGGAGAGCGATCTGCTGCCTGTAACATCCTTCAGCATGACAGGTTTGGCAGTGGATCAGTATTGGTATGGGGTGGCATTTCTTTGGAGGGCCGCACAGATCTCGCCAGAGGTAGCCTGACTGCCATTAGGTACCAAGAGGAGATCCTCAGACCCCTTGTGAGACCATATGCTGGTGCGGTTGGCCCTGGGTTCCTCCTAATGCAGGACAATGCCAAACCTCATGTGGCTGGAGTGTCAGCAGTTCCTGCAAGATGAAGGAATTGAAGCTATGGATTGGCCTGCCCATTCCCCAGACCTGAATCTGAGTGAACACATCTGGGACATCATGTCTCGCTCAATCCACCAACATCACGTTGCATCACAGACTGTCCAGGAGTTGGCAAATGCTTTAGTCCTGGTCTGGGAGGAGATCCCACAGGAGACCATCCGCCGCCTCATCAGGAGCATGCCCAGGCGTTGTAGGGAGCTCATACAGGCACATGGAGGCCACACACAATACTGAGCATCATTACCTTGTCTTGAGGCATTTCCATTGAAGTTGGATCAGCCTGTAATTTGATTTTCCACTTTGATTTTGAGTATCATTCCAACTCCAGACCTCCGTGGGATATTAATTTTGATGTACATTGATCATTTATGTTTTATTGTTTTTAACACATTCCACTATGTAATGAATAAAGATTTGCAACTGAAATATTTCATTCAGTGATATCTAGGATGTGGGATTTTAGTGTTCCCTTTATTTTTTTTGAGTAGTGTATATCACATAGGAGACACCGATACTGGTGTATATACTGTATATCTGCAGCGCCCCAGGGACCTGGTCGTTGCAGTATGGCCCCAAGGCGAGTAGCGGTACGTCCGATGGCACTAAAGAGTTCTCCTGACCAGGTATCACCAGAACACATTACACTTCACACTCCGGCCACTAGGGGGAGCAAAAGGCTTTATTTATTGGGCCACTCCTCACACTGGTAAAACTAGGGGCTGGGGAGGAAGTTAGTCAGAAGCTGACTGGGTTGGAACCAGGCAACATCCCGTGGCAGGGGGTGTTGCGGGGAGAAGACACAGGGGGAGTCCCTGTCAGGCGTGGGAACCTGGCAGGTGCCTAGCGACAGAACGTTACGGAACCGCGCCTGCACACCTTGCGGCGGTATCCTAAGGAAGAGACAAGAGGGGAAGAATATTGTGGAACAGTGTAAACGAGATCAGCACAAAGGAGAGCCAGTAAGAGTTGTGCCGAGAGAGGAAGGCAACATCTTACTGAGGCGCGTAGTCGGTGGCCGGATCACCGTAGGAGTAACTCACTTCACGCATTACTTCAAATTCCGCTGGACAGTTGATTATAGGTTGGCTGTCTACCTTCTACACCTACGAAGACATAGGGGGAAACATTGGGAGAGGGGCGTCTCTAGGGTCCCGGAAGACCTCCAAGCCTCCCCGTCACACAGATGGCGTCCTAGCCATAACATATCTGGGGGACGTTAGAAACTAGCAACATCTGGAACCAAAGAAAGAGAGAGAGAAAGCTGTAGAGAACGAACGAAGAGAAACAGCAGTTGTGAGGACTATTCCGAATGCTCAGCAGGGAAGGACTACAACACACAGGCGCTATTGGTAGGCAACGATTTCCATCTGCGAGGGAAACTCTGGATGTGCCCATCGGACCGGCCGGTCTCTGATAGCCCGGTTGAACGTGCTCTGGACTGAGTGTACTGAAGCCTTCAGTAAAAGGTAAAGAGACTGCAACCCTGTGTCCTCGTTATTGCCTGCACCTCACACCATCACCATCTACCTTACTGGGAAGCCCTGGGGACATACTTCACCTGTGGGAAGGTATACCATCCAGCTGCCATTCCATCACCCCAGCGGACCCCACAGCAGCGTCGGTCGCCCTGACCGAACACCACAGGTGGCGTCACGAACTACTGACAGACTGTACTCTATCCCTTTCATTGGACGCCCCTTAGCAGGGTCGCGGACCGGGTCTAGCCACCGTGACTGCCTCAGAACCGAACCAGAGAGGCCCGGTACCGAAACGTCGTGGCCCTGTGTCTGGGGGCGCTCCATATCACATATGAGAAACCGAGACTGCTATATATACAAATCACGTACGAGACCCAGAGACTGGTGTATATGCAGCAAATAGGAGTCACTGGGACTGCTGTATATACATCACCTAGGAGTCACTGGGACTGCTGTATGTGTATGTACATCACATAGAAGACACTGAGACTCGTGTATGCATCACATAGGAGACCCTGAGTTTGTGGGATATACACTACATATGTATAGGAGACACTGGGACTGCTGTATATACATCACAAGTTGGGAATATGAGTATTGTGGCTAATGTACATGTGGTGTTCCTGGAGCAATAGGAAGTTAGAGTCTAAAAAAAACTCCCAGTGGCCAGTGTGCACCTATAACCAAATTATACAGACGTGTTATTGAGGCATTTGGCTGATTGTTTGTTTCTTTGACTTCTATCTCATGTCTGTGGCCAGAATAATACTCCTGCTGATACTAGGCCAAATGACGTGTTCCTGATCATTGGCCCATGTAAAGACGTCATTAACCAGCTGACGAAGGAGCAAAACACTCGCCCTTCACAGACCCCATAGAGCATTCATGCGGCCTATACCTCATTGTTGGTAGCAGATCTCCTCCGTGCTGTATGAGGACAGAATGATCATACTGCCTCCTCCGGTACCCGGCCATTCTGTGTGTTTGCGCTTTTGTTCTTCCTTCTCCTATCATTTTCCTCTTCCGTCCACATAACCCTAGATGTGTTGTTTTTTTGTGGGATGAGTTGTAGCTTTCAATTATAGTATTTTTCTGTACATGTAAATAATGTGCTGAAAAGTGGGGAAAAAATTCCAAGTGCAGTGAAATAGTTAAAAAAAACAAAAACAAACAAAAAAACCACACAGTTCCACCATTGTTTTTTTTAGATTTGTTTTTATGGTGTTTACTAGCATAAATTCTTCAGATGAGTATGGTTACAACGATACCAAACTAAAATAAATTATTTTTCATTAGTTTGTGTCTCCAATTTCAGATACCGTAGCGTTTTTATTTTTCCGTCAGTGGAACTATGTGAAAGCTTGATTTATAGTGCAGATGTAGTTCTTATTGATACTATTTTGTAAATAAAGACATTTTGATCGCTTCTTTTTTTGGAAGGAGGTGGAGAGCAGGTAACTAAAAAATATCAATTCTTGCATTTTGAGTTTTTTTCTTTATGGTATTTCTGACATGAGATGGATAGGTGGATAGATAAAAAGTAGATTGTGCAAAATGAATAATAATGTATAATATTTTTTATTTCTATGGTTGCGACATTTTTCGACAATACCACCATTCACTCTTTGGCCTCTGTCAGGTGAATACAGCCCTCTGGATGCGTTTGGCGTCCATGCCCGGCACATACGGCAGTGCTCAGGTCCTCAGCCTCTACATATCATTTAGGGATGGATATATGTATTATATTTGCTTAAATAACTGTTTTTTCATTCCTTTTAATTCTTTTTCTTTCTCAATAGAAAATGAAAACGTCAAACAATCTTCAGCTGTTACCAGTGAAAATCTTACTGTGTTCCTACCAGTGCTTTAACCAGAGACATGCTGATATTTTTGGAGTCGCAGTCCATTGAGGGGACTTTTTGTAAAACATTTCACATAACCTACATAATGTACAGCATTTTCAATAAATGTTTTTTAAAGTAGCTAGTCACTTAAAGTATTTGCATTTACAGTGGATATAAAAAGTCTACACACCTCTATTAAAATGCCAGGTTTTTGCCATAATCATACCAAGAAGAATCATTTCAGAACTTTTTCCATTTTAAAGGGAACCTGTCACCCCATTTTTTGAGATTGAGATATAAATACTGTTAAATAGGGCCTGCGCTGTGCGTTACTATAGTCTATGTAGTGTACCCTGATTCCCCATGTATGCCGAGAAATACATTACCAAAGTCGGCGTTTTCGCCTGTCAATCAGGCTGGTCTGGTCAGGTGGGAGTGTTCACAGTGCTCTTTTCTTCCCCAGGTTTCCGTTGGTGGCGTAGTGGTGTGCGCATGTCCAAGGTCCGGATTCCCTGTGCCCACGTGAAGACACAGCGCGCGATCTGCGCTGTCATTCCTTTCATCGGTGCGGGCGGCCATCTTCCTGGGGCCGCGCGTGCGCAGATGTAGTGCTCTGCTGCACGGGGCTTCAGGAAAATGGCCGCGGGATGCCGCGCGTGCGCAGAAGAGGTCGCGGCGGCCATTTTCTCAAAGCCGAGATGCAAACTTCACGTGGGCACAGGGAATCCGGACCTTGGACATGCGCACACCACTACGCCACCAACGGAAACCTGGGGAAGAAAAGAACGCTGTGAACACGCCCACCTGACCAGACCAGCCTGATTGACAGGCGAAAACGCCGACTTTGGTAATGTATTTCTCGGCATACATGGGGAATCAGGGTACACTACATACACCATAGTAACGCACAGCACAGGCCCTATTTAACAGTATTTATATCTCAATCTCAAAAAACGGGGTGACAGGTTCCCTTTAAGGGCTCATACTCACTTGCGAGAACCTCGGCTGAGTTTCGCACATCAATACCCGGCCCTGCACCCAGCATTCAGGAGCGGAGCGTGCGGCCGCATAGCAATACACGAAGCTGAATGCTCCGCTCCTGAATGCCGGGTATTGACATGCAAGATTCATCCGAGGTTCTTGCAAATGAGTATGAGCCCTGACTCACCATTGATCTGTATAAACTGACCCGTACCGACTAGTATACAGCGCGGCTCAGTCCCGGGCAGCTTGTAGGTCTTTATCTGAAATGCCAAAGGGTTTCACAGTCAAACATACCTGGCTGTGATCTTACAGCCAGTGCCTGATACATGCCGCTGTGTATTATAGCCAGTGCCTTATACATGCCCATGTGTATTATAGCCAGTGCCTGATACATGCCCATGTGTATTATAGCCAGTGCCTGATAGATGCCCCTGTGTATTATAGCCAGTGCCTGATATATGTCCCTGTGTATTATAGCCAGTGCCTGATACATGCCCCTGTGTATTATAGCCAGTGCCTGATACATGCCCCTGTGTATTATAGCCAGTGCCTGATACATGCCCATGTGTATTATAGCCAGTGCCTGATACATGCCCCTGTGTATTATAGCCAGTGCCTGATACATGCCCCTGTGTATTATAGCCAGTGCCTGATATATGCCGCCTGTGTATTATAGCCAGTGCCTGATATATGCCCCTGTGTATTATAGCCAGTGCCTGATACATGGCTCTGTGTATTATAGCCAGTGTATTATACATGCCCATGTGTATTATAACCAGTGCCTGATACATGCCCCTGTGTATTATAGCCAGTGCCTGATACATGCCCATGTGTATTATAGCCAGTGCCTGATACATGCCCCTGTGTATTATAGCCAGTGCCTGATATATGTCCCTGTGTATTATAGCCAGTGCCTGATACATGCCCCTGTGTATTATAGCCAGTGCCTGATACATGTGCAGCGCCCCAGAGACCTGGTCGTTGCAGTAGTATCGCTCTGTCACTAAGGGGAGTGATGGTACGTCTGATGGCACTAAAGGAGTTCATCTGACCAGGTATCACCAGCACACATTACACTTCACACTCCGGCCACTAGGGGGAGCAAAGGGTTTTATTTATTAGGCCACTCCTCACACTGGTAAAACTAGGGGCTGGATAGGAAGTTAGACAGAAGCTGACTGGGTTTTGTTCAGGCAGCATCCCGTGGCAGGGGGTGTTGCGGGGGAAGATTCAGGGGGATCCCTGTCAGGCGTGGGAACCTGGCAGGCACCTAGCGACAAGGATAGAACGTTACGGAGCCGCGCCTGCGCTACCTGCGGCGGCATCTAAAGAAAGGACACGAAGCGAAGGATATTGTGGACAGTGAGAAACGAGATCAAAGCACAAAGGAGAACCAGTAGGAGTTGTGCCCGGAGAATGGCAACATCCTACTGAGGCGCGTAGCCGGTGACCGGAACACCGAGGAAGTAACTGACTTTACGCTTTACTTCAAATACAGCAGGACAGTTAATTATAGGTTGGCTGTCTACCTTACATCACCTAAGCAGACATAGGGGGCAACCGTGGAGAGGGGCGTCTCTAGGGTCCCGGTAGAGCTCCTAGCCTTCCTGTCAAATGGGTGCGTCCTAGCCATAACAAACCTGGGGGACGGAGAATAGAAAGAACGAGAACAGAAGTTGTGAGGACTATTCCGAATGCTCAGCAGGGAAGAACTACAACACACAGGCGCTAGTGGTAGGCCACGATTTCCACCTGCAAAGGGAACTCTGGATGTGCCTTCGGACCGGCCGGTCTCAGACAGCCCTGTTAACAGTGCTCTGGATTGCGGATCCCGAAGCCTTCAATAAAGAGGTAAAGAGACTGCAACCCTGTGTCCTCGTTATTGCCTGCACCTCACACCATCGCCATCTACATTATCGGGAAGCCCTGGGGACATACTTCACCTGTGGGAAGGTATACCATCTAGCTGCCATTCCATCACCCCAGTGGACCCCAAGCAGCGTCTGTCTCCCTGGCCGAATACCACAGGTGGCGTCACGAAGCATTAGCTGACTTTCATCATCCCTTTTATTGGACGCCCCTTAGCAGGGTCACGGACCGGGTCCAGCCACTGTGACAACCCCAGAACTGAGACAGAGAGGACCGGTACCGAGTAACCTGTGGCCCTGTGTCTGCGGGCGCTCCACATGCCACCTGTGTATTATAGCCAGTGCCTGATACATGGCCCTGTGTATTATAGCCAGTGCCTGATACATGGCCCTGTGTATTATACCCAGTGTCTGATACATGGCCCTGTGTATTATAGCCAGTGCCTGATACATGGCCCTGTGTATTATAGCCAGTGCCTGATACATGGCCCTGTGTATTATAGCCAGTGCCTGATACATGCCCCTGTGTATTATAGCCAGTGCCTGATACATGCCCCTGTGTATTATAGCCAGTGCCTGATACATGCCCCTGTGTATTATAGCCAGTGCCTGATATATGTCCCTGTGTATTATAGCCAGTGCCTGATATATGTCCCTGTGTATTATAGCCAGTGCCTGATATATGCCGCCTGCGTATCTCTATGTAAAAATAAAAAAATTACACATATTTGGTATTGCTGCATCTGTAGCGACCCAAACTATAAAACTGTCACTAGTTAACCCCTTCAGTGAGCACCATAAAAAATGAAAATCTATGCTATGTCATCATACCCCCAAACAAAACGTGGAAATGATCAAAAAGTCAAATTTAAGTAGAAATGGTATTACTGAAAACATCATCTTGTACTGAAAAAAAACAAGCAGCCATACAGCTCCATCACTGGGGAAATAAAAACGTATAGCTCTCAGAATATAGCACAGCAAAAATAATTCTTTTTTCTATAAAATAGTTTTTATTGTATAAAAGCGGCAAAACATTAAAAAATTATATAGATGTGGTATCGCTGTAATCGTACTGACCCGAAGAATAAAGCTGCCTTATTACTTTTAGCTCACGCTGAATGGTATGGAAAAAAATACTCCCCGAAACACAATTTCTGAATTGCTGTTTTTTGGTCATTCTGCCTCCTAAAAATCACAATAGAAAGTGATCAAAAAGTGTTATGTGTTGGTACCAATAAAAACGTCAACTCATCCCGCAAAAATAAGCCCTCACCACATGACTATTTGCTGAAATATGGAAAAATTATAGTACTCAAAACATGGAGATGCAAAAAACTTTTTTTTTTTGCAACATAAAGGCGTCTTATGCTACGTTCACATTAGCGTTTTGTGTGTTTGCTTCGGGCGACGCATGCGTCATGCGCCCCTATATTTAACATGGGGGACGCATGGACATGCGTTGTGCTGCGTTGTGCGATGCATGCGTTTTTTTTGCCGCAAGCGTCGGGCGCAGAAAGCGCAAAAAGTTGCATTTTTCTTGCTTCCAAATTTCGGCAAAAAAGGACGCATGCGTCGCAAAACGCAGCGTTTTTGCGTGCGTTTTGGTGCGTTTTTATTTGCGTTGTGAACGTAGCCTTAGTGTGTGACAGTGTCACGGGGCAGAAATAGGAAAACAGGAGATGAGGAATCTGGGCCCCTGAACTGCCCCTCAGGCTAGGGGAAGCCCTGTCTTTCCTTAACTTGGGGCTACCCTTGAAGGTAGGGAGGCCCAAGTCACGGACCTGTCCCTGTCTCCTGTGAAACCCTGAACTAAACCCCCACCCCAGGGGGTGAACAGTGTAAACAGCACCACAAAGCAAATAAACAGGAATAAACAATATGAGAGTGAGGGGAACACGATACCAAAAGGTGAATGCACAAACTACAAAGTAACAAAACTCAGAACTTAGCTTGTGCACGCCGCTGCAGACTCCACAACACAGTACAGCAACTGAGCTCCAAACACCAGACTTGGCTGACACCAGGGAGCTGCTACTGCGAGGTTGGTCTCCTGAAAGGAACTGTGTGTGCAACCAACAGTCAGCTGATGCACCAGGTGACCTTATAAAGGATGGTGGGAGTGGTCACAAACATCAGCTGATCCAGCAGCAATGCAATAACACCAGCCGAACTGCATTAACCCCCAATGACCAGAAAGAAAAAAAGGTTTAAATCAGAGGGAAACCAGATCTGCCACAGATCCAAACATGGATCGTGAGTGACAGACAGCAGCCAAACAGAAAAAGCTATATAAATCTCATATCGCTGTAATTGCACCGAGTGTTAGAATAAAGTAATCTGATCACATATACCGCACGAGGAACAGCGTAAAAAATAAATTAAAACAATTCTGCTGTTGATTTGTTCATTCTGACTCCCAAAGATTGCAGTAAGGCTCTGCACACATTTATCCTGCACTCTACGCTGAGCGCTTACACAGGGGTTTCCATGTAAATCTCTGAAATATGTGATTCAGATTTAACCCTTCGGTGGAAGATTCCCTATAATGAGGCAGATGGAGACACTGTGGACGCCTTTTGGCCTATGATACGGCATTGTCTTTTTAAGTGTGCAAAAAATACAGCTAATTCTACTCTCCCAAATCCAAATATCCCCTTCTGAGCCTCAGTGTGTCTAAACCGCAGTTCGCATCCAC
Organism: Ranitomeya imitator; assembly: GCF_032444005.1. NCBI lineage: Eukaryota > Metazoa > Chordata > Amphibia > Anura > Dendrobatidae > Ranitomeya > Ranitomeya imitator. The sequence goes on from NC_091287.1 coordinate 483,814,939, forward strand.
ATTTGGCATTTTTGTAGTGATTAGAGCCCACTTAATTTATGGATGCATATCCCCTGAAGCAAGAGCTTGGCAACAGTGTATGGGCACTACAGCGTACTGGGCATTGCAACGTACTGGACACTACAACGTACTGGGCACTGCAACGTACTTGGCACTACAACGTACTGGGCACTGCAACGTACTGGGCACTACAACGTACTGGATACTACAGCGTACTGGACACTTATGGAAACAGGAACACATGGGCTACTTGCACAGTGAACAAGTCTGTATGATCATGTTCACACACCACCAAGAAACCTGAAGACACAAAAGAGAATAGTAAAACCAAAAACACTCAGTTTGAAAAAATGTTGCAGTAATCCGCAAGTGCTAGTAAAAGATGTAAAAAACAGGGTATTTGGTTGATACGTTTTTTGCAAAAAATGTATACTAAGCTGCTCTACCAATCTTCACGGTATACCCTTATCAGAGCAGTCCTAACTAATGTATGCAATCCCTATCTGATGTATTTAAAAACCTGATCATCTGTATATAACCTGTGTGAACAGGGTTCAGAGAGGAAAAATCCATGTGTGCATACAGGGTAGAACAGCTTTTGTGCAGATAGCCCAAGAGGAGTGGTGGAACTCCCCAGTCTTGTAGACACAAGAGAACAATTATGGAAACAGGAACACATGGGCTACTTGCACAGTGAACAAGTCTGTATGATCATGTTCACACACCACCAAGAAACCTGAAGACACAAAAGAGAATAGTAAAACCAAAAACACTCAGTTTGAAAAAATGTTGCAGTAATCCGCAAGTGCTAGTAAAAGATGTAAAAAACAGGGTATTTGGTTGATACGTTTTTTGCAAAAAATGTATACTAAGCTGCTCTACCAATCTTCACGGTATACCCTTATCAGAGCAGTCCTAACTAATGTATGCAATCCCTATCTGATGTATTTAAAAACCTGATCATCTGTATATAACCTGTGTGAACAGGGTTCAGAGAGGAAAAATCTATGTGTGCATACAGGGTAGAACAGCTTTTGTGCGGATAGCCCAAGAGGAGTGGTGGAACTCCCCAGTCTTGTAGACACAAGAGAACAATTATGGAAACAGGAACACATGGGCTACTTGCACAGTGAACAAGTCTGTATGATCATGTTCACACACCACCAAGAAACCTGAAGACACAAAAGAGAATAGTAAAACCAAAAACACTCAGTTTGAAAAAATGTTGCAGTAATCCGCAAGTGCTAGTAAAAGATGTAAAAAACAGGGTATTTGGTTGATACGTTTTTTGCAAAAAATGTATACTAAGCTGCTCTACCAATCTTCACGGTATACCCTTATCAGAGCAGTCCTAACTAATGTATGCAATCCCTATCTGATGTATTTTAAAACCTGATCATCTGTATATAACCTGTGTGAACAGGGTTCAGAGAGGAAAAATCCATGTGTGCATACAGGGTAGAACAGCTTTTGTGCAGATAGCCCAAGAGGAGTGGTGGAACTCCCCAGTCTTGTAGACACAAGAGAACAATTATGGAAACAGGAACACATGGGCTACTTGCACAGTGAACAAGTCTGTATGATCATGTTCACACACCACCAAGAAACCTGAAGACACAAAAGAGAATAGTAAAACCAAAAACACTCAGTTTGAAAAAATGTTGCAGTAATCCGCAAGTGCTAGTAAAAGATGTAAAAAACAGGGTATTTGGTTGATACGTTTTTTGCAAAAAATGTATACTAAGCTGCTCTACCAATCTTCACGGTATACCCTTATCAGAGCAGTCCTAACTAATGTATGCAATCCCTATCTGATGTATTTTAAAACCTGATCATCTGTATATAACCTGTGTGAACAGGGTTCAGAGAGGAAAAATCCATGTGTGCATACAGGGTAGAACAGCTTTTGTGCAGATAGCCCAAGAGGAGTGGTGGAACTCCCCAGTCTTGTAGACACAAGAGAACAATTATGGAAACAGGAACACATGGGCTACTTGCACAGTGAACAAGTCTGTATGATCATGTTCACACACCACTGTTGTGAATTCTGTGGCTGAATTCACTCCTGTGGTCACAAGTGGTACTGCAGCTTCTGAGCTTCCTCCCTCAGGTGTTCTGGTGAGCTCGTTAACTGCTTCATTACTTAACTCCGCCTGAAGCTGCTATCCTTGCTCCTTGTCAATGTTTCAGTGTTGGATCTGAGCTTCTCCTGATTGTTCCTGTGACCTGCTGCTCTGTATAGCTAAGTGCCTTTTGTTTTTTTTGTTGCTTTTTTTCTGTCCAGCTTGTCTTTTGTTTTGCTGGAAGCTCTGAGACGCAAAGGGTGTACCGCCGTGCCGTTAGTTCGGCACGGTGGGTTTTTTTTGCCCCCTTTGCGTGGTTTTGCTTTAGGGTTTTTTGTAGACTGCAAAGTTCGCTTTACTGTCCTCGCTCTGTCCTAGAATATCGGGCCCCACTTTGCTGAATCTATTTCATCCCTACGTTTTGTCTTTTCATCTTGCTCACAGTCATTATATGTGGGGGGCTGCCTTTTCCTTTGGGGAATTTCTCTGGGGCAAGTCAGGCCTATTTTTCTATCTTCAGGCTAGCTAGTTTCTTAGGCTGTGCCGAGTTGCCTAGGTAGTTGTTAGGCGCAATCCACAGCCGCTTTTAGTTGTGTTTAGGATAGGATCAGGTGTGCAGTCTACAGAGTTTCCACGTCTCAGAGCTCGTTCTTGTATTTTTGGGTATTTGTCAGATCACTGTGTGCGCTCTGATCGCTAAGCACACTGTGTTTCTGGATTGCCTTCATAACACCTGTCATTAGCAAACATAACAGTACAAGGAGCCCAAACTAATGATTCTCAATAGAGGGAAAGAAAAAGTTCTGACATCATTTTTTTTTTTTTTTTTTCTGCTCTGTGTTCACTTTTTTTTTTCCCCTAGACATTTGGGTGATTCTGGACACAGGTGTGGACATGGATATTCAGGGTCTGTGCTCTTCAATGGATAATCTCGTTATAAATGTACAAAAAATTCAAGATACTATTGATCAGAAATCTATGTTAGAACCAAGAATTCCTATTCCTGATTTGTTTTTTGGAGATAGAACTAAGTTTCTAAGTTTCAAAAATAATTGTAAGCTATTTCTGGCCTTGAAACCTCATTCTTCTGGTAATCCTATTCAACAGGTTTTGATTATTATTTCTTTTTTGCGCGGCGACCCTCAAGACTGGGCATTTTCTCTTGCGCCAGGAGACCCTGCATTGAGTAGTGTCGATGCGTTTTTCCTGGCGCTCGGATTGCTGTATGATGAGCCTAATTCAGTGGATCAGGCTGAGAAAAATTTGCTGGCTTTGTGCCAGGGTCAGGATGATATAGAAGTATATTGTCAGAAATTTAGGAAATGGTCAGTACTCACTCAGTGGAATGAATCTGCGCTGGCAGCTTTGTTCAGAAAGGGTCTCTCTGAGGCTCTTAAGGATGTCATGGTGGGATTTCCTATGCCTGCTGGTTTGAATGAGTCTTTGTCTTTGGCCATTCAGATCGGTCGACGCTTGCGCGAGCGTAAATCTGTGCACCATTTGGCGGTACTGCCTGAGGTTAAACCTGAGCCTATGCAGTGCGATAGGACTATGACTAGAGTTGAACGGCAGGAATACAGACGTCTGAATGGTCTGTGTTTCTACTGTGGTGATTCCACTCATGCTATTTCTGATTGTCCTAAGCGCACTAAGCGGTCCGCTAGGTCTGCCGTCATTGGTACTGTACAGTCCAAATTCCTTCTGTCCATTACCTTGATATGCTCTTTGTCGTCGTTTTCTGTCATGGCGTTTGTGGATTCGGGCGCTGCCCTGAATCTGATGGATTTGGATTATGCTAAACGTTGTGGGTTTTTCTTGGAGCCTTTGCGGTGTCCTATTCCATTGAGAGGAATTGATGCTACACCTTTGGCCAAGAATAAACCTCAATACTGGGCCCAGCTGACCATGTGCATGGCTCCTGCACATCAGGAAGTTATTCGCTTTCTGGTGTTGCATAATCTGCATGATGTGGTCGTGTTGGGGTTGCCATGGCTACAAACCCATAATCCAGTATTGGATTGGAATTCCATGTCGGTATCCAGCTGGGGTTGTCAGGGGGTACATGGTGATGTTCCATTTTTGTCGATTTCGTCATCCACCCCTTCTGAGGTCCCAGAGTTCTTGTCTGATTATCAGGATGTATTTGAAGAGCCCAAGTCCGATGCTCTACCTCCGCATAGGGATTGTGATTGTGCTATCAATTTGATTCCTGGTAGTAAATTCCCTAAAGGTCGATTATTTAATTTATCCGTGCCCGAACACGCCGCTATGCGCAGTTATGTGAAGGAATCCCTGGAGAAGGGACATATTCGCCCATCGTCATCACCACTGGGAGCAGGGTTCTTCTTTGTAGCCAAGAAGGATGGTTCGCTGAGACCGTGTATTGATTACCGCCTTCTTAATAAGATCACTGTTAAATTTCAGTATCCCTTGCCATTGTTATCTGACTTGTTTGCTCGGATTAAGGGGGCTAGTTGGTTCACTAAGATAGATCTTCGTGGTGCGTATAATCTGGTGAGAATCAGGCAAGGAGATGAATGGAAAACTGCATTCAATACGCCCGAGGGTCATTTTGAGTATCTAGTGATGCCGTTCGGAATTGCCAATGCTCCATCTGTGTTTCAGTCTTTTATGCATGACATCTTCCGTGAGTATCTGGATAAATTCCTGATTGTTTACTTGGATGACATTTTGATCTTCTCAGATGATTGGGAGTCTCATGTGAAGCAGGTCAGAATGGTTTTTCAGGTCCTGCGTGCTAACTCTTTGTTTGTGAAGGGATCAAAGTGTCTCTTCGGTGTGCAGAAAGTTTCATTTTTAGGGTTCATCTTTACCCCTTCTACTATCGAGATGGATCCAGTTAAGGTCCAAGCCATCCAGGATTGGATTCAGCCGACATCTCTGAAAAGTCTGCAAAAGTTCCTGGGCTTTGCTAATTTTTATCGTCGCTTCATCTGTAATTTTTCTAGCATTGCCAAACCATTGACCGATTTGACCAAGAAGGGTGCTGATTTGGTTAATTGGTCTTCTGCTGCTGTGGAAGCTTTTCAGGAGTTGAAGCGTCGTTTTTGTTCTGCCCCTGTGTTGTGTCAGCCAGATGTTTCTCTTCCGTTCCAGGTCGAGGTTGATGCTTCTGAGATTGGAGCAGGGGCGGTTTTGTCACAGAGAGGTTCTGATTGCTCAGTGATGAAACCATGTGCTTTCTTTTCCAGGAAGTTTTCGCCCGCTGAGCGTAATTATGATGTGGGCAATCGAGAGTTGCTGGCCATGAAGTGGGCATTCCAGGAGTGGCGTCATTGGCTTGAAGGAGCTAAGCATCGCGTGGTGGTATTGACTGATCATAAGAACTTGACTTATCTCGAGTCTGCCAAGCGCTTGAATCCTAGACAGGCCCGTTGGTCGTTATTTTTTGCCCGCTTCGACTTTGTGATTTCGTACCTTCCGGGCTCTAAAAATGTGAAGGCGGATGCTCTGTCTAGGAGTTTTGTGCCCGACTCTCCAGGTTTATCTGAGCCAGCGGGTATCCTCAAGGAAGGAGTCATTGTGTCTGCCATCTCCCCTGATTTGCGGCGGGTGCTGCAAAAATTTCAGGCGAATAAACCTGATCGTTGTCCAGCAGAGAAACTGTTCGTCCCTGATAGGTGGACTAATAAACTTATCTCTGAACTTCATTGTTCGGTGTTGGCTGGTCATCCTGGAATCTTTGGTACCAGAGAGTTAGTGGCTAGATCCTTCTGGTGGCCATCTCTGTCACGGGATGTACGTACTTTTGTGCAGTCCTGTGGGATTTGTGCTAGGGCTAAGCCCTGCTGTTCTCGTGCCAGTGGGTTGCTTTTGCCCTTGCCGGTCCCAAAGAGGCCTTGGACACATATTTCGATGGATTTCATTTCTGACCTTCCAGTTTCTAAAAAGATGTCAGTCATTTGGGTGGTCTGTGATCGCTTTTCTAAAATGGTCCATCTGGTGCCCTTGGCTAAATTGCCTTCCTCCTCTGATTTGGTACCTTTGTTCTTTCAGCATGTGGTTCGGTTGCATGGCATTCCTGAGAATATTGTTTCTGACAGAGGTTCCCAGTTTGTTTCAAGGTTTTGGCGAGCCTTTTGTGGTAGGATGGGCATTGACCTATCCTTTTCCTCGGCTTTCCATCCTCAGACTAATGGCCAGACCGAACGAACCAATCAGACCTTGGAAACATATCTGAGATGTTTTGTTTCTGCAGACCAGGATGATTGGGTGTCCTTTTTGCCGTTGGCTGAGTTCGCCCTTAATAATCGGGCCAGCTCGGCTACCTTGGTTTCTCCATTTTTTTGCAATTCTGGGTTCCATCCTCGTTTCTCTTCAGGACAGGTTGAGTCTTCGGACTGTCCTGGTGTGGATTCTGTGGTGGATAGGTTGCAGCAGATCTGGACTCAGGTAGTGGACAATTTGATCTTGTCCCAGGAGAAAGCTCAACTTTTCGCTAATCGCAGTCGCCGTGTGGGTCCCCGACTTCGTGTTGGGGATCTGGTTTGGTTATCTTCTCGTCATATTCCTATGAAGGTTTCCTCTCCTAAATTTAAACCTCGTTTTATTGGTCCGTATAGGATTTCTGAGGTTCTCAATCCTGTGTCTTTTCGTTTGACCCTCCCAGACTCCTTTTCCATACATAATGTATTCCATAGGTCGTTGTTGCGGAGATACGTGGCACCTATGGTTCCATCTGTTGAGCCTCCTGCCCCGGTTTTGGTGGAGGGGGAATTGGAGTATATTGTGGAGAAGATTTTGGATTCTCGTGTTTCTAGACGGAAACTCCAGTATCTGGTTAAATGGAAGGGTTATGCTCAGGAAGATAATTCCTGGGTTTTTGCCTCTGATGTTCATGCTTCCGATCTTGTTCGTGCCTTTCATGCGGCTCATCCTGGTCGGCCTGGGGGCTCTGGTGAGGGTTCGGTGACCCCTCCTCAAGGGGGGGTACTGTTGTGAATTCTGTGGCTGAATTCACTCCTGTGGTCACAAGTGGTACTGCAGCTTCTGAGCTTCCTCCCTCAGGTGTTCTGGTGAGCTCGTTAACTGCTTCATTACTTAACTCCGCCTGATGCTGCTATCCTTGCTCCTTGTCAATGTTTCAGTGTTGGATCTGAGCTTCTCCTGATTGTTCCTGTGACCTGCTGCTCTGTATAGCTAAGTGCCTTTTGTTTTTTTTGTTGCTTTTTTTCTGTCCAGCTTGTCTTTTGTTTTGCTGGAAGCTCTGAGACGCAAAGGGTGTACCGCCGTGCCGTTAGTTCGGCACGGTGGGTTTTTTTTGCCCCCTTTGCGTGGTTTTGCTTTAGGGTTTTTTGTAGACTGCAAAGTTCGCTTTACTGTCCTCGCTCTGTCCTAGAATATCGGGCCCCACTTTGCTGAATCTATTTCATCCCTACGTTTTGTCTTTTCATCTTGCTCACAGCCATTATATGTGGGGGGCTGCCTTTTCCTTTGGGGAATTTCTCTGGGGCAAGTCAGGCCTATTTTTCTATCTTCAGGCTAGCTAGTTTCTTAGGCTGTGCCGAGTTGCCTAGGTAGTTGTTAGGCGCAATCCACAGCCGCTTTTAGTTGTGTTTAGGATAGGATCAGGTGTGCAGTCTACAGAGTTTCCACGTCTCAGAGCTCGTTCTTGTATTTTTGGGTATTTGTCAGATCACTGTGTGCGCTCTGATCGCTAAGCACACTGTGTTTCTGTATTGCCTTCATAATACCTGTCATTAGCAAACATAACACACCACCAAGAAACCTGATTTTTCCTCTCTGAACCCTGTTCACACAGGTTATATACAGATGATCAGGTTTTTAAATACATCAGATAGGGATTGCATACATTAGTTAGGACTGCTCTGATAAGGGTATACCGTGAAGATTGGTAGAGCAGCTTAGTATACATTTTTTGCAAAAAACGTATCAACCAAATACCCTGTTTTTTACATCTTTTACTAGCACTTGCGGATTACTGCAACATTTTTTCAAACTGAGTGTTTTTGGTTTTACTATTCTCTTTTGTGTCTTCAGCGTACTGGACACTACAGCGTACTGGGCACTGCAACGTACTGAACACTACAGCCTACTGGACACTATAACGTACTGGGCACTACAGCGTAATGGGCACTGCAATGTATTGGGCGCTACAACATACTGGGCACTGCAACGTACTGGACATTGCAACATACTGGGCACTACAACGTACTGGGCACTGCAACGTACTGGGCACTACAGCGTACTGGGCACTACTGCGTACTGGGCACTGCAACTTACTGGGCACTGCAACGTACTGGGCACTGCAACGTACTGGGCACTGCAACGTACTGGGCACTACAACGTACTGGGCACTGCAACGTACTGGGCACTACAATGTACTGGGCACTGCAACGTACTGGACACTACAGCATACTGGACAATACAACGTACTGGACACTACAGCATACTGGACACTACAACGTACTGGGCGCTACAGCGTACTGGGCACTGCAACGTACTGGGCACTGCAACGTACTGGGCACTGCAACGTACTGGGCACTGCAACGTACTGGGCACTGCAACGTACTGGACACTACAGCGTACTGGACACTACAACGTACTGGGCACTACAGAGTAATGGGCACTGCAATGTACTGGGCGCTACAACGTACTGGGCACTGCAATGTACTGGACAGTACAACATACTGGACACTACAGCGTACTGGTCACTGCAACGTACTGAACACTACAACGTACTGGGCACTACAGCGAACTGGGCACTGCAACGTACTGGACACTACAGCGTACTGGGCACTGCAACGTACTGGGCTCTACAGCGTACTGGGCACTGCAATGTACTGGGCACTGCAACGTACTGGGCACTGCAACGTACTGGGCACTACAACGTGCTGGACTCTGCAACGTACTGGGCACTACAACGTACTGGGCACTACAACGTACTGGGCACTACAACGTACTGGGCACTACAACGTACTGAGCACTACAACGTGCTGGACACTACAACTTACTGGGCACTGCAACGTACTGGGCACTGCAACGTACTGGGCACTACAACGTACTGAGCACTACAACGTACTGGGCACTACAACGTACTGGGCACTACAATGTACTGGGCACTACAACGTACTGAGCACTACAACGTGCTGGGCACTGCAACGTACTGGGCACTGCAACGTACTGGGCACTGCAACGTACTGGACACTACAATGTACTGGGCACTACAACGTACTGGACACTACAACGTACTGGGCACTGCAACGTACTGGGCACTGCAACGTACTGGACACTACAATGTACTGGGCACTGCAACATACTGAGCACTACAACGTGCTGGACACTACAACTTACTGGGCACTGCAACGTACTGGGCACTGCAACGTACTGGGCACTACAACGTACTGAGCACTACAACGTACTGGACACTACAACGTACTGGGCACTGCAACGTACTGGGCACTGCAACGTACTGGACACTACAATGTACTGGGCACTGCAACATACTGAGCACTACAACGTGCTGGACACTACAACTTACTGGGCACTGCAACGTACTGGGCACTACAATGTACTGGGCACTACAACGTACTGAGCACTACAACGTACTGGACACTACAACGTACTGGGCACTGCAACGTACTGGGCACTGCAACGTACTGGGCACTACAACGTACTGGGCACTACAACGTACTGGGCACTACAACGTACTGGACACTGCAACGTACTGGGCACTGCAACGTACTGGGCACTACAACGTACTGGGCACTACAACGTACTGAACACTACAACGTACTGGGCACTACAACGTGCTGGACACTGCAACGTACTGGGCACTACAACGTACTGGGCACTACAACGTGCTGGACACTACAACGTACTGGGCACTACAACGTACTGGACACTACAACGTACTGGGCACTACAGCGTACTGGACACTACAACGTACTGGGCACTACAACGTGCTGGACACTGCAACGTACTGGGCACTACAACGTACTGGGCACTACAACGTGCTGGACACTACAACGTACTGAGCACTACAACGTGCTGGACACTACAACGTACTGAGCACTACAACGTACTGGGCACTACAACATACTGGGCACTACAACGTACTGAACACTACAACGTACTGGGCACTACAACGTGCTGGACACTGCAACGTACTGGGCACTACAACGTACTGGGCACTACAACGTGCTGGACACTACAACGTACTGAGCACTACAACGTACTGGGCACTACAACGTACTGAGTACTACATTGTACTGGGCACTACAACGTACTGGGCACTACAGCGTACTGGACACTACAACGTACTGGGCACTGCAATGTACTGGACACTACAGCGTACTGAGCACGGCAACGGCAGATTTGCAATTTTCACTCAGGAACATCCACTACTGCTGGTTTCTGGAAAACAACCATGGAAATAAATCATTACTATACCTGGAAATAAATTCGCAGAGGGGTGTATTTTCCAAAATGGGGTCACTTGAGGGAGAGACTCCACTCTTCTAGCACTTAGGGGCTTTGTATATTTACCCAAAAACTATTCTAGGAAAATTTGTTTTTGGAGACAGCACTCTGTCCCTCCCGAGTCTCTCCATATGGCAGGCTATTTCCACATTAAGCAGAAATTTAAGCAGAAATTGTAGGACAAATTTAGTGCCATTTTTACCCATTCGCTCTTGTGAAAGTCTAAAATCTGGGGCTAAATTTTTTTTACCTATCTGTGGTGTCAATATGATCACTGCTACCCTGAATAAATTCATTGAGGGTGCAGTTTTTAAAATGATGTCACTTATTGGGGGTTTCCACTGTTCTGGCACCTCAGGGGCTCTGCCAATGTGGCATGGCACCCTCACACCATTCCAGCAATATCTGAACTCCAATATGGCGCCTCTTCCCTTCTGAGCTTTGCACTGTGCCTCAAAAGTAGTTTTCCCCCACATATGGGGTATCGGCGTACTCAGTAGAAATTGTGTAAAGATTGGTGATAGAATTAAGGGGGCAGCATTGATTGTTATGGAGTTAATCTGGGTTCTGTTATGTGTCTGTTATTTTCATTCAAAAATCTGCCACATAACGGGACCCATTAATAATCAGAGGGCTCCTCTGCTGAGGATATGTAACTGAGACGCTGTATCCATGTAGCTGGTGTTACAAAACCTGTCTACACCATGAAGAACAGGATCTACTACCTAGTAAAGTATTATAATGTCCGGTGCTTGCAGTCAGTCTTCCCACAGAGCTCGGTTACAGTCAGTGCACAATGTGTTCAGGACACTTACACATGCAAATACGGAAATGTCACTGGGTACTTCAGCAGCTCCTGCTGTCAGGACGCAGAGTGCAGGGAGCTGGGGACGGTACTGCACACATCTATTCGCACGACCGGAGAGATGGCGGGCGAGAAAGCAGGCAGGAAAAGTTACCTGCGAACACTATGGGAGCGATTATCTAGGATCAGCTCCTCGGAGGTGCGACGATGGTGGCTGAGAAGAGTCCCCATACTGGAGTGGGCTCCCGGGTACAAACTGCAGGACAGCTTTATTCCGGACCTCATCTCGGGGATGATGCTGACGGTCCAGCAGGTAGCGCAAGGTAAGAAAACCCATTTATCTATCAGAATTTGTGTATTAAAGGGCTTGCAACAAAATTACAAACTTATGATTGTGTGGTGGTCCCAATCACGAGAACAGAGATCCTTAGTACCCCATCTGAACGGAGTGGTGGTCCCTCATGGGCATTACTGCTCAATTCATTGTCTGTGAAGCAGACTTATGAGACCATACAGCATGGTACGCCAATCGTAATGCGAATACACATTTGATTGATCATATATTTCATTTTATGATTGGGGGATGGAGCCCTGGGGGAGATCTCTGCACTCTGTCACTTGTCTCTTCTGAGAGCATAGGTGTCAATCGTACTTTAGTACATTCCTCCCACATCTGTCACCAGATTTTTGTTACCTCATCTGACAGCAGCATGATGTAGAGGCAGAGACCCTGATTCCAGCGATGTGTCACTTACTGGGCTGCTTGTTGTCATTTTGATGAAATAACGTTTCACTGATGCAGATCTATCAGTTCTCTGAATGCTGAACCCTGTATAACCCCGCCCATACCACTGATTGGCAACTTCCTGCATACACTGTGCATAGGCAGAAAACAAACAATTACTGGTGAGGGCCTGGCAGCAGGTTTACTAGTTTTCTAGTGATAATCTACTAATGAAATAATAATGTTATTAAAACTACAGCAAGCAGCCCAGTACGTGATGCACACTGGAATCAGGGTCTCTGCAACTACTTTATGCTGCTCTCAATTACATAGCAAAAACTTGGTGACCGGTTCCCTTTAAATTGCTCCTAAACACTAAACATTGGGCATACAGAAGTGGACATCGAATATATACATTTTTTTCATTTTAATTAAAGTGGATTTGTCAGCATATCTCACAGTATAATTGCACATATTACAAAATAAATATTAGACCTGATGAGGCCGGTGTGCTTACTGTGAAAATCCATGTCAGAATGTCTATATCAGGCTTGTTTCACATGTGAGTTTTTTTATGCGTACATAAAAAATGGTCCAGTTTTCATCAGTGTATTGGATCAGTTTTCGCCATCAGTGTATCATCTCCATAAAAAAAAACAACTTGATGCAGGTTTCCAAGTTTCTCCTATTAATCTGTCAGTGGGAAGCAGTAGGGTGCATCTGTCTGCTATCCGAGGTATTCCCCAACCCTTAGACTAGCATGGAAGATATTGAATAGAGGTTTGGATCAAAATCATATCTCCGTTATTTTTTTGCAAATGCTCAATCCGCAAAAAACCCCAACAAAACCCCCCAAAACAGAGGTGTCAATATCCACAAAGACTACAATGGGTATATGTTCTATAAGAGAAAAACAAACACATTAAACTGACCTAATCCTGATATTAAAACAAGTAATGTATGAATCCAGTTATAAAATGAAGTAACTCATGAGTCCAAGTGTATCCCATCTCCACTCATCCAGCCTGACAGCTTATACTGAGCAGTGTGAGATCTCAGCAGAGAGGAGGGACACTGAGGAGCTGTCACTCAGGCTAGGTGAGGGGAGATGGAGTTTAATCTCTCACAAAGGATTATATAGCCGTTTTGACATGGATTTTCAGATTAAGTACACCAGCCTCATCAGATCCAAGATATTTATCTAATTATGTAGGCAATTTATATTGGGAAATCTGGCAATGGATCTGGCAACTTAACTGGAACCTGACAGCAAGATTAACCCCTATAATATGTTAGTTGTATCAGCCTCCTAACAACATTTGTAATCATGTATTTACTGCAAAGCTAAAGTTTAATTTCACCTATACCCAAACCGCAGTCACAAATCCTTGCACTTTGAAGGTATCATGCCCACAGCAGCGTGATTAACTAACCAGCGTGAGCAGGGAGGGTACGGAGGAGGTGAAGGGGAACGACAAAACAATAGTTTGTCAACCACACTGCTGTGTGTAACAATTATATGGGTACTACGGAATCTGATAGCATGGGATAAAGCCAGTCTGAAAGCAAAGTTGCAACAAAAGATGTATTTACTCAAAAACAGAACAGATATTTCTGAAATTGTAACGAGGTCCTCAGCTCTATATAGAAAATCACAGCAAACAGAGTAGCGGGGCGCGACCTCTAATGTGAACCAGTCCAGCAAGGAAATGATGTGGAAGCAAACAAGACACTTAACGAGGAAATCCAATAAGGTTATTAGTGCGAATGCACACAGTACTTAAATGATGAAATCCAGCAAAACTTGCTCACACGTGCGCACAGTACTTGTTAGTAGAAGACCAATTGTTCACAGATGATGCGTCATGTGAATGGCGCCCTGGAAAATAGAGGACGAGGGGAGAAAGAGGGAGAGCGCTATCTAAGTGTAGTAGATGAGTAGATCTTTCTTGGAGTTAACCAGCAAACAGGCAGATGCTCAAGAGCCAGCAGCACAAAATACTCAGGCACAGGTGAACACAAGACTCGGACTTAAATAGTCAGGACAGACAGGAAGTTCCATGACAGGGCGAGATCCAAGACTCCATCTTGGATCAGGGCAAACAGACACCAGGAAAGTCCGGAATCCTTACATTACTCCCACCTCAGAAGTGGCCTCAGGACGATCCAGGACCAGGCTTGTCAGGAAATTTCTGATGGAACAGAGTGATATTTTGAGGAGCACAGATATTGCCCACCGTCTCCCAAGAGTTCTCCTCAGACAGATATCCTTGCCATTTGATGAAGTACTGCAGTTGATTCCTGCGGATCCTTGAGTCCAGAATCTTCTCTACCACAAACTGTTCTTGTCCGTCTACTAACACAGGCTGAGGAGGAGGTGTAATCCGACCCTGAAATGTATTTGGAGACACCAGTTTTAACAGGGAGACATGAAACACAGGGTGTACCTTCAAGGTTCTTGGCAACTTCAGATGACAGACAACGGAACTCACGATCCCAGAGATTTTGAATGGGCAGATGAACTTTTGTCCGAGTTTCTGTGATGGAATGTTCAATCTCAAATTTTTAGTAGATAACCACACAGAGTCCCCTACCTTGAACATAGGTGCAGGCTTCCGAAAACTGTCGGCAGATCTCTTATATCTCTCTTGTGCAGTAGACAGTGATTCCTTCAGGGTTTCCAGATTCTGTCTCATTGCCGCCAATCTCTCATGAACTGCAGGCACCGGTGCGTTGATCGGGGATCTGGGAAGAATACTTGGATGATAACTTAGGTTGGCAAAGAAAGGTCTTACCTTAGTAGAAGAACTCTGAGAGTTGTTATAACAGAATTCTGCGAGCGGGAGCATCTCCAACCAGTCATCCTGAGAATGGTTGATATAACATCGAAGATACTGTTCCAGAGTCTGATTCGTCCGTTCTGTCTGCCCATTAGTCTGAGGATGGTATGCAGAGTACAGACAAACATTAACACCAAGCGAATTACAGAATCCTTTCTAGAACTTGGATGTAAACTGCACTCCCCGATCTGAGATGACTTCGTCCGGAACTCCATGCAGCCGAAACATATTCTGGATGACCAGATCCGCCGTCTCCTTGGCTGAAGGAAGACCATTGCAGGGAATGAAGTGGGCTATCTACAACCACCAGAATAGAATTTTTTCCCCCAGAGGTGGGCAATTCAACTCCAACTCTAAAGTCCATTGAAATAGACCCCCAAGGACGAGAGGGGACAGGTAGTGGTTGAAGCAGTCCAGTAGGTATTACACGAGGAGTCTTGAAACATGCACATACCTCACAAGAGAGAACATAACTCTTCACGTCCTTCAGACAGGTAGGCCACCAAAAAAAGGCTCAGAAACTCCTGTGTCTTCTGTACCCCCGATGACCCGCCAACTTCGAATCATGGACAAACTTGAGGACCTGCAGCTTTACGGCCTCTGGAACGTATAAAGGTTGATCCCAGACCCACATACTGTTGCTGAGAACCAAGTTCACATCAGCAGTTGGGTTGGCGAGAAATGGGTCTGCGTCGTAGGCCTCCTTAATGGTCTTCCATAAGTCCTTATTCTGAATGACTCCGAAAAAGTTGGCATCAGACAGGACGGTCTTAGACAGGGTCCCAGGTATGGAATCCGTGGCATGGATTCGGGACAAAGCATCCGCTTTCCCATTACGTGAACCTGGGTGGTACGAAATGACAAAATTAAATTGATTCAAAAATAGACTCCAACGAGCCTGCCGTGGAGAAAGACATCTTGCAGATCTAAGGAACTCCAGGTTGCGATGATCCGTGAGCATAATAACTTGTTGTGTTGCCCCCTGCAGATGATGTCTCCATTCCTTAAATGCAGCGATAATGGCAAGAAGCTAATTATCTCCCACATCTTCTTTTCTGCAGTGGAGAGTCTGTGGGAAAAAAAGCACATGGATGTAACAAGCTTTTCTCTCCTGTTCTTTGTGAGAGGATGGCCCCCAGAGCACAGTCCGAAGCGTCCACTTCTACGATGAAAGGAAGTGCTGGGTTTGGGTGAATTACTACAGGTACAGATGTAAACCGGGATTTAAGACAATCAAAAGCTTCCTGAGCCTGTGCGCACCACAAGAAAGTCTTTTCCTTCTTAGTTAGCTGTGTAATGGGTCGCACAATTTCAGAGAAATTACGAATGAAACGTCTATAGAAATTTGCGAATCCGATGAAACGCTGTACCTCGTTGACATTTTTAGGTGCGGGCCAATCAAGAATAGCCTGGATCTTACTTGCCTCCATGTTAAGCCCCTGTGGCGAGATGACATACCCCAGGAACTGAATCTCTGTGCGATGGAATTCGCATTTCTCAGGCTTAATTAAAGGTGATTCTCCTTTAGACGCCTCAGTACGGTCTTCACATGCTCCTGATGTTCCTGCAAAGAGTCAGAAAAAATTAAGATGTCATCCAGATAGATCACGACAAAATGGTCCAATAGATCTCTGAAAATATCATTAGCCAGATGTTGGAAGGTTGCCAGAGCATTGCAGAGACCAAAAGGCATCACCAGAGATTCAAAATGCCCATACCGACATCTAAATGCAGTCTTCCATTCATCTCCAGAGAGGATCCTAATTAAATTATATGTTCCCCGAAGATCTAACTTGGAGAAGATCTTGGCCTGTCGCACTCTTTCCAGCAGTTCAGGGATCAATGGTAATGGGTAGCGATTCCGAATGGTCACCTTATTGAGCTCCCGATAATCGATACAAGGTCTAAGAGTTCCATCCTTCTTCTTAACGAAAAAGATGGGTGCTCTTGCCGGTGATGAGGAGGGGCGAATTAAACCCTTAGCCAAATTCTCATCGATGTATTCCTTTAAAGCCTTCAGCTCCGGAGCTGCAAGTGGGTAAACATTCTTAAAAGGAATAGCGGCCCCCAGAAGCAGCTCAATGGGACAATCATACGGTCTGTGAGGAGGAAGCTGGTCTGCCATCTTCTTCTCACAAATGTCCGAAAATTCACAATACACAGATGGTAGAGTAGATACCTCAGTGGCACATTTCATATCTCGAGGACTCACTTGGCCTGTTACCGGTGTCTCTTTGATGGGAAAGTGATTTCCTTGGTCTCCCAGTTGATAATAGGATTTTGTGACTGCAGCCATGGAATCCCTAAAATTAAAGATAAATGTGGTGAAGAGATCAACATAAATGACAGCATTTCCTGATGATCAGGGTCTATGAAGACTTTCAGAAGTACAGTCTCTTGATCTACTGGTCCAGAGACTAGAGGGGAGCCATCCACCATTTCCATAGTTACCGGGGAGGCTCTCTGCTGGGTCCGTATGCCATGTTCCCGGGCAAATGTTAAGTCCATAAAATTTCCTCCTGCCCCTGAATCCACCATAGCTGCACAGGGAATCCATTGGCCCGACGACCAAAACAGGCAGATGCTCAAGAGCCAGCAGCACAAAATACTCAGGCACAGGTGAACACAAGACCCGGACTTAAATAGTCAGGACAGACAGGAAGTTCCATGACCGGGCGAGATCCAAGACTCCATCTTGAATCAGGGCAAACAGACACCAGGACAGTCCGAAATCCTTACACTGTGGGTCTAATTCCAGTGACATGCAAGGATGAGTTATGGCGTTCCAATACTAGTCTGGCTACAGGGACACTTGGGATTATTACTAGAGATGAGCGAACCAGTAGATGTTCGTTTTCGTCAACAAACATGCAGTAAAAAGTTAACAAACATGCAGTAAAAAGTTTGGTTCTAGTTAGATTCCCCATGTTGGATATGGACAGGTCTGTGTGTGATGACACCCCCTGCCACGCTAAGCACACGTCCCCGCAGTACACTTGCCACAGGGCAGGCCAGCACCTCCAAGGCATAAAGAGCAAGCTTAGTCCATTTGTCCAATTTGGAGACATATCATAAATGGACCCAGACCCATCAGCTAGGACGTGGAGACGTGTGGACAGGTAGTCTTTCACCTTGTTGTTGTAATGTTGTCTCCTGGTAATATGGACCATATTAGCTGGTGGTGCCAGAAGTTGTGGCACGCTCATAAAGTTTTGCCACACTTCAACCATGCTAACCCTGCCTTCTGTGGTGCTGGTGGTGCCCCAGCTATGTTGGTAACTTCCTCCTCCGACTCTGTCGTGTAGTTCCACTGAGCCCCCAATGTCAAGAGGGAAAGCCATCAGTAGTTTTTGTACCAGTGTGCGCTTGTATTCATGCATTTTGCGATCCCTCTCCAGTGACAGAAGTAATGATGGTAAATTGTCCTTGTAGCAAGAATCCATCAGGGTGGCCACCTAGTAATCTGCATTGGTAACAATACGGGTAATTTGCAGTCATTCCGCAGGCACTGCAGCATGTATTGGCTCATGTGTTACAGGCTGCCCAGAGACAATGAAAAGCTGACCTCGATAGGAGGTATATTACCTGGGTACTCTTATCCCCCTGCCAAGCTCCAGTGTTGCCTGTGACCTGTTCTGAGTGCCACCATGCTGTGAGCACGATTGTTTATCCTCCTCCTCATCCTCCGAAACAGTCCGCTGGATGTACAGTTGGATATCTGGCCGCTGTTGGTACAGTAAAGGTACCTTCACACTGAACAACTTAACAACGATATCGCTAGCGATCCGTGACATTGCAGCGTCCTTGATAGCGATATCGTTGTGTTTGACACGCAGCAGCGATCTGGATCCTGCTGTGACATCGTTGGTCGGAGCAGAAAGGCCAGAACTTTATTTCGTCGCTGGATCTCCCGCAGACATCGCTGAATCGGCGTGTGTGACACCGATTCAGCGATGTCTTCACTGGTAACCAGGGTAAACATCGGGTTACTAAGCGCAGGGCCGCGCTTAGTAACCCGATGTTTACCCTGGTTACAATTGTAAATGTAAAAAAAACCAAACAGTACATACTTACATTCCGGTGTCTGTCCCCTCGCTGTCAGCTTTCCGCACTGACTGTGAGCGCCGGCCAGCCGTAAAGCACAGCAGTATGTACTGTTTGGTTTTTTTTACATTTACAATGGTAACCAGGGTAAACATCGGGTTACTAAGCGCGGCCCTGCGCTTAGTAACCCGATGTTTACCCTGGTTACCAGGGGACTTCGGCATCGTTGGTCGCTGGAGAGCTGTCTGTGTGACAGCTCTCCAGCGACCACACAACGACTAAACAGCGACGCTGCAGCGATCGGCATCGTTGCCTATATCGCTGCAGCGTCGCGTAATGTGACGGTACCTTAACCCTCCAAGCCATGTGTGGACGTCTGATAACGGGATAACGGTGTGAATTAGCTTTGCTCCTCCTGAGCCATCACCTCTTCCATCATGGCCTGAATTGTTTTTTTTCCAGCAGGCATATAAGTGATATAGTAACGCTGATTATGGCCATATAGGTGGAATATTCAAAGCAGCACAACACGGCACACACGTCCTGCATGGAGGCCCACTCATTGGTGGTAAAGTAGTATTGTTTGGCAGTGCGACTCGCCTGTGTGTGCTGCAGCTGAGACTCCACTGAGTCGCCTGCCAGGGCCGTGGGGTACTCGATACCTGGTCCAGTACTTAAAGGGGATGTCACGGTGGCTGCGGCCTGGTCCGTGGCCCTGGGCGCCCAATTAAAGGGAAAGGTCTTAAAGGGGATTTGAAAAGTCTATGTTCGTGACTCCACCTGTGGTTTTCGGTCAGTAGGGACCGACGCTGCTTAAAGGGGTCCTCTGTGGTGATGTTATGCAGCAAGATGGTGACGCTTCCCAGAGGTGAAGCGGGGTCCCTAGGGTTCCCGTGGTATTTGGTACAGATAGTGTGGTGGATGGTATAGTAAAGAACCAGGACACAGGTTTGCAGGGGTAGCTGTGGTCCGGCTGGCTTGGAGGCAATAGAGGATCCCTCTCCCAGGTGAGGTTCATAAGCCTTTCCTACTTGCGCTAGTTGTCGAGGTCCCTGCAGCTTGTAGCTTGCTGGCAAAGTCCCCTCTCTCCTGTCCTGAGACAGATGTCTGCACGGTGGGCAGTGTGAGCTGTTTTATAGGGTCTCTATCACAACCTGGGCTCTTCAGTTTACTGCTTCACCTCAGACTTGGTGTGGGCAATAAACATACAGTCCTTTGCCCTCCGGTTCTGCCGTGCGTCCTGGAGAACAACACGACCTCGGGCTCCCGCTGCTCGGTTTCTCCGCTCTGGCTCTGAGCGTGTCAGGTTGCCGTTCCCCTGCTGAGACTCTTCCTCCACTGTGCTTCTTCCCTCTCAAGCTCAACTACAATCCAACCCTTCAGGTTATCTCTTCTTTTTCCAGGGGCTGCAGCTTCCACGTGGCTGCTCGGCCCCACTGTCTGTTCCAGACATCCTTCTCCTATCTCTCCCTCTAACAGACTCCTTAGCTCCTCCTCTGGGCCAGAATGCATAAAGTTGGGGAAGCTCCCCTGAATACGGGTTCAGAGCTCCCCCTTCTGGCCTCGAGTCAGAATGTGTTGAATGTAGATGCTTACCTGGTAAAGACAATCCTCCTTGCCTCCAAGCATGATATCACCCTCCCCGAAGGGAAGGCAACATCACTGTAACAACCGGTTACCTTGAATAGGGGACCGGACAGGCCCCATGACCCAGGCAGTGGGGGCGTGTTGAGACAGTGAACCCGGCCGGAAGCTGGGAGAAAAGCGCAAAATGGTGCAGTGGTTTTCCCGCCGTCAGCAGTCGAGCAGCAAGGTGAGCAGTGCTCAGGACCGAAGTACCTGCACTGTGATGGACTGCAGCAGACAGCATACCACAGCCTTCTTTTAACCCCTGGATTGCTGCAGCTATTGTTGCATTGGCTGCACCAGCTTATGGACTAGGGGCTCAGCGGAAGGTACCGGAGACCGACCGCTGCCGCGAGAAGATGGATCGCTAACCTTGGACCCCCCTTGAGGACATTTCTTCGACAGCTATAAGGGCTACTGCCCTCATCGGAACATTTGCGGCTGAGGAAACCATAGACACGATAAGTTTAATGAATGAACTGTTGCTATTTTTGCTATTCACCTTTATTCTTTCCTTGCATTTGCAATTTAACTGTTTATCTCCCTGCGAGGAGTACTGTTTTTGTTCAATTAAATTGTTAACCCTTGCTCTTCCTCTCATGCATCACTGCATCCCGCCAGCTGCTTACACTGTGACAGAATGAGGAGGCGGTGGAGGAAACAGAGTAGGAGGAGGAGGAAACCTGGACAGATAAACGTCCAGCAATACTAGGTGATGGTGGGATATGAGCTAGAAGACTTCCGCCGGTGCCCCAGCTGCCACTACATTTACCCAGTGGGCAGTTAGGGAGATGTAACATCCCTGTCAGTGCTTACTGGTCGATGTATCGGTGGTTATGTGGACCTTGCCACTGATGGCTTTGCACAGTGCACACTTGATTTGGTCAGCAACATGTTTGTGCAGGGCAGGGATGGCTCGCCAGGAAAAGTAGTGGTAATTGGGTGCGAGGAGGTGGACCATCTGCCATGTTCCCCCCTGATGACATCAATGCTACTGTGGTGTAGAACAGGGGTGTCAAACTGCATTCCTTGAGGGCTGCAAACAGGTCATGTTTTCAGGATTTCCTTGTACTGCACAGGTGATGATAATTTAATCACCTACACAAATAATGAGTTGGTGATTAAATTATCACCTGTGCAGTACAAGGAAATCCTGAAAACATGACCTGTTTGCAGCCCTCGAGAAATGCAGTTTGACACCCCTGGTGTAGAACGTGAATAATATCTTGTTTCTGATATGTTTCCTTGTTATAACTATTGTAATTCCCCCGTGGGCTGCCATGGAGTCAATCCACACGAGAATTTATGTGTATTCCCAGCAGATCAGTACCGTGCAATTGAACAAGATGTTTCACATGCTGTGATCTTTATTTGCTTGGTCAAGACCAAGACATGTCAATTTCTATTCCGGATTCGATGGGACATTTCTCTCTCTTCAGTGTAGCATGTGTGAAATACAAGATAAATCTGCAGCAAAATCCATATTCCAAGAGCAACCATACTGTCAACTAACTTTTCATAATAAGTGGTCCTCCTGAGTGTATATATAAGGAGTTACTCTATAACTTTTCATTATATGGCTTCTCCCCTTTCAAGGCTCTATCTCTCAATTTGCAATTAACTCTGAGCTGGTGGGATAAGACTTGCTGCTGTGATATCTCATTTACACACAGAGATGGCTTCATGCTCTAATTTCCTTTCTACCACACAGGAAATTATACTGAAGTTCTGAGCAGTGTAGATGGGATCCAGCTCTGGAGTGAGGCAAAATACTTATTAGAAAGCTCATCGCAATTTTTTAGGTGTCACCCTTCAAATGATTTATCTCTCTGCTCTCACACATCTCTTCTCCTTAGTATAATAGGATGTGTAACTGTGATGGTATTCCATCTTGTCTTGAGCAAGACAGCGTTGAGCTGTTTTTTTTTTCAGAGTGGATGGCAAGTCTAGGAAACATGGAGGGGAGGAGAAGAAGAAGAAGCAGCCCTTACTTGGGAAAAGAAGCAGATTCCTCTGATGGGATACATTTCCAAGTTCCATAAATTTGCTTGTGCTATTGATTGGTGAAAAGTTTGTTGAAAGTCCAGTTTAAGCATTTGTCACTGTTTTCATGACCTTACAGATCCCTTTCCATAGTCATTATACATTTTCTTCTTACCTGCAGGTCTTGCCTTTGCAGTGATGTCATCAGTTCACCCTGTTTTTGGTTTGTATGGGTCTTTCTTCGCCCCGTTGATATATGCCATTTTTGGGATGAGTCGCCATGTTATAACAGGTAATAACAAACAAAAAAACAACAAAAAACCCAACAATTTTTTAAATGACCCCTTCCCCAGTCGTTATCGTAATTCTACTACACTACTATATACTTCTAATAAGTCAGTCTCACGTTCTGCTTGTATTGCAGGGACTTTTGCTATCACCTCCCTGATATCTTGTGCGGCCGTTGAGCGACTGGTTCCACTAAACAGCAGCAATGTCACCAATACCTCGCTGGGCGATCTGGGCTTATCTGACTTTGACATGCAAAGAATAGGAGTCGCGGCAGCGGTGACGTTTCTCGGCGGAGTCATCCAAGTAACATTCTCATAGATGTTCATATATCATTTGTAGTTATTTGTCATACATGTCATGCTACTGTAACATAGGGATGCTGACTCAGCCAGTGACCCCTAAAATATCTTCGGGCTATAGAAAGAGCGTAGCCATTTGCTTTCTCGACTATAATCGGCTAACCATGTAGCATTTGAAAAAAAAAGTTTAGTGGAGCCGCTGGTTCTTTGTGGTCAATTGGTTGATCCACTAGATGAACATGGCATATTGCTGCCTCTCTCCATAAATGTACAAAAGTTAATCAAAATATTATATGTAACCCAAAATAGTAGAAATAGAAAAATATAACTAATCCACAGACTGACGCAATATTAATTATGGTTCTGACACAAAATTTAATCTGTTTCCATAAAACATGCTTTTATTGGGCAAAATAACCGAGAGGTGATCGTAAAAACCTGAAAAGTTAATATGTTATTTATATTACATGATATAAGCAACATAAAAAGAGTGGAACTGTCTTGTTTTTATTTCCTCTCCAGAGATATTAATTTTATAACAATAAAAATAAATAATTTATAATAATAATGCTAATACTAATATTACTAAAAATATAATAAAATGTAAATATTAAAAACGTGAAGCACATCATAATGAAAAATACAACTTGTTTCACAATAAAAAACACAAACACCCCAAAACACGTGTCTGAAAATGGAGTTTTTGGTTTGGCTCTTTATCCTAAGTCATGTGGCAAGGGTCATTTAAAGGCCAGGATTCACTTTTAAGATTGCTACATCCAATAGGCGCTAGAGGCCCAGTCCTTTTCCTCTGTGAAGAGGCTATTTGCCTAAGAAAAGTGTCACGATTCCTCCTATCAGTGTTTCTTGACGCAGTGAATTACAGTTTTGCCGTCCAATCAAGGACAGGGGCGTGCTGAGCTGTCAGTATGGTGACTGACAGTTCAGCCATCCAATCGGATTTGGAGGCGTTCTGAGCTGTCAGTGTCTTGAGTGACAGTTTAGCCTTCCAATCACGACAAGGGTGTGGCGGGGCTTCATGCATATGTCTCTTGTCCAGAGTAATTACCTGGCTATTTTACCAGCTCTCTGCCTTAGATTGCTAACGATTGTAGCTTTGCTCAAGTGGTGTGTGTTTGCTGTGTCCTCATAGTCTTGCATTCTTATCTTTGCTGCTCGACCTTGGATTTGCCTTGACCATCCGTTTGCCTAGCCCTTTTGTTGTGATCCGCTACCTTCTTAGAATTCTTACCTCAGACTGTGTCCTGACTACACCTTTGTCTCACCCCTCTGTCTATGTCGTACCCTCATGGCTTTCGATCTTGGATCTCTAGACTACCCAACCTCACGGCTCATTTGTGAGTAGTGACTAGCGTCACAAAAAAAGCAGTCATACAACTATATCAACAAGGTCATAAAAGAGATTTTTAACCAGAAATCCTTGAAATGATTGCTTAACATTATCATCAATCTATTTTTGCATGGATCACTTTATTCCGTCGACATCGTTAGTATGAACTATAGCCCCAATTTATTAAGATTGGCGATTTTCTCACTGGTCTTGGAAAGGTGGTGTGTTGAAGTCAGCCTGTCCTGGATGAAGATTTTAGAGTAAGGAATACCACATTTGTCAAGAATTAGACAAGCTGTTGCGTCAAATCCCCATTGGGCTCCCATCTCTCCCCAGCCTCAGAGAAACTGGCGTGAAAACACCAAAAGTAGCAAAAATTGAGCCAAAATTTAGTGACTTCACCCTGCAATTTACACCAGAATTCTGAAGAAATTGCTTTGATGAATCGGGGCCTATAAGGCGCAGAGCTAGATGTTTGGCACACTGGATGTAATAGAGTTAATAAGTGCAGGTTGATCTAATCAGGGGCTGATTAGATAAATATAAAGGACAAAGCACAGAATGAAGGACATTTAGGGTTAGAACTGTGACTGCTGAAACCAATCTACACTCTTACAGTATATAGGTAATACAATAATTGATATATTTTTGGAACACATTTGTTCTATTTATGTTACTTTCTTGCTATGGTCCATATTTATGGAATTGACCACTCTGGACATCTCCTATGACTTGGATCACTATGGTATGGGACAGAGACGTGTTAGGATATGGTGACACATTGCAGGCAATCTGATGTGTATTGAACAAGAGGATCCATAGCAGAAATGCAAGTATTCAAGGCTGACGCGTGGATTTCTGCTGTTGATGAGACATTAATGTGACAGGTCGGACTGGCGCATCGGAGTACTGTAGGCTTCTCCGGTGGGCCCTGTGACTTGGACTGGTAATTGTTACTGGCACAGCAAGCTTTATAATCTCCATGCTGAGTGCTGCTCGCTGATTGACCTCACCTCGTTGTGCACAATGAATAACCCCGATTAATAAATTGTTCATTTTTTTCCCCAACAGAATTCATAAGAAGAATAAACATGATCTCGCGGTCTTTTTCTTGCATTTTTTTTCCATAGCGCAGACAGAAGTTTGCAACTATCTTCTGTGGAGCATGAGAATGGGGTATAGAACATCCCCTTTAATTGCAATTACTCCCATTTCCACAGCATATGGAGAAGTGAGTGACTGAGCACACTCCCATGCTAATCTATAGAGAGCGGCCACATTTTCATTTCCTTCAACCTCATTCTTGTCAGATAGAACAACCTCATTAAACATGTGAAGTGGGATCCTTATACAGAAGTTAAACCAAGATGACAAAAAATGTCCTCATTGCTGTTTCTATAACAGGTATCCATGTTTCTGTTGAATTTGGGCTGTACCACCATCCTATTGTCTGAACCTGTAGTTAGTGCAATGACAACAGGTGCAGCGACTCATGTGGTGACGTCACAAGTAAAGTTCCTTCTAGGAATGAAGATGCCCTACATCTCTGGACCTTTAGGAATGTTTTATGTGAGTATCATGCAGTATTATAAGGGCCTAGTGGCTCCAGGGTGCCTGACACATCCAATATGTCCTGCAGAACTCAGCACACACTCGCCTCCTGTGCTGCTTGTGGGAACGCACTACTTGTATTATGTTAATATTATTACATTTTGTTTAATTTCTTTGTAATATTTAGGTTCCTTTCTATATTTTTTTTATAGATTTATATCTATGTTTTTAAAAACATCCATCTGGTCAATATCGGAGCTTTGCTTTTATCCCTTCTCTCCCTTGTGGTGCTGATTCTGACAAAAGAACTTAATGAAAAGTACAAAAGTAAAATCAGATTTGTGATCCCCATTGACTTGGCACTGGTGAGTTCTAACAGGGGGATTGCTAACTGAAACACTGATGCATTCTGCACCTTTTATGCTTTTGGAGGGCCTCTCGTGGTTTAGAGGTTAATACATTTTGTCCTTGATATCTAATGTTCCTAGTGGGCTGCTGTAGTGAATGGTGTGGGGTAATGAAAGGGTTAAAGGTGTTGTGTAATGAAGATAACCCCTTTTAAATACAGTATTAGGTTACTTAAAAAACATAAGAAACCCCCTCTATGATTTGGCCATAGGCTTGGACTGACCCACAGGAGAACAGCAGAATCCTCTGGTGGGTCCCTGTGCAAGAGTGAGCTACCACCCTCCTATATGAGCAGTGCTTGGCATGTTTTGAACTTTCAGGCTCTATATTTCACAATCCGCTACAGCTTTGATCGTGAGTAGTGTTGAGCATTCCGATACCGCAAGTATCGGGTATCGGCCGATACTTGCGGTATCGGAATTCCGATACCGAGTTCCGATACTTTTGTGGTATCGGGAATCAGTATCGGATCCATATTAATGTGTAAAATAAAGAATTAAAATAAAAAATATTGATATACTCACCTCTCCGGAGGCCCCTGGACATCACCACTGGTAACCGGCAGCCTTCTTTGTTTAAAATGAGCGCGTTTAGGGACTTCCATGACGTCACGGCTTCTGATTGGTCGCGTGCCGCTCATGTGACCGCCACGCGACCAATCAGAAGCCGCGACGTCATTCTCAGGTCCTAAACTCCTCATTCTAGGAATTTAGGACCTAAGAATGACGTCGCGGCTTCTGATTGGTCGTGTGGCGGTCACATGAGCGGCACGTGACCAATCAGAAGCCGCGACGTCATTCTCAGGTCCTAAACGCGCTCATTTTAAGCAAAGAAGGCTGCCGGTTACCAGCGGTGATGTCCAGGGGCCTCCGGAGAGGTGAGCATATCAATATTTTTTATTTTAATTCTTTATTTTACACATTAATATGGATCCCAGGGCCTGAAGGAGAGTTTCCTCTCCTTCAGACCCTGGGAACCATCAGGATACCTTCCGATACTTGGTGTCCCATTGACTTGTATTGGTATCGGGTATCGGTATCGGCGATATCCGATACTTTTCGGGTATCGGCCGATACTATCCGATACCGATACTTTCAAGTATCGGACGGTATCGCTCAACACTAATCGTGAGACAAACCATCATTTTATAGACAATCATCTTGGCTATCTCATACATAAATTTGACTTCAACTATTTAGCATATGATTAGTTATGCAGATTCTTGTTGTGCCAAGAAAAGGGAAACTGCATCATCCAGCTCATCGATAGCCGTCTCTTTGCCCCAAAAAAATGCCAAATGGCATCATGCAAGTGCCATGACAGTTGGAAGAACACTAAATGGAGAGGTGGACATTCAGGCAAAATATCAGAGTCAACAAGTCAGCTTATCCCAAGGTCTATCAGTTCCGGCGCAACAAACAGCAGTGGAGGTGGCTCGTATGCTTCATAGTAATGACATCACAGACATCCATGCAAGCATCGTGTGATGCACGTTACACAAGTCTGGAATGGTGGCCTAAAAAAAGGGGAAGAAATATCAACTTCAATATTGTCATAAGAAGCGTTGGTTCGAGTTTCACAGCCGAAGCCATTGGATACTTGACCAGGATCGATGGTTGTCTCAATGCTGAGCTATATTTGAGTATCCTACAAGATGAGTTACTTCACACACTCAAGTACTATGTGCATGAAAAGGGTGACATAGTGTTCCAACAGGACAACAACACAAAGCTTATGTCGACATTGGAAAAGGATTCAATGACAATGTAGTACTGGTGCTGGATTGGCCGCCACAGTCCCCAGACCTCAACCCAATCAAACACTTTGGCTAGATGTCAAGGAAAATTTGTATACATACCAAAGTGAGTCTGTAAGCAGAAGGACCGGGCTGGGGGTACCTTCCTTGCGCCGAGTCCGGAACTGTCGGGGCTGTCTCCCCTGTTGTCCGGTGAAAAGCTAAAAGAACCGGACCAACCTTTGCACTTGACAGCAGGGGGTGTGTTTGAGGATAAAAAGAGAAACCACGTGCGGAAGCAATCAGACTCGGTGGAAAACAGACAGCGCGTAGCACAGGGAGGTGAGTGCTCCATCCTCCGAGCACCGTAGCAGCGAAGGCCAGCACCCGTGTGTCCCCGCTGTCAGCCAGAGAGGCTGTGAGCAGAGACGTGCCATGCACACGTTGACTCCTGCAAAGCAAAGTGCCAGACGCCTCAGGCCCGTGACTGCTGTGCGCGTACCGCCTGAGAAGCATTGGGTATGTGACTGTGAACTGTAATCAGACCTCCCAGTGCATATTTGTCGGGCCACGTTGGGTACCAACAACGCTGTGGTCAGTGCCTTACCCCTCACCACAGCTATCCCTGGACTAAGGATCCTGCAGAGGACATCGGAGAATAACCACTGCCGCCAGGACCCAGGTAGACGTTGTCTTCAGGACTACACCGGATCAACTCCACGCTGACTGTTGTTGGCGCCATCACTTGTTTCGTGAACTCTACAATTTGGAAGTTGTCTGAAAGGATAAGTTGCACCTTAAGAACTTTTACTGCTATTGTAAACCTGCATTATCCCCCACCCCGCATATCCTCGATTTTATATTACCCCTGTTGAACTGTTTTATTTCCCTGTGCAGAGTACATCTCTGTTAAAGTAAATATGTTAACCCTTGCTCTGTCTTCTGTCCATCACTTCATCCCACAACCTGCTCACAAGTCCACCAGTATGCACCAACTTTGGGAACGTGTAGAAGAGACCTGAGATCAAATATCGGTCGACACATGTTTGCATCTGATCCAGAGCAGCCCAGAACGATTCAGGCAGTATTGATTTACAAAATACTAACAAAATAATAAAAATAAAAAATGAGATCTTTAGAAGCAAAACAGTAACAATGCAGGGACATGACAAGAATCTGCATAACTAATCATATGCTAAATAGTTGGAGGTCAAATTTATGTATGAAATAGCCAAGATGATTGTCTATAAAATGATGGTAGTCTCACATTAGAAGCAGTAGTGGATGGTGAGATATGGAGTGTGAAAGTCAAAAGTTCAAATCATTGTTACCCTTTTACTCATCACTGTACTTGGATCTCTATGTACAGACTGAGGTAGCATCTTATTCATTTAAAAATCTACGCAGATCATTGTTATATAAATTTGTGATTCAGGACAATGTCACTTTTGTAAGTAGCTGAAAAGTGGGGCCCTGGAGTTGGTTACTGGTGGGCCCTTGACACTCCAGTCCAACACTGTAGTAGTGTTCATCTAATTAAAAAAAATAATACCTATAGTGGCAATAACAACAGTCAAACATTACCTATAATTTTATATCAGTCATTCACTTGAGGACATGCACTATGTATAGATATTCTACTTAAATGGGTATTCCAACATCAGACATTGATGGAATATCCACACTGTATGCCATAAATATTTTGCTCGGACCCAAATCAACAAGAACTTTGGGATTGTGGGGTCCATTGAGGTCAGACCCAATCTATGTCATACCTATTACTTGTATAGCTGTGCTGACAGGTAATAACATTTAAAGACCATTACCTATAATTAAATTACAACATTTTAGTTAGGGATATATAAAAGAAGTGGTGTTTGCTGCTACGTTTAGTTGAACCTGCTAAGGCCAGATTCACACATCTGTTTTTTTGCAGTCTGTGATGCGTGGATCGGCAATATGTCTCCTGACTCAAACCTGACAGCCTCATACAGTATATGTCATTGAGCCTATTGAGTTTATGTCAGGAGTAGTGATGAGCGAGTATACTCGTTGCTCCGGTTTCCCCGAGCACGCTCAGGTGATCTCCGAGTATTTTTTAGTGCTCGGAGATTTAGTTTTCATCGCCTCAGCTGAATGATTTACAGCTACTAGCCAGCATAAGTACATGTGGGGGTTGCCTGGTTGCTAGGGAATCCCCACATGTAATCAAGCTGGCTAGTAGCTGTAAATCATTCAGCTGAGGCGATGAAAACTAAATCCCCGAACACTAACAAATACTCGGAGATCACCCGAGC
Organism: Ranitomeya imitator; assembly: GCF_032444005.1. Taxonomy (NCBI): domain Eukaryota; kingdom Metazoa; phylum Chordata; class Amphibia; order Anura; family Dendrobatidae; genus Ranitomeya; species Ranitomeya imitator. The sequence goes on from NC_091287.1 coordinate 483,845,419, forward strand.
GTGCTCAGGAAAACCTGAGCAACGAGTATATTTGCTCATCACTAGTCAGGAGACCCCCGGCTGGTCCATGCATTGTGGTCTGTACACAGGCCGCAAAACTGGGATGTGTTAATTAAAGCTGAAACCTATCTGTCTTATACATTTTTAGGCTTTGGCTCAGGAGAGGAAAGTTTGATAGCGTAGATTCCCATCTACATTGGGGAATGCCTCGTCATGGTAAATGGGTACACATGAATTGGCCAACTTTTGCTCTAAGTACCTCCATTATAGTATAGTCTATATAGCAGTAATGCAGTTCAAAATTCATATATTCACCTACAGTGGGGAAAATAAGTATTTGATACATTGCATATTTTGCAAGTTTTCCCACCTACAAAGTATGGAGAGGTGTGTAATTTTTTATCATAGGTACACTTCACCTGTGAGAGACAGAATCTATAAACAAAAACCAGAAAATCACATTGTATGATTTTTAAATGATTAAATTGCATTTTATTGCATGAAATAAGTATTTGATCACCTACCAACCAGCAAGAATTCTGGCTCTCACAGACCTGTTGTTTTTTCTTTAAGGAGGCCTCCTACTCTGCACTCATTACCTGTATTAATTGAACTCGCTACCTTTATAAAACACACCCGTTATCACACTCTAAACTCTCCAATGTGGCCAAGACCAAAGAGCGGTCTAAGGACATCAGGGACAAAATTGTAGACCTGCACAAGGCTGGGTTTGGCTGCAGGACGATAGGCAAGCAGCTTGGTGAGAAGGCAACAACTGTTCCTCACAATTTTTAGAAAATGTAAGAAACACAAGATGACTGTCAATCTTCTTCGGTCTGGGACTCCATGCAAAATCTCACCTCGTGGGGTAAGGATGAATCTGAAAAAGGTTAGTTATCACCCCAGAACTACATGGGAGGTCTGGGTCAATTACCTGAAGAGAGCTGGGACCACAGTCTCAAACATTACCATTAGTAACACAATACGCCGTTATAGATTAAAATCCTGCAGGGCACGCAAGGTCCCCCTGCTCACTCCAGCACATGTCCAGGCATGTTTGAAGATTGCCAATGACCATCTGGATGATCCAGAGCAGGCTTGGGAGAAGGTCATGTGGTCAGATGAGACCAAATAGGACCTTTTGGTATCAACGCCACTTGCCCTATTTGGAGGAAGAAAAAGGATGAGTACAACCCCAAGAACTCCATGCCGACCATGAAGCATGGTGGGGAAAACATGATGCTTTGGGGGTGCTTTTCTGCAAAGGGGACAGGACGACTGCACCATATTGAAGGAAGGATGGATGGGGTGATATATCGCCTCAGTAAGATCATTGAAGATGGGTCGTGGCTGGGTCTTCCAGCATGACAATGACTCAAAACACACAGCCAGAGCAACTAAGGAGTGGCCCCGTAAGAAGCATTTCAAGCTCCTGGAGTGGCCTAGCCAGTCACCAGACCTGAACACAATAGAAAATCTTTCGAGGCAGCTGAAACTCAATGTTGCCCAGCAACAGCCCTGAAACCTGAAAGATCTGGAGAAGATCTGTAGAGTGGAGTGGGATAAAAGGAGTCCACTCCTCCACTTCCCGCTCCTGTGTCTGGCTGCCAGCATGGTAGTTCTCTTTAGGTGACTTGCCTTTTTCAGCAGTACTTTTACTCACCTGACAGGTTGGATCTTATTTGTGGATCTTAAGCATCTGTCCTCCGTGTGGATCTCTACCACATTATTGTGGTTATTGGATTCAAGGTGTTTTGTGTACATTTCTTTGACTCAGTGCTGCGTATTATTCCCCTGGTGGGTGTGCTGGTAGTATTATATATTCGCATACCTCCATGAGTGTATTTTCTCTGGCTGCCATTACTTATTGTTTTAGTGTATAACACTGTGTATTGCTATTTTTCACACATGTAGGGGGGTTCATGTGGTGGAGTGTTGCATTGTTTTTAATTGGTTTTAAAATTTTGTTACCAATAAAGTTTGCTGTTTTTATATGATATTGGGTGGTGTGCATACCTTATAAATGACTTCCTTTTTTTCTTTTGCCATTTCCTGCTTTTTGTCAACTTGGCTTGCACCCCCATTGATATTGTGAGATTTGCTCCATTTTGCTGTGCGCCAATTGTATTACTATTTATTGGGATAAAATCCCTGCAGCAGTGTCTACAAACTTGGTCAAGAACTACAGGAAACGTCTGACCTCTGTAATTGCAAACAAAGCTTTCGGTTCCAAATATTAAATTCTGTTTACCTATTGTATCAAATTCTTATTTCAGGCAATAAAATGCAATCTAATTATGTAAAAATCATACAATGCGATTTTTTTTTTAAAAGATTGTCTCTCACAGTTGAAGTGTAACTCTGATAAAAATTACAGACCTCGCCATTCTTTGTAGGGGGTAAAATTTGCAAAATTGGCAGTGTTACAAATACTTATTCCCCACTGTATAAAAGTAAATAAATACTTTGTGCTTGATTATTCAAGACTGGTCTTGTTCACGCTGGTCTTGATGAAAAGATGGACTGGAGTTAGATGCTTTTGATCAATAAATCAGGACTGCCAGATGAGCGGCGTACACCACAAATCCTACAAATCTCCACAAATCCTACTCAAGAGTAAGATTTGAGGCGTAGTGAGCATCACCGCTTGTCATGAATCTGAGGGTATGTGCACACGTCAGGATTTCTTGCAGACATTTCCTGAAGAAAACCGGAAATTTTCTGCAAGAAATCCGCATTTTTTTTTTGCGTTTTTTCCCCGTTTTTTTCGCGTTTTTTTTAGCATTTTGCAAGCGAAATTAGCTTGCAGAATGCTAAAGTTTTCCAAGCGATCTGTAGCATCGCTTGGAAAACTGACTGACAGGTTGGTCACACTTGTCAAACATAGTGTTTGACAAGTGTGACCAACTTTTTACTATAGATGCTGCCTATGCAGCATCAATAGTTAAAGATAGAATGTTTAAAAATAATTTAAAAAAATAAAAAAAAATGGTTATACTTACCTGCAAACAGCCGATCTCCTCAGCGGCGTCCGTTCCTATAGATGGTGTGTGTGCAGGACTTTCGATGACGTCGCGGTCACATGAGCGGTCACATGAGCGGTCACGCAACCAATCACAAGACGGCGACGTCATCGCAGGTCCTTCACACAGAGCATCTATAGGAACGAAAGCGGCAGCGTGCACCGATGAGAGGCGGGAAGACTCCGGGGCCATCAGAGGGTAAGTATATCACTATTTTTTTTATTTTAATTCTTTTTTTTTTACCAATTATATGGTGCCCAGTCCATGGAGTAGAGTCTCCTCTCCTCCACCCTGGGTACCAACCGCACATAATCTGCTTACTTCCCGCATGATGTGCACAGCCCCATGCGGAAAGTAAGCAGATCAATGCATTCCTAGGTGTGCGGAATCCCCGCAATTCCGCAAATTTAATGAACATGTTGCTTTTTTTTCCGCAATGCGATTTTTTTCGCGGGAAAAAAATGCAACATTTGCACTAGAAATGCGGAATACACTGTAAATAATAGGAGGCATATGTAAGCGGTTTTTTCGTGTTTTTATCACATTTTTATAGCGAAAAAAACGCAAAAAATACTGAACGTGTGCACATGGCCTGACAAGCGGCTGTCGTCATGCCCACTTTGTTGGAGCTGGGCAAAAATGGCACGAGAATGACAAAAGTCACATAAATTTGGTGCAACTGGTGGCTACGCTAAAATTATGTGACTTTTCAAAACATTTTATTCCAGAATACTGCTGGAAAAGATTTGACGTATCGGGCCCTTTATTTTTTTTCTTTCAAATATTTTATTGAATTTTACAAAACCAGAAACAAAACTCAATAAAAAAGGGTGAAAATGGTCAGAAGAAGGGGACATTAAAACTTCTGTCGGTTTCCTGATTATGAAATATTTAGCTGGAGTGTCACTCAAAATACTTGTAAGCTGCTCCTTACTGATACTGAGTTATCACAAATACTTTGTTTTTATTTACCTGTGTATAAATATTTTACTTTTGCTTATTTTTTGTTCCATTTCACCTTATTGATTTTATACTCTGGTAACTGTGATATGCTCTGTTTCTCCTACAGATAGTTTCAACCTCTCTTGCTTGTTACTTTGCTGATATGCCTAAATCTATTGGAACTGATGTTATTGGATATATTCCAAAAGGGTAATTTTTTTCTTAAACTGATGTCAATTTTTGAGGATGTGACTAAATTGGTGACTTTTCACCTTTTTAAATGAGCACAAAATTAATTCTTGCATTGAACTTTCATTTTGGATATAATCCTAAAAGCCTAAGTCTAGTACATTTCTCTTTTACACTTAATGTATCACATTCACATTGTTAGTTGCCGACTAGAGATGAGCGAACCTTTCAAGGTTTGGTTCCGTTTGGATTAGTAAACGTCCCGATATTTGCCGAACAGTTTGTCGAACATATCCGTACCCCATTGAATTCACTGGGAGGCAAAACCAGACGCATAGACAACACCATCAGGGGAGCCAAAAAGCTACCAAAACAGCTCAAATTAGTGAATGACACCAGGAAGTGGCATGAATTGACCCAGAGTACAAATAGTATAATTGCGCAGCGTGGATACATGGGACATCGCCTGGGACAGGGCTTGGAGCAGCTGAAACATTGATCAGTAACAGGTGGATGAGTGACAAGTAGGGTTGAGCGAAACGAGTCGAAATTTTTCAAAAGTCGCCGACTTTTGGCAAGGTCGGGTTTCATGAAACCCGACCCGACCCCAGTGTGGTGTCGGCCATGAAGTCGGCGATCTTTTGAATCTAGAATCGGAATTCCGATACCGATTCCCGATATGTTTAAGATATCGGGAATTGGTATCGGAATTCAGATTTAAGTGTAAAATAAAGAATTAAAATAAAAAATATCGCAATACTTACCCTCTGACGCGCCCTGGTACTAACCGGGTACCTTTCTTCCTTAGAATCAGCCTTCCAGGACCCTGCGGTGACGTCGCGGTGACGTCGCGGCTTGTGATTGGCCGCGCGGCCGCCCATGTGACCGCTCGCGCGGCCAATCACAAGCCGCGACGTCACCCGTGACGTCACCGAAGGTCCTGGAAGAGCTGATTCTTAGGAAGGAAGGCTGCCGGAAAGAAGCAGGGCGCGTCTGAGGGTGAGTATATTCCTATTAGGTATTAGGACGTCGCGGCTTGTGATTGGCCGCGCGAGCGGTCACATGGGCGGCCGCGCAGCCAATCACAAGCCGCGACGTCACCGCGACGTCACCGCAGGGTCCTGGAAGGCTGATTCTAAGGAAGGAAGGTTCCCGGTTAGTACCAGGGCGCGTCAGAGGGTAAGTATTGCGATATTTTTTATTTTAATTCTTCATTTTACACTAAAATATGGATCGCAGGGCCTGAAGGAGAGTTTCCGCTCCTTCAGACCCTGGGAACCATGGAAACCCAATGCACTGCATTGGGTTTCGGGTTTCGTCAGACCCCGACCCCGACTTTTTTATAGGATCGGCCGATTTCACTCGACCCGACTTTTTCAAAAGTCGGGTTTCGTGAAACCCGACCCGATCCTATAAAAGTAAAGGTCGCTCAACCCTAGTGACAAGTGTAGGCCTAGTGCCTCTGAGAGCCCTGCCAAATTCATGCAGCACACATGAAGGAGACCCAACTAGGAGTGCAAACATTAGGGGCAGACACCTCTACAGTGGCATTAATTTCCCCATAATAGAAATAGTTTAATGGGGCTCTGACACCCCTACCAGTACAGGCAACCCACCAGATGGAAACCCAACTTGGAGTCTTCACATTTCAAAAAATTATTGCCATACACCACTGAAGTGGTATTAATTTTCCCAGCGTAGAAATAGTATAATTGCACAGCATTTTGATAACTTCTGATACTGGACGGGCTACTTGACTCTCCTTCTTTGGCTTCCGCACAGCGATATTATTATTTATTTTTATAGCGCCTTTTATTCCATGGCGCTTTATATGTAAAAAGGGTATACGTAATAAAAACAAGTACAATAATCTTAAACAATGCAAGTCACCGACTGGTACAGGAGGAGTGAGGACTCTGCACTTGAGGGCTCACAGTCTACAAGGGATGGGTGAGTATACAATACGTGAGGGTAGAGCTAGTTGTGCAGCGGTATGGTGGAACAATGGTTACTGTAGGTTGTAGGCTTGTCAAAAGAGGTGGTTCTTCAGGTTTCTTTTGAACGTTTCCATGGTATGCGAGAGTCTGTTGGCATAGAGAGTTCTAAAATAGGAGGGATGACTAGATCACAGATCACTAGTGTTGAGCATTCCGATACCGCAAGTATCGGGTATCGGCCGATACTTGCGGTATCGGAATTCCGATACCGAGATCCGATACTTTTGTGGTATCGGGTATCGGTATCGGATACATAGAGATGTGTAAAATAAAGAATTAAAATAAAAAATATTGATATATTTACCTCTCCGGCGGCCCCTGGACTGAGCGCGGGTAACCGGCAGGCTTCGTTGTTCAAAATCAGCGCTTTTAGGACCTGAGAATCACGTCCCGGCTTCTGATTGGTCGCGGGCCGCCCATGTGACCGCCACGCGACCAATCACAAGCCGCGATGTCACCGCAAGCTATTAACGCGCTCATTTTTAAAAATGAGCGCGTTAATGGCTTTCAAAGACGTAGCGGCTTGTGATTGGTCGCGTGGCCGCGACCAATCACAAGCCGCGACGTCAACGCAAGCTATTAACGCGCTCATTTTTAAAAATGAGCGCGTTAATGACTTTCAAAGACGTAGCGGCTTGTGATTGGTCGCGGCATACGTCTTTGAAAGTCATTAACGCGCTCATTTTTAAAAATGAGCGCGTTAATAGCTTGCGGTGACGTCGCGGCTTGTGATTGGTCGCGTGGCCGCGACCAATCACAAGCCGCTACGTCTTTGAAAGTCATTACCGCGCTCATTTTTAAAAATGAGCGCGTTAATAGCTTGCGGTGACGTCGCGGCTTGTGATTGGTCGCGGCCACGCGACCAATCACAAGCCGCTACGTCTTTGAAAGTCATTAACGCGCTCATTTTTAAAAATGAGCGCGTTAATAGCTTGCGGTGACGTCGCGGCTTGTGATTGGTCGCGTGGCGGTCACATGGGCGGCCCGCGACCAATCAGAAGCCGGGACGTGATTCTCAGGTCCTAAAAGCGCTGATTTTGAACAAAGAAGCCTGCCGGTTACCCGCGCTGAGTTCAGGGGCCGCCGGAGAGGTAAATATATCAATATTTTTTATTTTATGTCTTTATTTTACACATCCCTATGGATCCCAGGGCCTGAAGGAGAGTTTCCTCTCCTTCAGACCCTGGGAACCATGAGAATACCTTCCGATACTTGATGTCCCATTGACTTGTATTGGTATCGGTATCGGCGATATCCGATATTTTTCGGGTATCGGCCGATACTATCCGATACCGATACTTTCAAGTATCGGACGGTATCGCTCAACACTACAGATCACATGTTACAGGAGGAGACAGGTTGTGGATGGTTTTGTATGCCATGGTTAGGGTTTTGAACTGAAGTCTCTGGGTAATGGGGAGCCAGAGAAGGGATTGACAGATAGGATAGGCTGGGGAATAATGGAGGGAAAGGTGGATTAGTCGGGCAGCACAGTTTAAGATAGATTTGAGGGGTGCGAGACTGTTAGAAGGGAGGCCACAAAGCAGGAAGTTGCAGTAGTCGAGGCGGGAGATGATGAGTGCATGGACTAGGGTTTTTCCATATTCTTGATTAAGGGATGTATGGATCCAGGAAATATTTTTGAGTTGTAGTTGGCAGGAAGTGGAAAGGGCATGGAAATGTGTTTTGAAGGAGAGACCAGAGTCCGGGTTTAACCCGTGGCAGCAAGCTTGCAGGATGCCCCCATTTATGCCTTGTAGTTGGGGGCCAGAAAGAGCATGTGCTCCAGTGGATGGCAAGCGCTGCATCAAGTGGTCTCTTTTTTCTTCCTCCACTTTAACATCACACACAGTACAGTTCTCAGGGATGGCACCCCAGTAACTCTTGTTACCCCTCACATCATAACTCTCCAAGCGACCAACTGACTGTGGGGAATCACAGATAGGCAGAGCTGTTCACACATTCTATTCCATGGACATCAGAGGTCTGCTCCAAAGATTCTCAGACTCAAGAGGAGGAAAACATCTGCACCAATGCCCAAATTTTTTTAGTTGGATCTGGGGCCAGATGAAGTAGTCTGAGCAGAATCCAGTACCTTGTCACCATACGTTAAGCCCCGGGGTGGAGGTGATCCTGATGAGACTCCGGTACCTGAGACGCACGATGACTGTACTGCGCTGTGCTGTACTGTGCAGGAAGAGGAGGAGGGTGACTTTCAGGGCGAGGAGTAGGAGAACAGAGAGGATGACGATGAAGTTGTAGATCCCACTTGGTGTGAAACCAGAGGCACGCAGCTGAGTAGCTCAGTAGAGGAGGTGAAGGAGGAGGAAGATGAACAGCTTACATTGCAGCTTCCCGCACAGACATGGAGTAATCTACCCACGGCAAGCACTGCATCCTCAGCCATAACTTTGGCTGTGGCCAGCAGTCCTTGCAAGTCTGCAGTTTGCATGGGCGACAAGGGTTGCCTAGACTGGGCCTTTTTTGAGTCCGACAAGGATGACCCAACTCACGTTATCTGCCGATTTTGTAAAAAAAAACTCAGTAGACAAAAAAATATAAAAATTTGACTACTACATGCATAAATCAGCACATGCGCTATCAACATGCATTAGTCTGGGAGTCACACTGCACTAAAATGTGGCCTAGTGGGCCTCGTCAACCTCCGTCCGCCCCATTAACTGCATCTGCTGCTTTTTCCTCCACCGTCACAGTGGCAAGTGTCCTCACATAGATATCTGGTCGCAGAACCTCCACTTGCTTAACCATTACAGTCGGAGTGATTGATAGCCCCTAAGCTGTTATGGAAGTGAATATGCCTGCTGTTTTTGACTCATCTCAGACACCGTGCACATCACATCTTTCTTAACCGACCATAACATCTCCTCCTGCACCTCATTCACAGTCCAGCAATTTGTCGTGTTCACCCTACTCCACCCTCTCTCACCATGGCAGCCAGCCCTCGGTCCTGCAGTTGTAGTCATGTGAAAGATTGTTTCCTCCTACACATGCCAAAGCTAAGAGCTTGAACTTCACCATGTCCCATCTGTTAGCCACCATGGAAATGCTGCCTTTTCACTTGGTGTGCAGAGACTCTTTCCGAAAGCTGATGGCAGTTGCAGTCTCCCGGTACCAGTTGAACAAAGTCTCCATTACTTCTTTAAGAAATATGTGCCTGTGCTACTCAAGCATGTTATGGCCAACATCACCCATTCCTTCAAAAAATCTATATCTGCCATGGTGGTGCATTTCACCACTGACATCTGGACAAGCAACCATAACCAAGAGCGTTACATATCGGTGACTGGGCACTGGGTGACTCTTGTGGCAGTGGGGTCAGGCAGGGAAGGGTTTGCTCCACAAGACTTGCAGGGCACTTGGGGATGGAGAACTAAACCACTACACATCAAAGAATGGAGAACTAAACTAATGATGATCTTTTTTTTTTATATAGCGCTAACATATTACACAGCGCTTTACAGGTTGAATACATTATCATTGCTGTCCCCGTTGGGGCTCACAATCTAAATTCCCTATCAGTATGTCTTTGGAATGTGGGAGGAAACCGGAGAACCCGGAGCAAACACGGAGAGAACATACAAACTCTTTGCAGATGTTGTCCTTGATGGGGTTTGAACCCAGGACTCCAGCGCTGCAAGGCTGCTGTGCTAACCACTGCACCACCGTGCTGCCCAAACTACTAGACAACAGGGGTTGGAGATCTAAACTGGTAAACACCAAGGTTTAGATAACTTTACCACTACACACCAAGGAATGGTGAACTAAACCACTAGACACCAAGAGAAGGAGAACAAACCACTACACACCAGAAATGGAGAACTAAACTACTAGAGAACTGGGGTTGGAGAGCTAAACTACTAAATACCTAAGTTTGGAGAACTAAATCATCCCTAATGCACAGCCAGGGCTCACTGCAATCAGGCAGCATTTAAACAAATTTGCCTTGGAGATTGCAGTCACACAGCTCAAGAGTTATGGATAGCTATCCAGGCCAAGTTTGAGCATTGACTGTCTCCACTGAACCTGGAGGCAGGGAAGACTGTGTGCAATAACGCTGCGAACCTGGTGGCAGCCCTACACCGGGAAACCTCACATATGTGCCTTGCATGGCTCATGTCCTCAACCTGGTGGTACAGCAATTTCTCTGCCACTATCTCTGCCTGGCTGCACTGCTGCAGAAAGCACTGTCACTGTGTGCTCTCTTCCGCCTTTTGCACCCCACTGGTCATTGACTTGCATCGCTACAGAGGTCTTTCTGGCTCCAGTTAACCGGTTGATATGCGATATGCCAACACAGTAGAATTCCACTCTGCACATGTTGCAGCGACTGTGGGAGCAATGATGAGCCCTGGTGCAGTATGTTATTTTTCATAGCCTGGGACAATGCAGTATGGACGTGGTGCAAATCATGCTTGCAGAGTGGGCACAGATGAAGGACCTCTGCACCCTTCTGCACAGGTTCAAAATGGCTACTAATATGTTAAGTGCTGACAATGACATCGTCGGCATCACTATTCTGGACATCTACATGCTTGAGCACATTTTGAACAGTCTGCGGGAGAGGTTGAGGGTTCCAGAGGGAAAGGAGGAAGTAGAGGATGATGCGGAAGAGATAGCAATATCTCTAAGTTCTGGACTGTCGTTACACAGGCGGGTGCCATAGGAGGGTGGATTACAGTCATCAAGGGGGACTTATGGTACCAGACAAAATGTTAGTGAAAGTGTAGGAGTCGAGGAACAAATGGAGGACAGCAAGGAGGAAGAGATGATGGGCGTGAAACAGTCAGGAGAAGATAATGATCCCTTCTGTTGTCCGTGGTTGGTGGGAGGGGACCTAGCCAACAAGCTTCAGTGTTACCCCGATAAACTTACCTGGAGCAGCCAGTGCCAGGCAGCAACTGCCAAGGCAAACAGGATCATGGGGTGCATTAAAAGAGGTCTGGATACACATGATGAGAGCATTATACTGCCTCTGTACAAATCCCTAGTTAGACCGCACATGGAGTACTGTGTCCAGTTTTGGGCACCGGTGCTCAGGAAGGATATAATGGAACTAGAGAGAGTACAAAGGAGGGCAACAAAATTAATAAAGGGGATGGGAGAACTACAATACCCAGATAGATTAGCGAAATTAGGATTATTTAGTCTAGAAAAAAGACGACTGAGGGGCGATCTAATAACCATGTATAAGTATATAAGGGGACAATACAAATATCTCGCTGAGGATCTGTTTATACCAAGGAAGGTGACGGGCACAAGGGGGCATTCTTTGCGTCTGGAGGAGAGAAGGTTTTTCCACCAACATAGAAGAGGATTCTTTACTGTTAGGGCAGTGAGAATCTGGAATTGCTTGCCTGAGGAGGTGGTGATGGCGAACTCAGTCGAGGGGTTCAAGAGAGGCCTGGATGTCTTCCTGGAGCAGAACAATATTGTATCATACAATTATTAGGTTCTGTAGAAGGACGTAGATCTGGGGATTTATTATGATGGAATATAGGCTGAACTGGATGGACAAATGTCTTTTTTCGGCCTTACTAACTATGTTACTATGTTACCAACACACCATGGACTTGGACCCCATGTAAACGCCTGATACATGAGCGCTTTCTTGCTGCACTATCTGCAACATGATACCTGTTTAGAGAGGATGGTTCAGGAGTATCTCAAGCTCAATATCAATGCCATCAGGGGAATTTGGACCCTTTTGCATTTTGGTCTTCAAAAATGTAAGAGTGGCCTGAACTCGCCTGTCACGCCTTGCAGGTTTTGCCATGCACGGCAGCCAGCGTTCTCTCAGGACAAGTTTTCAGCGCTGCTGGTGGTGTCCGAACTGATAAGCTCATCCGGCTGTTCCCTGAAAGTATAGACCACCTAACTTTCATCAAGATGAATAAGTCATGGATCTCCAATAACTATTGCACCCCAGTCGCAGACTGGGCAGACTAGGCGATGGTGTAATTTTTAGTGTCATGCATTGATCACGCATTATTGCAGCCTGTTACGCCTTTGTCGTGGCTTCTATGCCTGCTGTTGCTACTGCTGCTGATGTTACAAACAATTTTTTGAAATGTGCAGACTCCAAACTGGTTCTCCATTTGGTTGGTTGCCTGTAGTACAAAGGGTTTCACAGGCCAATTATGCTATTTCTACTCTGGGGAAATTGACGACACTTTAGTGGTGTGTGACAATAATTTTTGAAAATCTGGAGACTCCAAGTTGGGTCTCCATCTGGTAGGTTGGCAGTAGTGGAAGGGGTGTCAGAGCTCCATTATACTATTTGAATTCTGGGGAAATTGATGCCATTTTAGTGGTGTATGACAATTTTTGGAAATGTGGAGATTACAAGTTTGGTCTCCATCTGGTGGGTAGTCTGTAGTGGATGGGGTGTCAGAGCACCATTATACTAATTCTACTCTGGGGAAATTGATGCCACCTTAGTGGTAGTGGCAATAATTTTTTGAAATGTTTGGACTCCAAGTTGGGTCTCCTTCATGTGTGTTGCCTGTAGCAGTAGGGCTTTCCAGACCGGCAGACCTGTCAGCTACCTGTGTTACTATGTGTAACAACTCTGCTGGCATCACGGCATGGCCTCTCATTTCTCACACACCATCTTACCCACTGCTCCAGGTCATGTTGTGGTCTCTGCTGCCGGCTCCATGCTCTGTGTCTCTTACTTTCTGCCTGCTCTCTGCATGCTTCCTGGCTGTGTGCATAGGGGGGAGGCGCCAGAACTCTGTTTCTTATAGAATCAGGGCACACTTGTCTAATGTGTTCCTGACCAATTACCAAGAGGTCTCCAGTATTTAGGGCAGCTCTACCCTGTGGACTGGACCTGTGCAATGTCTAAACTCAGTGTCTAGCTTCTGAGCGGCCAGGCATTGTGTGTTCCTCCTTCTCTGGAGGCTTCTCCTTGATCTTGTTTGTCTGCCCTTGTCTGAACTTTGTCCTACCTCTGTCTCCTTGTCTGTGGCTTCTTTCCCTGCTGTGTCTTTCTTTGTGTCCTCTATCTGCTTATGCTCTGCACTCTTGCGGCTCTGCACTCATGCGGCTCTGCCTGCTCTGTACCCTTGTGACATTGCCTGTGCTCCTCCGCTCTCTTGCAGCTTTACCTCTGCTCCACACGCCTGCGGTTCTGCTCCATTCCACTCTGCTCCACTCCTGCTGTTGCAGAAATCACTTGCTGCAGCTCCTCTCCGCACACCTTGCGATTCCGCTCTGCTTTACTTGTGCTGCTGCAGCAATCTCTTGCTGCAGCTCCTCTCCGCATGCCCTGCGGTTCCGCTTTGTCTTACTTCTACTGCTGCAGAATCTCTTGCTGCTCTACAGCTCTTATCCGCAGCCTTGCGGTTCTCCTCCTGTGTGAACAGGTCTCAACCTGTTCTTTCATACTTATTTCCCTCCTGCTTGTATCCGTACCTGCACCTCCTGTGTGAACAGGTCCCAACCTGTTCCGCCTTACTTCTTTCCTACCTGCTTGTTTCCGTACCTGCACCTCTTGTGTGAACAAGTCCAAACCTGTTCCGTCATACATCACTCTTTCCTGTCTGTTCTGGTACTAGCATCTGCTGTGTGAACAGGTCTCTACCTGTTCCTTCATACACCACACCAACCTGCCCTGTGTCTCAGCCGTGCCTGCCTGCCCTGTGTCTCAGCCATGGCTGCCTGCTCTGTGTCTCAGCCGTACCTGCCAGCTCTGTGTCTCTTCCGTACCTGCCAGCCCTGTTATGAACAGGTAATTCAGAACCACAATGGACATTGAAGTTCAGAGCACACAAAGTGACCTGACAAATATCAAAAACAAAGGACGAGCTCTGAGACGTGGGAACTCTGCTGACCGCAATCCCGAATCCTAACACACCACACTAGAGGTAGCCGTGGATTGCACCTAACGCTCCCTATGCAACTCGACACAGCCTGAGAAACTAACTAGCCCTGAAGATAGAAAAATAAGCCTACCTTGCCTCAGAGAAATTCCCCAAAGGAAAAGGCAGCCCCCCACATATAATGACTGTGAGTAAGATGAAAATACAAACACAGAGATGAAATAGATTTAGCAAAGTGAGGCCCGACTTACTGAATAGACCGAGGATAGGAAAGATAGCTTTGCGGTCAACACAAAAACCTACAAACAACCACGCAGAGGGGCAAAAAGACCCTCCGCACCGACTAACGGTACGGAGGTGCTCCCTCTGCGTCTCAGAGCTTCCAGCAAGCAAGAAAAACCAATATAGCAAGCTGGACAGAAAAAATAGCAAACAAAAATAACACAAGCAAAACTTAGCTTATGCAGGATAGACAGGCCACAGGAACGATCCAGGAGGAAGCAAGACCAATACTAGAACATTGACTGGAGGCCAGGATCAAAGCACCAGGTGGAGTCAAATAGAGCAGCACCTAACGACTTAACCTCATCACCTGAGGAAGGAACCTCAGAAGCCGCAGTACCACTCTCATCCACAGGAGGGAGCTTGGCCACAGAATTCACAACAGTACCCCCCCTTGAGGAGGGGTCACCGAACCCCCAGGCCGACGAGGATGAGCCACATGAAAGGCATGAACCAGATCGGCAGCATGGACATCAGAGGCAAAGACCCAGGAATTATCTTCCTGACCATAACCTTTCCACTTAACCAGATACTGGAGTTTCCGTCTCGAAACACGAGAATCCAAAATTTTCTCCACTATATACTCCAATTCCCCTTCAACCAAAACCGGAGCAGGAGGATCAATTGATGGAACCACAGGTGCCACGTATCTCCGCAACAATGACCTATGGAACACAATATGGATGGAAAAAGAAGCTGGAAGAGTCAAACGAAAAGACACAGGATTAAGAACCTCAGAAATCCTATATGGACCAATGAAACGAGGCTTAAATTTAGGAGAGGAAACCTTCATAGGAATATAACGAGATGACAACCAAACCAAATCCCCAACATGAATTCGGGGACCCACACAGCGCCTGCGGTTAGCGAAACGTTGAGCCTTCTCCTGGGACAAAGTCAGATTGTCCACTACATGAGTCCAAATCTGCTGCAACCTATCCACCACAGTATCCACACCAGGACAGTCCGAAGACTCAACCTGCCCTGAAGAGAAACGAGGGTGGAACCCAGAATTGCAGAAAAACGGCGAAACCAAAGTAGCCGAGCTGGCCCGATTATTATGGGCGAACTCAGCCAAAGGCAAAAAGGACACCCAATCATCCTGATCAGCAGAAACAAAACATCTCAGATATGTTTCCAAGGTCTGATTGGTTCGTTCAGTCTGGCCATTTGTCTGAGGATGGAAAGCCGAGGAAAAAGACAAATCAATGCCCATCCTAGCACAAAAGGCTCGCCAAAACCTCGAAACAAACTGGGAACCTCTGTCAGAAACGATGTTCTCTGGAATGCCATGTAAATTAACCACATGCTGGAAAAACAACGGCACCAAATCAGAGGAGGAAGGCAATTTAGACAAGGGCACCAAATGGACCATCTTAGAGAAGTGATCACAAACCACCCAAATGACCGACATTCTTTGAGAGACGGGGAGATCCGAAATAAAATCCATAGAGATATGTGTCCAAGGCCTCTTCGGGACCGGCAAGGGCAAAAGCAACCCACTGGCACGAGAACAGCAGGGCTTAGCCCGAGCACAAATCCCACAGGACTGCACAAAAGAACGCACATCCCTCGACAGAGACGGCCACCAAAAGGATCTAGCCACCAAATCTCTGGTACCAAAGATTCCAGGATGACCAGCCAACACCGAACAATGAACCTCAGAGATCACTTTATTCGTCCACCTATCAGGGACAAACAGTTTCTCCGCTAGGCAACGGTCAGGTTTATTAGCCTGAAATTTTTGCAGCACCCGCCGCAAATCAGGGGAGATGGCAGACAAAATTACCCCCTCTTTGAGAATACCCGCCAGCTCAGGCAAACCCGGAGAATCGGGCACAAAACTCCTAGACAGGGCATCCGCCTTCACATTTTTAGAGCCCGGAAGGTACGAAACCACAAAGTCAAAACGGGAGAAAAACAGCGACCAACGAGCCTGTCTAGGATTCAACCGTCTGGCAGACTCGAGATAAGTCAAGTTTTTGTGATCAGTCAAGACCACCACGCGATGCTTAGCTCCTTCAAGCCAATGACGCCACTCCTCGAATGCCCACTTCATGGCTAGCAACTCTCGATTGCCAACATCATAATTTCGCTCAGCAGGCGAAAATTTCCTGGAAAAGAAGGCGCATGGTTTCATCACCGAGCAATCAGAACTTCTCTGCGACAAAACAGCCCCTGCTCCAATTTCGGAAGCATCAACCTCGAACTGGAACGGAAGCGAAACATCTGGTTGGCACAACACAGGGGCAGAAGAAAAACGACGCTTCAACTCCTGAAAAGCTTCCACAGCAGCAGAAGACCAATTGACCACATCAGCACCCTTCTTGGTTAAATCAGTCAACGGTTTAGCAATGCTAGAAAAATTAGCGATGAAGCGACGATAAAAATTAGCAAAGCCCAGGAACTTCTGCAGACTCTTCAGAGATGTTGGCTGAGTCCAATCATAAATAGCCTGAACTTTAACAGGGTCCATCTCGATAGTAGAAGGAGAAAAAATGAACCCCAAAAATGAAATCTTCTGAACACCAAAGAGACACTTTGACCCCTTCACAAACAAAGAATTAGCACGCAGGACCTGGAACACCATTCTGACCTGCTTCACATGAGACTCCCAATCATCCGAGAAGACCAAAATATCATCCAAGTATACAATCAGGAATTTATCCAGGTACTCTCGGAAGATGTCATGCATAAAGGACTGAAACACTGATGGAGCATTAGAAAGTCCGAAAGGCATAACCAGGTACTCAAAATGGCCTTCGGGCGTATTAAATGCTGTTTTCCATTCATCGCCCCGTTTAATACGCACAAGATTATACGCACCACGAAGATCTATCTTGGTGAACCAACTAGCCCCCTTAATCCGAGCAAACAAATCAGACAGCAGCGGCAAGGGGTACTGAAATTTGACCGTAATTTTATTTAGAAGGCGGTAATCAATACAAGGTCTCAGCGAACCATCCTTCTTGGCCACAAAAAAGAACCCCGCTCCCAATGGCGACGATGACGGGCGAAGATGACCCTTCTCCAAAGACTCCTTCACGTAACTCAGCATAGCGGCGTGCTCAGGTACAGATAAATTAAACAGTCGACCCTTAGGAAACTTACTACCAGGAATCAAATCAATAGCACAATCACAATCCCTATGCGGAGGTAGGGCATTGGACTTGGGCTCATCGAATACATCCCGGTAATCAGACAAGAACTCTGGGACCTCAGAAGGGGTGGATGATGAGATAGACAGAAATGGAACATCACCATGTACCCCCTGACAACCCCAGCTGGACACAGACATAGATTTCCAATCTAATACTGGGTTATGGACTTGTAGCCATGGCAACCCCAACACGACCACATCATGGAGATTATGCAACACCAGAAAGCGAATATCCTCCTGGTGCGCAGGAGGCATGCACATGGTCAGCTGTGTCCAATACTGAGGCTTATTCTTGGCCAAAGGTGTAGCATCAATTCCTCTCAATGGAATAGGACACTGCAAGGGCTCCAAGACAAACCCACAGCGCCTAGCAAACTCCAAGTCCATCAAATTCAGGGCAGCGCCTGAATCCACAAATGCCATGACAGAATAGGAAGACAAAGAGCAGATCAAAGTAGCGGACAAAAGAAATTTCGACTGTACCGTACCAATGGTGGCAGACCTAGCGAACCGCTTAGTGCGCTTAGGACAATCGGAGATAGCATGAGTGGAATCACCACAGTAGAAACACAGCCCATTCTGACGTCTGTGTTCCTGCCTTTCAGCTCTGGTCAAAGTCCTATCGCACTGCATAGGCTCAGGTTCATGCTCAGATAATACCGCCAAATGGTGCACAGATTTACGCTCGCGCAAGCGTCGACCGATCTGAATGGCCAAAGACATAGACTCATTCAGACCAGCAGGCATAGGAAATCCCACCATGACATCCTTAAGGGCTTCAGAGAGACCCTTTCTGAAAATAGCTGCCAGCGCACATTCATTCCATTGAGTGAGCACGGACCACTTTCTAAACTTCTGACAATAAATCTCTATCTCATCCTGACCCTGACACAGAGCCAGCAAATTTTTCTCTGCCTGATCCACTGAATTAGGTTCGTCGTACAGCAATCCGAGCGCCAGAAAAAACGCATCAATATTACATAATGCAGGATCTCCTGGCGCAAGGGAAAATGCCCAGTCTTGAGGGTCGCCACGTAATAAAGAAATAATGATCTTAACTTGTTGAACTGGGTCACCAGAGGAGCGGGGTTTCAAAGCCAGAAATAGTTTACAATTATTTTTAAAATTCAAAAATTTAGCTCTATCTCCAGAAAATAACTCAGGAATAGGAATTTTAGGTTCTAACATAGGATTCTGAACCACAAAATCTTGAATATTCTGTACATTTATAGCGAGATTATCCATCAAAGAGAGCAGACCTTGAATGTCCATGTCCACACCTGTGTTCTGAACCATCCTGATATAAAGGGGAAAAGAAAGACAGAACACAGTGCAAAGAAAAAAAAAATGGTCTCAGAACTTCTCTTTTCCCTCTATTGAGAAGCATTAGTACTTTGGGCCTCCAGTACTGTTATGAACAGGTAATTCAGAACCACAATGGACATTGAAGTTCAGAGCACACAAAGTGACCTGACAAATGCCAAAAACAAAGGACGAGCTCTGAGACTTGGGAACTCTGCTGACCGCAATTCCTAATCCTAACACACCACACTAGAGGTAGCCGTGGATTGCGCCTAACGCTCCCTATGCAACTCGACAGAGCCTGAGAAACTAACTAGCCCTGAAGATAGAAAAATAAGCCTACCTTGCCTCAGAGAAATTCCCCAAAGGAAAAGGCAGCCCCCCACATATAATGACTGTGAGTAAGATGAAAATACAAACACAGAGATGAAATAGATTTAGCAAAGTGAGGCCCGACTTACTGAATAGACCGAGGATAGGAAAGATAGCTTTGCGGTCAACACAAAAACCTACAAACAACCACGCAGAGGGGCAAAAAGACCCTCCGCACCGACTAACGGTACGGAGGTGCTCCCTCTGCGTCTCAGAGCTTCCAGCAAGCAAGAAAAACCAATATAGCAAGCTGGACAGAAAAAATAGCAAACAAAAATAACACAAGCAAAACTTAGCTTATGCAGGATAGACAGGCCACAGGAACGATCCAGGAGGAAGCAAGACCAATACTAGAACATTGACTGGAGGCCAGGATCAAAGCACCAGGTGGAGTTAAATAGAGCAGCACCTAACGACTTAACCTCATCACCTGAGGAAGGAACCTCAGAAGCCGCAGTACCACTCTCATCCACAGGAGGGAGCTTGGCCACAGAATTCACAACACAGCCCTGTGTCTCTGCCGTACCTGCCAGCCCTGTGTCTCTGCCAGCCCTGTGTCTCAGCCGTGCCAGCCTACTCATCTGAGTTTCATCTGTGCTCATCTGCCAGTCCTGCCTGATGCCCGCACCTGTCTTAGTGTTCTCCAAGTGAAATCAGTAGCCACAGCCAGACACCACCCTGGAGTAGCACCCGCACAAGTCTGACCTCACCATCAGAGGCTCCAGAGAAGACTAAGGCAGCTGTCATAGTCACGCCCCTTCCAGGGTAGTTTGGTTCGTGGCACAGTGGGGCCATAAACCCCCTAGCTCACTCCCAACAGTCAGGGCATGAGCGTGACACTATCCTTAAATGTTTCTAACAATAGTAGTCTACGAAGCTGATATTTGTACCACCTGAGTGTGGCTGACCTAAAAAGCAGGTTGAGCTGTTGCATGAGGTATCAGGGTTCCCAGCACAGCAGGCTTACACTGGTCCCTCACCTACCACATCTTAATTTAAACTTAAATTAAAAACTATATATGCTGGCCCAGACCCTGATACATCAGGCATGGCCCATGGCTGTCTGCTGCTGTGTCATTATCAAATTTATACGGTGGGTTAATTGAACAGTCAACTACCTGTGTTGCTATCCTTACATTTTTATACCAAGAGTAGTATACGAATCTGATGTTTGTGGCACTTGAGTGTGGTTGAGTAAAAAGGCAGTTTGAGCTGTTGCATGAGTTATCAGGGCTTCCAGCAAAGCAGGCCTACACCAGTCCCTCACCCACCTCTTCTTAATTGAAACTTAAATTCAAATCTGTAAATGCCTGCCCAGACCCTGATACCTCATGCATGACCCATGGCAGACGACTGCTGTGCCATTATCAATTGATGCCACTTTTCCTGTTGTCTGCCCCTAATTTTTGAAAATGTTTGGACTCCAAGTTGGGTCTCCTTCATGTGTGTTGGCTGAATTTTGAAGGACACTCAGTGCACCAGGGTGATATCCGTCACTCATCCACCTTTTACTGATCAATGTTTCACCTAGAAATACTGATCCAAGCCCTGTCCCATGCATCCATGCTGCACAATTATACTATTTGTACTCTGGGTCAATTGATGCCACTTTTCCTTGTGTCTGCCCTTAATTTTACCTTTTTTGGGAAGATTTTTCCTCCCCCCCAAGGGTGTTACCTCTGAGTTTGGTTTTGCCTCCCTTTGAATTCAATGGGGTTCGGGTATATTCAACCAACCTTGAAAGGTTTGCTAATCTCTAATTATAACAATACTATGTGACTTTGACCCCTGCGACCTATGTGACTTCTCAATGCCACTGTGGCTGGTGGGACGCTATTGACCATTCCAGTCATGTGTCATCAGTATTCACAGAAATAAGGAGAGTAAAGGCAAGGAGATCTTAGAATCATGGAAACGCCATAAATGCACAAATTAGATGTGTATTGGAGCAAAGAAACTAAAAGGCTGTGGGAATGAGTGGCTTAATGGAGTAGAACTCGTGTCTTGTGTCTCTGATGAAAATTTCTGATTGGCTTCAATGAAGGTTCTTGGCTTTACATTTGCATGGGCGTTACCGAACAAACTGCAGAGGTTGCACCAAGGCAATAGTGAGTGGCTCTAAGGGGTTGGCCATTTTGTCTTTATATTAACAGATGTGTTGGGGACATAATTTTTTGGTACTTACCTATGTAATAGTGTCCCCCTCACAATAGTTTGACATGTTCTTCTCTCATCAATGCAGATTTCCTCACAGACTGTACAGCTCTCCAGTCCATAAAGTGCTTGCTGATAGAGGAGCTTGTCCATCAGCCTCCACCAGTAGAAAAGTATCTCACATAGGAATGCTGCTTTTCTGTTGGATGAGGCTGATGGACAGGTTTGGTCACAAGGTCCTCCATCACCTTTATGGACAGAAGAGCTGGTCACCTTGAGGAAAGCCCCTTTAATGTTTCTACTAAAGACTGAGATAAGTCAGAATTTCACAGTAATTGCTGTTTCTCTCTTATCATCTTAGAATACCCCTTCCTCAAGCACCACCAATGGACACCCTCCAGCATGTGGTTGTGGAAGCTTTTGGGGTGGCCATTGTTGGATATGCAGTGTCGATATTTCTTGCTTACAACTCATCCAAAAAGTTTAAATACCCAGTGTGTGAAAATCAGGTAAACCGCACTTATGTTTTATTGAAGTGATGTATTTGGTGATTAAGGTCACGTTCACACGTTCAGTATTCGGTCAGTATTTTACATCAGTAATTTTAAGCAAAAATCAGGAGTGGAACAATCAGAGGAAAAGTATAACAGAAACATGTCACCACTTCTGGATTTTTCACCCACTCCTGGTTTTGGCTTACAAATACTGACCTAAAAAACTGACCAAATACCGAAGGTGTGAACATCGCCTAAATGTAACATTATGCTGTGATCATGAAAAAAGTACGGCAATAGCCCAGAACATGACAAAAACTTCACAAAGTCAAGGTAGGAGGTTGAAATAGCTGCCTGGTTATTATGGAGTTTAGATTGTCATAAAAAGGCATAAACTTGCCAGGATAGAAAAGCAGCACTGATTTTACTAATACTACCCCTAACAAAAATTTTGGAATCACCGACCTTGGAGGATGTTCATTCAGTTGTTTAATTTTGTAGAAAAAAAGCAGATCACAGACATGGCACAAAACTAAAGTCATTTCAAATAGCAATTTTCTGGCTTTAAGAAACACTAAAAGAAATCAAGAACAAAAAATGTGGTAGTCCGTAATGGTCACTTTTTTAACCAAGCATTGGGAAAAAAATATGGAATCAGTCAATTCTGAGGAAAAAAAATTATGGAATCATGAAAAACCAATAAACAAAAAAATACTCCAACACATCACTAGTATTTTGTTGCACCACCTCTGGCTTTTATAACAGCTTGCAGTCTCTGAGGCATGGACTAAATGAGTGTCACACAGGACTCTTCATCAATCTGGATCCAACTTTCTCTGATTGCTGTTGCCAGATCAGCTTTGCAGGTTTGAGCCTTGTCATGGACCATTTTCTTCAAATTCAACCAAAGATTTTCGATTGGATTGAGATCCGGACTATTTGCAGGCCATGACATTGACCTTATGTGTCTTTTTTCAATGAATATTTTAACAGTTTTTGCTCTATGGCAGGATTCATTATCATCTTGAAAAATGATTTCATCATCCCCAAACATCCCTTCAATTGATGGGATAAGAAAAGTGTCCAAAATATCAACATAAACTTGTGCATGTATTGAAGATGTAAAGACAGCCATCTCCCCAGTGCCTTTACCTGACATGCATTCCCATATCATCAATGACTGTGGAAATTTGCATGTTCTCTTCAGGCAGTCATCTTTGTAAATCTCATTGTAACGGCACCAAACAAAAGTTTCAGCATCATCACCTTGCCCAATGCAGATTCGTGATTCATCACTGAATATGAATTTCATCCAGTCATCCACAGTCCATGATTGCTTTTCCTTAGCCCATTGTAACCTTGTTTTTTTTCTGTTTAGGTGTTAATGATGGCTTTCCTTTAGTTTTTCTGTATGTAAATCCCATTTCCTTTAGGCGGTTTCTTACAGTTCGGTCACAGACGTGGACTCCAGTTTCCACCCAATTGTTCTTCATTTGTTTTGTTGCGCATTTCCTGTTTTGGAGACATATTGCTTTAAGTTTCCGGTCTTGACGCTTTGATGTCTTCCTTGGTCTACCAGTATGTTTGCCTTTAACAACCTTCCCATGTTGTTTGTATTTGGTCCAGATTTTAGACACAGCTGACTGTGAGCAACCAACATCTTTTGCAACATTGCGTGATGATTTACCCTCTTTTAAGAGTTTGATAATCCTCTCCTTTGTTTCAATTGGCATATCTCGTGTTAGAGCCATGATTCATGTCAGTCCACTTGGTGTAACAGCTCTCCAAGGTGTGATCACTCCTTTTTAGATGCAGACTAATGAGCAGATCTAATTTGATGCAGGTGTTAGTTTTGGGAATGAAAATTTACAGGGTGATTCCATAATTTTTTCCTCAGAATTGAGCAATTCCATAATTTTTTCCCTATGCTTGGTTAAAAATGTAACCATTACTGACTGCCACATTTTTTGTTCTTGATTTCTTTTAGTGTTTCCTAAAGCCAGAAAGTTGCCATTTGAAATGATTTTAGTTTTGTGCCATGTCTGTGATCTCCTTTTTTTCTACAAAATTAAACAACTGAATGAACATCCCCCAAGGTCGGTGATTCCATAATTTTTGCCAGGGGTTGTAGTCATCTTATTACATTGTTCTGCTGTTGCTAATTTTTTTGGGGACTAGGAGATTACATGAAGGAATATTCCCAGAATGCAAAGTTATCACCATTAACTGGATCTTTGCTCTGTTCATTGTCTATGGGAATGCCACAACATTTCTGGATTAACAAATGTCACAATAAGGCTACGTTTCCACAATGAGTTTTTGATGAGTTTTTGATGCTGCTTATTTTCATTGAGCAAAAAACAAAGCGTCTTCCAACGTGGATGAGATTTATAGAATTCTTCTGCCCCGTGTGCTTTTTTAAAATTTTTTATACAGCGCAAAATGATCCGCGATGCATGTCTCAAATCTGCAAAATGTCAGTTTCTTCTCTTCTGAATATACTGAGTTTTATGTGTGAATTTTTCTCATTACATTGCATCAGCTGAGGAAAATCCACAATTAATAAACCCATGTAATCTGCACGACTGTATCAATAAAGTATTATCAAAGCCAAATACCAGGACTTATCAAAAACAAAAGCAGCTTTATTCAAAACAAGACATATGAAAAAAGACAAAAACTGCAGCGTCAAAAATGCAATGAAAAAACACAAGTAACATAATTTAGATAATAGGTGCAGAAAATCTACAACATCAAAAACTCCCCAAATACTCATTGTGGGAATGTAGTATAACCAATTTATTCAGCATTTCCCCCTTTTTTGCATTGGGAGTTAAGAGGTGCTAGTGAAATAATGCCAGGTGTCAGGCATGGTCAGCAGGTATTGTGTATTCTGTCCTAATAATTAGAATTGGACGAGTGCGTTATAACTGCCAATGCCTGGCAAGTTGCTGAGAGACACCACATCAATAATGTCTCTCTCCTCCTGATGCAAAGTGAGACAACTTTGGAGAAATTAGATTATTTCGAACCCACTGATTTGTCTGTGCAGTCCAGATTTTCCAAATATTTCTACTCCTTAATCCTCCGTATTTTATCAGCCCACTGCATCTTGAACTTGACCTTGTCACTATCACTAACAAACTCCAACTGCCTTCAATCAGGAAGCAGTCTGCTTTACCTGGCACTATCCCCTCCCCCTGTGGGTTAGTCCCAAACATTAACTGTATCCTGTACTAATGTCCTAGCTTACCGACAGTCATTATCTTTATTCTAAGCACTAAACTTTGTTTTATCCTGTGCTTACCCTGCACTATACTCTACTCACATTATGCATTATGTACACAAGTTGGGCCGGACATAGATCTCCCTGAGAATGTGTTTCCAGGGCTTAATGTAAATGAAAGGGGGTGTTACAAGTGTGAAACATGTAGATCAGGAGAACAGACTGTCTGTCATTACATGTCTCACACTGGTAACACCTCCTTTCATTTAAAATGAGCCTTGAAGCAAGTCCTCAGGGAGATCTATGTCTGTCCCATAGATCTTAACAGCTCATTTACATATGAAGAAAAATGTGGCATTCTCTGGAATAAAACATCGGATTATAGACATTAAGATATCTGTCACGTAAAGCAAGGGACAATGGGCTCCTATCCTGTCCCTCGAGCTAGAGGAACCCTAGGCTATGCCTGTCTCCCGGGTTACACCTGATGGTGGAGATATTGGGGTCTCGTTCCTCACTAAGCTCCTGTTTAAACACTTATCTGTTTCCTTCAAAACCCAGGAAGGTTTGGGACAGAAGCGTATGTGGTTACCCAAACCAGACAAACAGGGGTAAACTACAATAATACAAAAACACAGAGTGGGAAACAAGGAAGAAAAAAGTGGGAAAAAAATGAGAAGAGGATTAGGAGGAAACACTCTAACCAAAACACGGAGAATTGTCCTAACTACAACTTCAATCACGTGATACAAACTCTGAACACTCCAACAACTCCATACCTGGAAGTGGTAAACTATCACTGACAAGGTCAGAAGCCAGGAGGAGTTTTCGTAAACCTGCAGGGAGTAAGGAACTCAGAACAGTTCATACAACCCAAGAAAGGGAACTCCAGGAGTCCAACTAAGCAGTTTAACCCTTGCAACACCAGAGCAAAGAAAGTCAGAACTGCTAATAGGATGGTGAAGCCGTTCTAACTATTGCAGGTATATGTGTCACCAGACACCGCTATCGTCTGACCCAACTCTGTGGCAGTTTCCCTGTGACGGTATCATTTTATTCGGCTTCCTATGACCTGCATGCCCACATAGACAGCTTAAGAGGGTTGGTGCTAGTGACTGATTCCCTTTATATTCTAAATAATGAGATCACAGATCGATTACAAAGTCCATCATGTACCTAGGACATCATCATTCATCTCGATTGAATGTTTAGAGGAATTAGAACATTTTGCCAACATCTGGTTGGGAAGACTTAACCCTTTCTTTCTTGCAGGAACTCTTTGCCCATGGACTCAGCAATATTATCCCATCATTTTTCTTTTGCATTCCAAATTCAGGAGCCCCTGTCCGTACTTTTCTGTTATATAGCATGGGATCGAAAACCCAGGTCAGCATCCTTTGTTGTCAGTGTTATGTGGATGAATATGTAAAGCTAAGGCTCAGGACAGACCAAGTGGTGCCCATTCGACAGAAAGACCTCCTGATGTACATGCCAATATGCCCACAGACTTCCATAGCCAAGCAGAAAACAAAACAGTGTCCATTAGGATATATTTGGCTGGATTACATCAGGATCTCTCAGCCCTAAATATACTATACAACATGCACAGCTATGCTTTCCAGTGTGATTGTGCACAGAGTGAGTTATTGGCATATCATTCCATATGATTAGGGCTCACGCTTGGTGGACTGTTTCCAGCATAGCAAAACATTATGCGCACAGTCCAGTTTACTACAGATTTATGGACCAGCAATGACTAATTTTAGGAAAAAAACATATTTTACAGTTTAGAGAAGTAACGGTCCTCTACCAAAAGTAAGCAAAAACTTGGGGTGATAGATCCCATAGCAATCTAACCACTATTATAGCCACATACACCTCACCTGTGAGTTTCCTGAAAAGTCTTCCGTTTGTGGTTTGGTAGATTGTCCTTAAGCCGTTTTCTCCCATAGACTGTCCTTCTTTGAAGGCTTTTAGCGCAGATGTCTATCATTTTGTGTCTGGATTGTCCATAAGCCGTTTAAGGCATAACTGACCATCATCTTGTTGACTGTTTCCAATGTTGGCTAGTAGAACTACGTATGAGAGCCATTCAGATTTATATAGACAGTTTGATCTGTACTAAAGGGAAGTTCTGGTTTCAAGAAACTCATGTCCCCAGTTCTTTAAAAAAAAAAAAACCCAAGAAACTACGCTTTACGCACCCTCTATAGGTCCAGCTTAGAGACTCCACTGCTGCTCCCGGTGACTATTATTGCCTCCAATGTTGACTTCACATTGCCAGGGCTGCAGACAATCAGTAAGCTCAGTGGCTCTGAGCGGCTCGTGTCGTCTAATCAGGTAGAGCTGCTCAATTCATGGATTTTAGCCCTATCGACATGACATTTGGGGCAGCAACAGAGACTCAGCGCTGGACCTGGTCAGAGCAAGTAAAAAGCCTTTAGTTTCTTTGAAAGCGAGAAAGTTCAATCACCTAGTGAATTCTGTATTCCATGAGGGTCAGCTAAGGTTAGAAGAAGCAGAACTTTGGTGATAAACTCTCTTTAACTGACAACTATAGATGTAACATCTATTGTAATGCTGTAGGTGAATGTCTTTCTTTGTTCTTCAGGTGGCCTCCCTGATATCATGCGCATTGGTCCTGATCGTCATTTATTTTGTAGCACCGCTCTTATACTGGCTTCCTATGGTGAGGGAGTTTATGATTGGAGAAGTCAATCCTTTACCTGCTCCTTGAAATAGAAAACTACTAATATTATCCACATTTTCACTGCAGTGTGTCCTGGCCGCGATAATAGTTGTGGGCCTGAAGGGCATGCTCATACAGTTCAGAGATCTGAAGAAATACTGGAATGTTGATAAGTGTGATTGGGTAAGTATGGGAAAAATTGATTTGGGATATTAAACAAATATTCATTTCAGTTTCACCATTATATTCCAATTATTATACAATCAGTGACATAATAATAATAATAAGCAGACTGTAACTCCCCATGGTCCACCCTTAAGGCAGAAAATGAAATGTTACACTGTGCATATCCCAATTGGACCCCTTGTGGACCCATAGACTTTCGTTGCCGTGTTTGATCCAACACTCAAATCAATATCAGACGTTTCTCTGCGAATCTTCACTGACCATTCCATCCGCAAAAAAAAATGCTGATATTTGTACAGCAACATAGACTGTCATAAGTGCGAAAAACACAGAGAGGACTTGTACGCAAAAAATAACTTGGAAATCAACCCTGGGTCTGACTTCCGTGACCCCAAAGCTTATTTTCTCACCAATATTCCATTCAAGCTTCCATCTGTATCTATATCAGTCTTTTTGACCATTTTATTTTTTATTTTGAGGCCATCTGGCACCTAGTTTTCCACCTATTCATATATGATGTTATCACCAGGGTACATTTCTAGAGATACAAGTTTCATGGTACTCTTTTTTTTAGCTGTCCCCTATGTAACCCAATCATCCTATCAAAAATACTGGAGACCTCTATTTAAAATAATGAACAAATCTTTATTATACACAATATCAATTCGTTAAAACATAGGGATTGTAAGGTAGTACATGATTGGACAACACATGGTACACTTAGAAACAAAAAAATTGGAGTTCTGTACACAAGTAATAGAATTAGAAAAAAATAATACTTTATTACACATAATCAAAATTACAACAAAATGTCTGAATGAAGCACAAACAAGGAATATAAAACCCTAGTGAGAAACAATGCATGGAAAAAAAATGTTAATAATGATGAGCATCATCATTGTATTATTGCGAGGGCACTATAATTTCTAAAAGTGTGTAATGTCAACCATATATGTAAGAAACAAATTTGAGTTTGAATTTTATGTAATCCTGTAATGCTAACAACCATATAATGAAATCACACCGTTCATAATGAGTTCCCTGAGGCTGCCACAGTGACAATGCCCCCCACAAAAGGGAAGAAAGTGCCCTTAGTAGCTAAATCGCTTAGCCATGATGGAAGTAACTTGATGCCGAGGAGCCCAGTCCACCCCCTGACACGCGTTTTGCGTAGGCTTTATCAAATTCTGGCACCTAGCCTCGCTCTTCCCACTTGCCCTGTAGCGATGGCAAGTGGGGTGATAGTTGGGGGGTTGATGTCACCTTTGTTTTGACAGGTGACAAGAAGCTCTGAGGTTAGTAATGGAAAGGTGTCAATAAGACACCTCCAATACTTACCCCATAGTCATATTGTATAAAAGCAAAGACACCCAGAATAAAGTCCTTTAATTGAAAGAATGACACAGACTCATTTAACCCCTTCCCGACCTGTGACACAGCGTATGCGTCATGAAAGTCGGTGCCAATCCGACCTGTGACGCATATGCTGTGTCACAGAAAGATCGCGTCCCTGCAGGCCGGGTGAAAGGGTTAACTCCCATTTCACCCGATCTGCAGGGACAGGGGGAGTGGTAGTTTAGCCCAGGGGGGGTGGCTTCACCCCCTCGTGGCTACGATCGCTCTGATTGGCTGTTGAAAGTGAAACTGCCAATCAGAGCGATTTGTAATATTTCACCTAAAAAAATGGTGAAATATTACAATCCAGCCATGGCCGATGCTGCAATATCATCGGCCATGGCTGGAAATACTAATGTGCCCCCACCCCACCCCTCCGATCGCCCCCCCAGCCCCCCGATCGGTGGTCCGCTCCCCTCCGTCCTGTGCTCCGCTCCCCCGTCCTCCTGTCCGCTCCCCCGTGCTCCAATCACACCCCCCCGTGCTCCAATCAAACCCCCCCGCACTCCGATCCCCCCCGTGCTCCGAACCACCCCCCCTGCACACCGATCCACCCCCCCTGCACACCGATCCACCCGCCCGCACACCGATCACTCTCCCCCATGCTCCGATCCCTCCCCCCCGTGCTCCGACGCCCCCCCGTGCCCTGATCTCCCCCCCCTGTGCCCTGATCTCCCCCCCTTATACTTACCGATCCTGGCGAGGTCCGTCAGTCTTCTTCCCCGAGCGCCGCCATGTTCCAAAATGGCGGGCGCATGCGCAGTGCGCCCGCCGAATCTGCCGGCCGGCAGATTCGTTCCAATGTGAATTTTGATCACTGTGATATAATCTATCACAGTGGTCAAAATAAAAAAACAGTAAATGACCCCCCCCATTTGTCCCCCATAGATAGGGACAATAATAAAATAAAGAATTTTTTTTTTTTTTCACTAAGGTTGGAGTTAGAACTAGGGTTAGGGTTAGGGTTAGGGGTAGGGTTAGGGGTAGGGGTAGGGGTAGGGTTAGGGGTAGGGGTAGGGTTAGGGGTAGGGTTAGGGTTAGGGGTAGGGTTAGGGTTAGGGGTAGGGGTAGGGGTAGGGTTAGGGGTAGGGTTAGGGTTAGGGTTTCGGTATGTGCACACGTATTCTGGTCCTCTGCGGATTTTTCTGCAGCGGATTTGATAAATCCGCAGTGCTAAACCGCTGCGGATTTATGGCAGATTTACCGCGGTTTTTCTGCGCATTTCACTGCGGTTTTACAACTGCGATTTTCTATTGGAGCAGTTGTAAAACCGCTGTGGAATCCGCAGAAAGAAGTGACATGCTGCGGAATGTAAACCGCTGCGTTTCCGTGCAGTTTTTCCGCAGCATGTGTACAGCGATTTTTGTTTCCCATAGGTTTACATTGAAATGTAAACTCATGGGAAACTGCTGCGGATCCGCAGCGTTTTCCAAAGCGTGTGCACATACCTTTAGAATTAGGCTATGTGCACACGGTGCGGATTTGGCTGCGGATCCGCAGCGGATTGGCCGCTACGGATCCGCAGCAGTGTTCCATCAGGTTTACAGTACCATGTAAACCTATGGAAAACCAAATCCGCTGTGCCCATGGTGCGGAAAATACCGCACGGAAACGCTGCGTTGTATTTTCCGCAGCATGTCAATTCTTTGTGCGGATTCCGCAGCGTTTTACACCTATTCCTCAATAGGAATCCGCAGGTGAAATCCGCAGTAAATCCGCAGGTAAAACGCAGTGCCTTTTACCCGCGGATTTTTCAAAAATGGTGCGGAAAAATCTCACACGAATCCGCAACGTGGGTACATAGCCTTAGGGTTAGGGTTGGGTTGGAATTAGGGTTGTGGTTAGGGTTAGGGGTGTGTTGGGGTTAGGGTTGTGGTTAGGGGTGTGTTGCGGTTAGGGTTGTGGTTAGGGTTACGGCTACAGTTGGGATAAGGGTTAGGGGTGTGTTGGCGTAAGAATTGAGGGGTTTCCACTGTTTAGGCACATCAGGGGGTCTCCAAACGCAACATGGCGCCACCATTGATTCCAGCCAATCTTTTATTCAAAAAGTCAAATGGTGCTCCTTCCCTTCCGAGCCCCGACGTGTGCCCAAACAGTGGTTTACCCCCACATATGGGGTATCAGTGTACTCAGGACAAACTGGGCAACAATTACTGGGGTCCAATTTCTCCTGTTACCCTTGAGAAAATAAAAAATTGCTTGCTAAAACATCATTTTTGAGGAAAGTAAAATGATTTTTTATTTTCACGGCTCTGCGTTGTAAACGTCTGTGAAGCACTTGGGGGTTCAAAGTGCTCACCACATATCTAGATAAGTTCCTTGGGGGGTCTAGTTTCCAAAATGGGGTCACTTGTGGGGGGTTTCTACTGTTTAGGCACACCAGGGGCTCTGCAAACGCAACGTGACGCCCGCAGACCATTCCATCAAAGTCTGCATTTCAAAACGTCACTACTTGACTTCCGAGCCCCGACATGTGCCCAAACAGTGGTTTACCCCCACATATGGGGTATCAGCGTACTCAGGACAAACTGGGCAACAATTACTGGGGTCCAATTTCTCCTGTTACCCTTGAGAAAATAAAAAATTGCTTGCTAAAACATCATTTTTGAGGAAAGAAAAATGATTTTTTATTTTCACGGCTCTGCGTTGTAAACGTCTGTGAAGCACTTGGGGGTTCAAAGTGCTCACCACATATCTAGATAAGTTCCTTGGGGGGTCTAGTTTCCAAAATGGGGTCACTTGTGGGGGGTTTCTACTGTTTAGGCACACCAGGGGCTCTGCAAACGCAACGTGACGCCCGCAGACCATTCCATCAAAGTCTGCATTTCAAAAGTCACTACTTCCCTTCTGAGCCCCGACGTGTGCCCAAACAGTGGTTTACCCCCACATATGGGGTATCAGCGTACTCAGGAGAAACTGGACAACAACTTTTGGGGTCCAATTTCTCCTGTAACCCTTGGGAAAATAAAAAATTCTGGGCTAAAAAATTATTTTTGAGGAAAGAAAACGTATTTATTATTTTCACTGCTCTGTGTTATAAACTTCTGTGAAGCACTTGGGGGTTCAAAGTGCTCACCTCACATCTAGATAAGTTCCTTTCGGGGTCTAGTTTCTAAAATGGGGTCACTTGTGGGGGGTTTCTACTGTTTAGCCACATCAGGGGCTCTGCAAACGCAACGTAACGCCCGCAGAGCATTCCATCAAAGTCTGCATTTCAAAATGTCACTACTTGACTTCCGAGCCCCGACATGTGCCCAAACTGTGGTTTACCCCCACATATGGGGTATCAGCGTACTCAGGAGAAACTGTACAACAACTTTTGGGGTCAAATTTCTCCTGTTACCCTTGGGAAAATAATAAATTGCAGGCTAAAAAATCATTTTAGAGAAAATAAAATTTTTATTTTATTTTCATGGCTCTGCGTTATAAACTTCTGTGAAGCACTTGGAAGTTCAAAGTCCTCACCACACATCTAGATTAGTTCCTTTGGGGGTCTAGTTTCCAAAATGGGGTCATATGTGGGGGATCTCCAATGTTTAGGCACACAGGGGCTCTCCAAACGTGACATGGTGTCCGCTAATGATTGGAGCTAATTTTCCATTTAAAAAGCCAATTGGCGTGCCTTCCCTTCCGAGCCCTGCCGTGCGCCCAAACAGTGGTTTACCCCCACATATGGGGTATCAGCGTACTCAGGACAAACTGGACAACAACATTTGCGGTCCAATTTCTCCTATTACCCTTGGCAAAATAGGAAATTCCAGGCTAAAAATCATTTTTGAGGAAAGAAAAATTATTTTTTATTTTCATGGCTCTGCATTATAAACTTCTGTGAAGCACCTGGGGGTTTAAAGTGCTCAATATGCATCTAGATAAGTTCCTTGGGGGGTCTAGTTTCCAAAATGGGGTCACTTGTGGGGGAGCTCCAATGCATAGGCACACAGGGGCTCTCTAAACGCGACATGGTGTCCGCTAACAATTGGAGCTAATTTTCCATTCAAAAAGTCAAATGGCGCGCCTTCCCTTCCGAGCCCTGCCGTGTGCCCAAACAGTGGTTTACCCCCACATATGAGGTATCGGCGTACTCGGGAGAAATTGCCCAACAAATTTTAGGATTCATTTTATCCTATTGCCCATGTGAAAATGAAAAACTGAGGCGAAAAGAATTTTTTTGTGAAAAAAAAAGTACTTTTTCATTTTTACAGATCAATTTGTGAAGCACCTGAGGGTTTAAAGTGCTCAATATGCATCTAGATAAGTTCCTTGGGGGGTCTAGTTTCCAAAATGGGGTTATTTGTGGGGGAGCTCCAATGTTTAGGCACACGGGGGCTCTCCAAACACGACATGGTGTCCGCTAACAATGGAGATAATTTTTCATTCAAAGAGTCAAATGGCGCTCCTTCCCTTCCGAACCTTACCATGTGCCCAAACAGTGGTTTACCTCCACATGTGAGGTATCGGTGTACTCATGAGAAATTGCCCAACAAATTTTAGGATCCATTTTATCCTGTTGCCCATGTGAAAATGAAAAAAATTGAGGCTAAAAGAATTTTTTTGTGAAAAAAAAGTACTTTTTCATTTTTACGGATCAATTTGTGAAGCCCCCGGGGGTTCAAAGTTCTCACTATGCATCTAGATAAGTTCCTTGGGGCGTCTAGTTTCCAAAATGGGGTCACGTGTGGGGGAGCTCCAATTTTTAGGCACACGGGGGCTCTCCAAACGTGACATGGTGTCCGCTAAAGAGTGGAGCCAATTTTTCATTCAAAAAGTCAAATGGCGCTCCTTCCCTTCCAAGCCCTGCCGTGCGCCCAAACAGTGGTTTACCCCCACATATGAGGTATCAGCGTACTCAGGACAAATTGGACAACAACTTTCGTGGTTCAGTTTCTCCTTGTACCATTGGGAAAATAAAAAAAATGTTGCTAAAAGATAATTTTTGTGACTAAAAAGTTAAATGTTCATTTTTTCCTTCCATGTTGCTTCTGCTGCTGTGAAGCACCTGAAGGGTTAAAAAACTTCTTGAATGTGGTTTTGAGCACCTTGAGGGGTGCATTTTTTAGAATGGTGTCACTTTTGGGTATTTTCATCCATATAGACCCCTCAAACTGACTTCAAATGTGAGGTGGTCCCTAAAAAAAATGGTTTTGTAAATTTCGTTGTAAAAATGAGAAATCGCTGGTCAAATTTTAACTCTTATAACTTCCTAGCAAAAAAAAATGTTGTTTCCAAAATTGTGCTGGTGTAAAGTAGACATGTGGGAAATGTTATTTATTAACTATTTTGTGTCACATAACTCTCTAGTTTAACAGAATAAAAATTCAAAATGTGAAAATTGCGAAATTTTCAAAATTTTCGCCAAATTTCCGTTTTTATCACAAATAAACGCAGAATTTATTGACCTAAATTTACCACTAACATGAAGCCCAATATGTCACGAAAAAACAATCTCAGAACCGCTAGGATCCGTTGAAGCGTTCCTGAGTTATTACCTCATAAAGGGACACTGGTCAGAATTGCAAAAAACGGCCAGGTCATTAAGGTCAAAATAGGCTGGGTCATGAAGGGGTTAATAAATCTTAATGAAACCATACTTACGACCTCGCCCATTCCACAGACATCCTAATCATCTGCAAAAGAGTTAAAAACAAAAATATTCCTCAGCTTTCCGCAGAGATGCTGCTAATCCATTTGTCCCATGATGGGTCTAGCTTTGCTACATCTGGAAGGCAGGTTGCATGATGCAACCATACAACCTGTCATCCAGCAGAGACACTGAGCACCGTGTGCTCAGTGTCTCCCTGTGAACTCCTATTCCCTGTCTGACTGCACTGCTAGCGTGACAGAGTCACTGGCACAGTATGTGAAGGGAAGATACAGTACAGACCAAAAGTGGGCTGGGGGGGTGAAAGAAGGGAAATAAGAAAAAAAAGGCAGCGCAGTGGCTCAGTGGATAGCACTGCAGCCTTGCAGCGCTGGAGCCCTTGGTTCAAGCCCCACCCTGGACAACATCTGCAAAGAGTTTGTATGTTCTCTCCGTGTTTGTGTTGGTTTCCTCCGGGTTCTCCGGTTTCCTCCCACATTCCAAAGACATACTGATAGGGAATTTAGATTGTGAGCCTCATTAGGGACAGCAATGATAATGTGTGCAACCTGTAAAGCGCTGCGGAATATGTTAGCGCTATATAAAGATAAAGATTATTTTAAAGTGAGATGAAGAGGGGGTCGGTTTATCAATATTCAGCTTAGCTTAGGTAATTTCAGGGCCGGCCCGAGAGATTATGGCACCCTAGGCGAAACTATTTTGTTGCGCCCCTACTATTCTTGGCAGTAGATGAAAACTTGGGATATAAATTTAGGAGCAAAATAAACCACAACAACAATGATTAACTCTCTCCTAACTCTTTAATCTTCTGAGAAGTTCCGTCAGGAACAATATTCGCACTAACTCGTAATGGAACAATGTGCCTGTCAAGCGCAGGCTAGAAAAATACCTAGAATATCTAATTTTCTCAATATCAGTGATCTAAAAGTGATCAGAGACCTTCATAGGGATGTGATAAAAGAGACTATACATTATCAGGTGCAAAACAAACCCATTTACTCAACATAAAAGTAATCTGAAGCAAGAAAGAGAATATGCATTAGGGAACAATGTGCATGAGAAGCACACTTTCATTTGTAAGAAAATCTGCCTTATTTATATGAAATATGATATCCACAAACCTTCCTCTATCAATTCATAAAACAAGCTAAAGAAACAATAGTAATGACTAAAAACATTACATACCAACCTTATAAAGTGTGATGTGTTCGGGACCAATGAGCCTGAGAAGCC
The DNA here is from genome assembly GCF_032444005.1 of Ranitomeya imitator. Lineage (NCBI taxonomy): Eukaryota > Metazoa > Chordata > Amphibia > Anura > Dendrobatidae > Ranitomeya > Ranitomeya imitator. Next base: position 483,881,506 of record NC_091287.1, read on the forward strand.
AGCACAGCTATATCTTCCTTCCTGAAGCTCTGCAGACCAACTGTGGTATCAGGTTTCACACAGCAGCTAGAGCCAGGAGACTATCTAGAGGGAGAGGGTTTCCTGAAAGTCTGGTGAGAAGGGAGAAATGAAAGTAGAAGAGCTGCGCCTGTCAGATCCATTGTTCCTGATGGAGGTTTAAGTATACGTATTTTTTTCTCTCAGACGCCCCCTTAGTGTAGTGTGTGCTAAGTGTGCATTTTTGGTTGCTTGCTTTGCTTTGCCAACATTTGAAAACTTAGGAGCAAAATAAATGCACGGGATCAAACACCTGTCAGCAGACGATGCAAACGACTCACATCCGTAGTTTAGCGCCTCCTTTCCGTGCGTAAATTGAAGCTCAACGGTTTTTCTTTTAAATTTATGGTAAAAACATTTATGTACACTTTCTTTCCATCCCTAAAACTTTTTGCCTTTTGAAAAGGTTTTTTTTATAATTTGTTCTATTTTTTCTCTGGCGCCCCCTTAGGGTCGGCGCCCTAGGCGGCCGCCTAGTTTGCCTATACGTTCGGGCCGGCCCTGGGTAATTTCATTAAGTTCTCATATGAATTGGGATTTGAAGTTGGAGTAACCTCTAAAGAGAATCCAGGGCTGACAAAGCGAGAGAAATTTCATGTCGTCTAAATTAGCTCTGACAATTGATTCCTCCATGTGACAGTTAAGCAGAATTTCAAGGGGAAAAATCTCAAGAGGCAACATTTTTAAGCTCCAATAGATCCAGGAAGCATAGTTACGAGTGCCATCTGAGGGGAAAGAATGATTCTATCTTAAGTAATCTTAAAGTATGTTGAGAATACATCTTTCCAAAAAGGTTTTATTTTATCACAATCCCATCAAATATTATTATTATTATTATAGCGCCATTTATTCCATAGCGCATTACATGTGAGGAGGGGTATACATAATAAAAACAGGTACAATAATCTTGAACAATACAAGTCACAACTGGTACAGGAGGAGAGATACGGAGCATCATACCTTTCTCTGATCAACAGCGCCAACGTGAATCTGGTACAGAGGGAAAGATGGCATGTAATTTTGTTGGGAATTGTTACCACTGTGAGGTGGCCAGGGTGGTAGTCATGGAGAGGGGCTGTTGTGCTCCCAAACCCTGGCACCCCGCAAAGAGAATATAATGTTCTGTCTGATGTGTGATGTGGGAGTATTGCACAAAACTCACGTTGGCAGATCCTGCTGATCCCGTAGTCCCCTCTCTGGACGATATCACACACTCAGGAACCAACACCGTATTCCGCTTTAAACAGTGTAACTTTACTTGATAGCAAAGAATCCATGGCAGTTTCAGCACTGCAAGTTCATATCTTCAGCCTGAGCTTTCCCTCTCAATGTTGGCTCCTCTAGCCTCTGAGATGCTCGTCCTGGCTCTGCGCTCCCATACTCAACCTGAGCTTTCCCTCTCAATGTTGGCTCCTCTAGCCTCTGAGATGCTCTTACTGGTTCTGCAGTCCCATTTTTAGCCTGAACTTTCCCTCTCAATGTTGGCTCCTCTAGCCTCTGAGATGCTCTTACTGGTTCTGCAGTCCCATTTTTAGCCTGAACTTTCCCTCTCAATGCTGGTTCCTCTAGCCTCTGAGATGCTTTTACTGGTTCTGCAGTCCCATTTTTAGCCTGAACTTTCCCTCTCAATGCTGGTTCCTCTAGCCTCTGAGATGCTCTTACTGGTTCTGTGATCCCATTTTTAGCCTGAGCTTTCCCTCTCAATGCTGGTTCCTCTAGCCTCTGAGATGCTCATCCTTGCTCTGCGCTCCCATACTCAACCTGAGCTTTCCCTCTCAATGCTGGCTCCTCTAGCCTCTGAGATGCTCTTACTGGTTCTGCAGTCCCATTTTTAGCCTGAACTTTCCTTCTCAATGTTGGCTCCTCTAGCCTCTGAGATGCTCTTACTGGTTCTGTGATCCCATTTTTAGCCTGAGCTTTCCTTCTCAATGCTGGTTCCTCTAGCCTCTGAGATGCTCTTACTGGTTCTGCGGTCCCATTTTTAGCCTGAGCTTTCCCTCTCAATGCTGGTTCCTCTAGCCTCTGAGATGCTGTTACTGGTTCTGTGGTCCCATTTTTAGCCTGAGCTTTCCCTCTCAATGCTGGCTCCTCTAGCTTCTGAGATGCTTGTCCTGGCTCTGGAGTCCCCATATTCCTGCGCCCATTTTCCCGTCTGGTTCTCACTCTGGCTCCCCTTCACTGGAAGATGAAAAAGGTTCCTCTGTCATGATTCGAGCCACAGGCCCTGGATTCTCTAAGGGATATCACCATACCATGTGTCTTTCTGTACTGTGTGGCCCTCTGACCTGTTCTATCTTCTCCCAAGTCACTCTCCAGCACTTTCTTAATGTTACAACTATAATACACTACTGTACAATGCTCCCACTGACTAAGAATCAGGAAGTGTCCCACTGACAAACTCACTCTTACCCCACCCAACTTGGAAATCCCCTACTTTAACTATTCTTATACTGGCACCCTAGTTTCCTAACTCCATCAAGATATCAAGATCTTACAGCGAACAAGCCATAACCCCAACAGGCTAATTAGGGTCTGAAACTTTGGTCAAAGTTATCAGAGCACTCAAATCTCTAAGGATGCCCAAACGTTTGCATCGGACCATTTTCCTTTTTGTAAATTTTAAAATAAAAAAAAAGACATGAAGTATATATTTTGTGCCTAAATACAAAGAAAATGTGTCATCTGTAACTTTACAACTTTTAGAGATCATTTAATCTTCAACTTGCTTAACTGTCCACAATAACAGTCATTTTGACCAGGGGTGCCCACATTTTTACATTCCACTGTATATTTTCTTTCTTGTGCATATTCAGCTGCTGACATTTTATGGGTAAACAAAAATGCCTTATACCTGTCTTCTTCCGAGAAGGTAGTGTCCCATTCCGTCTCCCAAGAGTGAACAAAATTGGAGCTCCACAAAGTGGAGTGTCTAACTCAAAAGACCATATACAAGAGATCAGATGAGGTGGTGGCAAGTCCCAAAGGAAATAATCCCCTTGAATTTGGTCTGTGTAGAAGGTAAAGAGTGCTGTCCCCTTTTTTTTTCGCGTGTCTACAAAAGATCTCAGTTGTACATACTCTAACCAAGAGAGTTTTTGTGGGGATCCAAGGTTTGTAGTTCATCAAAAGAGTGGACATTTGATCCTTTTAATATATGACAAAGGCATTGGTCAGAGTGTATAATCAACTCAGGAACTTGTCTCTAATGAAACCTGGTGCAAATTCAGGATTGAAAAGAATTGGAATTAGTGGGTTGTAAGGACTTGTGTGAGAATGTTTATATGTCTTAATGGGTCCCATATATTCAAAGGGACTTTGAGTAGAAACCCCTGAATCGCTAATTGTATTTTATTTTTTATTTCAATCCAGGGAAGATATTTCATGTATTTCATGATATAATATGTATAATTTTTATGGAATATTTATTTTATCATTGCATGTTTTTAACTTTTTAACATTATATCAGTTTATTTAATTTTATGTTGTTTATTTATTGTGATTTCAGTCATGATGTTACCTTCCCCTTTTCTCATCCCACATGTATTTGATGTCTACCAAATGTGGTGTATGCATTCTTGTCTTGTATGTCTGAAGATGGTGTCTTTTCTCCACAAAACATCTTATTAAAAACAATAAATTCACACCTTATCTTTTCTAAGCACTGGAGCCTGGAGGATTTCAGTTTCATGGGTATTTTATAACCATTTTGCTGAATCCTTGATCTCTAAGGCCTGAGTCACACTAGCACTAGCCAATGGCATCTGATTCGAGATCCATCCTGAATTGTCTCAGCTGTTCTGTTTTGGCCACTCCTCCTCTTGTATATGCTCGTCATTGGCACTTGGGAATTGCCAGTGATAGTTCTTACTTCCTGTTTACGTGTTGGAGGAAAAATTCAGTGTTTGGAGTAGGCGGTTGGACAGTTGTTCAAGAGATTTCTTGGTGAAGTTGGTTTGCATGCTTATCCTCATCCTCTCCAATTTGGTTTCTCCTACCCATCCCTCCCCTGTGTTCCACTCTGTTGTTTTGTGAGTATATTTGTCTGATTGTAGTTTTATTTTATCCCTGTCTGTCTGGTAATCTGGTAAAAGTAATCCTATACACTTCAGCCTCACATGTTCCTGGGTGGGGGAGGGAACAGATGAGATTTAAGATAAGAGAATAGCAAAGTACATGACCCTAGTGTCTTCACTTCCTGTGGTAATCTAGGGGACAGGGATAGATTAGGGTGCCCCCTAGTTTGAGTGATCAGGTAGGCGCCCAACATCCCTACTCACTACATGACAGATACTCTACTCTACAAAATATGGGATCAGAAGTGGTCAAAACAAGTATAACCTCTTTAAGAAAATCTGTTTTCCAAACGAGTCCAACCAAAATCTTTCATTCAACATTTTTCTTTATCAGTATAATACAATACAATTAATTAAAAAGCATGTCCAGGATTAGAAAAAAGGGACAATGTTTTTTTCAACAGTGCTATATCTGTCCGAGGGCTGTGTCAAGTGAATAAGACTAGGGACAAAACCAAGTACAACCCATGGACAAAGCAGTTACTGTTTTTACAAAATAAATTTGATTCTTTCTATAATCCTTTACAACACCTTAAAATATCAAGTTGGTTATCATATTGGTAAAGGTACCTTCACACTGAACGATGGATAGCGATATCGTTGTGTTTGACATGCAGCAGCGATCAGGATCCTGCTGTGCCATCGCTGGTTGGCACAGAAAGTCCAGAACTTTATTTCGTCGCTGGACTCCCGCAGACATCGCTGAATCGGCGTGTGTGACGCCGATTCAGCGATGTCTTCACTGGTAACCAGGGTAAACATCGGGTTACTAAGCGCAGGGCCGCGCTTAGTAACCCAATGTTTACCCTGGTTACCAGCGTAAACATAAAAAAAACCAAACACTACATACTTACATTCCGGTGTCTGTCCCCTGGCGCTGTGCTTCTCTGTACTGTGTAAGCGCCGGCCGGAAAGCAGAGCACAGCGGTGACGTCACCGCTGTGCTTTCCGGCTGGCGCTCACAGTCAGTGCAGAGAAGCACAGCGCTGGGGGGCAGACACCGGAATGTAAGTATGTAGTGTTATTTTTTTTTTACGTTTACGCTGGTAACCAGGGTAAACATCGGCCCTGCGCTTAGTAACCCGATGTTTACCCTGGTTACCAAGGGACTTCGCATAGTTGGTCGCTGGAGAGCTGTCTGTGTGACAGCTCTCCAGCGACCACACAGCGACGCTGCAGCGATCGGCATCGTTGTCTAGATCGCTGCAGCGTCGCTAAATGTGACGGTACCTTTAGCACAAATACAATATGCAATAGATAGGCAATAAAGGACAATGATATAGGGACAAAGCCACAAAATAGGCAGAACGGGTGGTTTCCGCTCCCTATTAGGCCACGTTCAGTATTTGGTCACTATTTTATCTCAGTATTTGTAAGCAAACATCAGGAGTGGAACAATCAGAGGAAATGTATAATAGCATGTCACTACTTCTGGATTGTTCACCCACTCCAGGGGTGAACAATACTGTACTGATCTTGTGAATGTTGCCTTAAGCATCTGTCAATACTCTAAAATGAACCTAGAATGAAATGTGCTGCCACTCATTGCCACACAAGAATAGGCAGAACACTTTGTAACCTTATTATTTCTGATTCCTCTGGTTCTGGATTTTATTTGCAGGTGATCTGGATTTGCACTTATCTGGTTACAATCTGCTTTGCCGCAAATATTGGCCTCTTATTTGGAGTTGTGTTCAGCATAGCAGTTGGGGTGCTCAGATTAACCAGGTAAGAACTACGGTGTATCATTAATTGATTTTGTGTTTCTTTTAGACATTTTTGCATTCATAGACTCTGTATTGTTAGATATTGTTTTCTTTAACATCTTCCTGCTTTTCTTTTTTTTATTTTTGAAACCATTTTTTCAAAGTCTTTTTCCAAGGACCATAACCATTCTCTGTATGATAAAGCCATATGAAGGCTTGCTTTTTGGGAGGCAAGATGTAGTTTGGAATAATACCATTCACTTTAGCACATAATATACTGAAAAATGTGAAATAAATTCCAAATGTGGTAAAATAGCAAAAAAAATGCAATGGCACCATTGTTTCCTCCCCCCAGCTTTCCATGTGCAGTAAAAATGACCTAGTAGTATGATTGTCCAGATCACTATGGAGCGCCCCGTCAGGGCAAGGGGTTACTCAGTACCGGGACCTGCGGGGATGTCATGGTGGCTGACCCGGTCCGTGGCCCTGGGACGTCCGTATAAAAGGGAAAGGTCTTTAAAGAGATAAAGTTTGTGTTTGTGATGCCACTTGTGGCATTTGGTCAGGGTGACCGACGCTGCTTTAAGGGGTCCGCTGAGGTGATGTTATGGCACTAGCCTTCCCACAGCTGAAGTATATCCCCAGGGCAAGCCCAGTGTGTAGATGGTGAATGGTGAATGGCACAGTGAAGAACAAGGACACAAGGTTGCAGTCTCTTTACCTTTACTGAAGACTTCAGCATCCACAGTCCAGGGCACCAGACCACAGGGCAGGTAGAGTCCGGCCAGTTTGGAGGCAAGTCCAGAGTCCTCTTGTCCAGGTGGAAATCAATAGCCTTCCCTTGCACTGTAGTGGTGTAGTCCCTTACTGCATAAGCTTCAAATAAGGGCCTCACAGATGTGGTGTCTCTCTCTCTGTCCCCCATGGTCAGATAGGACAAAAACCCCTATGACTGGTGGCTTGAGGCTGTTAATAGGGACTCTAGCATGCCCCGGCCTCTGAGGGGTGCCACCGTGCCTCCTGGGTGTAGGTGCGGACAGGTAACGTGCAATTAGCTTTCCTGCCGGTCTCTGAAGTAAGGCATAGAGGTCCTTACTACCTCGGTGTTCCGCCTACCGGTGTTCTGCGCCTCAGAAGGAGGCAGCCTGCTGCTGGTTGGTCCCCTTCTGGTATCCTCTCCTGTGCCTTGTTTTCCTTCACGCTCGCTGCAATACAATTCTGCTTTCAAAATGTCTCTTTCTGGGAGTTGCAGCTCTGAGGGCATGCACAGCTCCGTGGACCCTCTGTCCTCCTCAGATGGATGTCTGGAACTAACTTTCCCTACAGATTACCAGTTATATATATGGGGAGTCACCTAGCAAATAGGATCAAAAGCTCCCCCTGGTGGCCTGGAGTATGAATGTGTTGCATGTTTGTGATACCTGGATGCAGTTATCCTTCATTGCCTCCAAACGTAGCATCACTCTCCCCGGGAGGAAAGCAATACCACTGTGATGACCAGGACCCTAGGGCGCCACAACTACAATTACTGGTTTAGGTTTTCTACTATATTTTAGTGTTTCCCCACAAAATTTTTGACTGTAAAATAAAATTTCTTTTTATATCGCTATTTTCTGAGACTCAATCAGCTCCACTAATGGAAGAATTAGAAAGTTAAGAGAGCTTGGTCTTTGTGTTTCAAGTTGAAGTTTCTTTGCTATCATTTGAGGGTGCGTATCATGCTTTGGCCGAAGACACACTAGCGATTTTAAAATCGGTCCAATTTTGATCCTGCAAAGTCGGACGAATATCATGCAAGTGTCATACATTTTTCATGCAATTACAATCCGATTTTTCACACCTAGCATCTGATTTACATTTGAATGCAGTGCGATTGCTATCCGATTGCAATGTGATATCAACATGAGTTTTTAAATAGATAAATTCTCTGTCATTTATACATAATTTTCAAAGGAAATATTCTTCAAAACACAAAAAGACAGATGGATATGTATAATAGATAGATAGATAGATAGATAGATAGATAGATAGATATAGATGAAAAGCAAGCAATTCAGCAGCCGCTTACAATAAAATCACAGTGGGACCCGACAGGATAGAATAGATAGATTACATACAGTAAATACAAATAGAATAGGTAGATATATAGATGTCAGTGACATTCAAGTAGTAGAGTGTGTGTGCAGCTTACTGTACATGTATTTAATTGTTAAAAGATTATTTTTCTGAAAAAAAATGGCGTGGACTCCCACGTAATTTTCTTAACCAGCAGAGGGAACGCCGATGGCTGGGTTCAGAAGTTTATAGCCTGGGAAAGGGGTAATACCCATGGGGCTTCACAGGCTTTTTATATAAGCTCACAACTGTATTCTCAGCCTTTACTGGCTATTAAAATGGGGGACCCCTCAAAAATGATGTAGGGACCCCCTATAATTAATAACCAGCAAAGGCTAGGCAGACAGCTGCAGGCTGATATTAATAGGCTAGGAAGGGGCCATTGTTTTTGGACCCCCAGTCTAAAAACATCAGTTCTCAGCCGCCCTAGAAAAGGTGCATCTATAATTCTGGCACTTAGCCTTGCTCTTTCCACTTGCCTTCATGTGGTGGCAAGTGGGGTGATAGTTGTGGGGGTTGATGTCACCTTTGTATTGGCAGGTAACATCAAGCCAAGATGTTAGTAATGGAGAGGTGTCTATAAGACACCCCCATTACTAACCCCATAGTGATATGGTATAAAATATACTAATTGTATATGTCATTTACAACTTTATATCTATCTTTTCTATGTGTATATACTGTGTGTAATCTATCTTTTCTATCCTGTCGGGTCATGCTGTGATTTTACTGTACACGGCTGTTGAATTGCCGTCTTTTTTAATTGGATTGCATTCGTCCAATTTCATCGGAAGTGGGAATGAGCCCTTTTACAGCATTATTTAGGGAGGCGCGGCAGTTGAAAAACTGTAATTCTGTCACTGATTTGTTTTCCTCACAGTTTACTTTATGGGTTAAATAATTTTATAGTTTGTTATATTGGATTTATGCAGACTTATCAATACCAAATTATTTGCTTAATTTTAATTGGAAAAAAGGGGATGACTCAAACTCTTGATTTTCATGTTTGTTATATATCGTATTTTTTTTACATGTCTTTTAGTCTCCCTGGGATACTTAAACCTACGATGGATTATTTGTAGTATATAATACAACACATTAGCATGGCAGAATATGGAGAAGTTTATGATCTCTTGTGACATTGAGAGCATAGTCCGGGCTTTATAGGAATACAAAAATGAACTCTCCCGGTTGCCATGTCATCCCTTCGGCACCCCCTTATTGCATCATTCTGATTGCACCACTTGAATGACAGCGGCATTTAAGTGGTTAAACATCAGCTTACTTAATCCACCACGGTAGAGACAGGGGCTTGCTGGCTGTATATGCAGCGCCCCAGAGTCCTGGTCATTGCAGTGATGTTGCTCTCCCACCAGGGGGAGTGATGTTACGTCTGATGGCACCGAAGGAGTTAAACCCTGCCAGGTATCACAGCCACACACACATTTTACACTCCAGTCCACCAGGTTGAGCTAAGGGTTCTATCTACTAGGCCACTCTTCACATTAGGGTAAACTGTTGGGTTGGTTAGGAAGTGGAGCAGAACGAGGAGAAAGGAGTTCCTGGCTGGAGACTAACGAGAATGGTCCCTAGGCCGAGCTGGCTGGAGCAAGGCCCAGTCAGATCCAGACTATGGTCTGAGGACGAGGACAGAAGGCACAAGGAGCTGCGCCTGCACCTGATTGCGGCAGCCTCCTAGGAAAGGACAAGAAGGGAAACGTGTCGTAGTGAGTGAGAAACAAAGTCGTAGCAACAGGAGTAACAAATCAGTGGGAGACCAGCTAGAAGCAGGCTGCCTCCCACTGAGTGCAGATCCGGTAGCCGGAGCACCGAGGGAGTAATAGACTCTATGCTTTACTTCAGAGACCGGCAGGGTAGTCGGTTCCAAGCTGGCTGTCCGACCTAAGAGCCTAAGCAGACAAGGTGGCAACGCGGAGGAGGGGCGACGCTAGGGTCCCTATAAAATAGCCTCAGGCCACCACCGTCATACGTGGTGACGTCACAAACATTACTGTTATCTACGAATTCTGCCTTTTATTGGGCGCCCCTCATAGGCCACGGTTCGGGTCGGGCCACTGTGACATCCTCGCGAGGGAACTGAAGGACCCGGTACCGAGTACCCCATTGCCCTTACGTGGGGGTGATCTAACTTTTTGGCGTCACGAACAGGATGGACTTAAGCCTGAAAAATCGGGTCATGTGTGCCTAAGAACTGTGAATTGCTTAAAGACTGTGTATTGCTAGTTACCGCCAAAATTCCCGCCCAAACGGCCGCCATTACCGCACCACGAGGAGCGCTGGAGAAGAAGGAGGGCGTGCCATGGGAGGAGACCGCGAAAGTGGCGCCAAAAGTAGCGACCGCCCCCTCTGACTATGGCTGCAGGATGACAAGCTCAGGAATGCAGGAGCTCAGACACCAGAAAATGGAGGAGCAGCATGTGAGAGCGAGCGAAGGTCCCGGAGCAGAGATGGCTACCGGCGGGGACCTGGGAGAGAGCGACCTGATTCCTTGCAGCCTCAAGTCATCAGACGGGTTTTGTCCTATCCATCTGGGGGACAGGAGAAGAGTAACAAGAGTGAGGACCCTATTAGGAGCTAATGCAAGTAGGGACCTACTACGTTACTGTGCGCAAAGGGAAGGCTACTGATTTCCACCTGGCTCAGGGGACTCTGGAATTGCCATCAGACCGGCCGGACTCTGCCGACCCTGTAACCCGGTACCCCGGACTGTGGATGCTGATGCCTCCAGTAAAGGTAAAGAGACTGCACCCACTGTGTCCTCGTTATTCACCGCGTCTCGCATCACCCACCATCAACATCTACACTACTGGGAAGCCCTGGGGAAACACTTCACCTGTGGGAAGGTATTCCATCTAGCTGCCATAACATCACCCCAGTGGACCCTTAAGCAGCGTCGGTCACCCTGACCAAATACCACAGGTGGCGTCACGAACACTTGACAAACTTACATCACCTTTAATTGGGCGCCCCTTAGCAGGGCCACGGACCGGGTCGGGCCACTGTGACATCCCCAGACAGAAGGGACCGAAGGACCCGGTACCGAGTACCCCATTGCCCTGCGCCTGGGGGCGATCCATATATAGGTGTGTTCACACATTGAGTTTGTGTTGCGTTTCTTGTGTGTGCTTTTTTGCCACAAACAATGCAGCGTTTTACTGTTCCAGCAAAGTGAAGGAGATCTCTGAAATCTCATGCTGCTTTTTTTTCCTTGCTGTTTTGAAACAATTTCAAACCTGCAACATATTCAATTATTTCAGTGTTTTTAGGGTGTTTTTTACCCATTCAGCTGAATGGAAATAAAATGCAACAAAAGCAGCGTTTTTCCTGCCAATACTCCAGTATTTGCTGCAGATTTTCCTGCTGAAAAAACTGAATTGTCACTATCAAAATATTCATAGAGCACAAACTATGCAACCAGGTTGGTAACATAATCAATTTAGGTGCCCCCCCTTCATTTTAATAAGCAGATTACTGGGGTGGAGTATTCCTATAGATTACTGGAAACTTGTAAAAACCACCATGACTGGAGTAGTCACAAAACCTTAAAATAATTCAAATATATACATTTATTAAGACAAGTTAAAAATACTGTACCTATCATGCAAAATATTGAGGTCTAAAAAGGACGAACATGAAAGTGGAGAGACATCATAATCTAATACAGTATACAGTATACAGTGGCATGTAAAAGTTTGGGCTCCCCTGATCAGAATTGCTTAAGTTTAAGATTAAGTGATCTCTAAAAGGCCTAAAGTTAAAGATGATACATTTTCTTTGTATTTGAGGCAAACAAAAAAAGAAATATATTTTCATCTTTTACATTTTAAAAATTAAAAAAGGAAAATGGGCCTATGCAAAATGTTGGGTACCTAGTAGCACCCCCTTTTGTAAGTATCACAGCTTGTAAACACTTTTTGTAGCCAGACAACAGTCTTTCAATTCTTGCCTGAGGGATTTTCATCCATTCTTCCTTTGGAAAATTCCTCCAGTTTTGTGAGATTCCTGGGTCGTCTTGCATGCACTGCTATGTTGAGGTCCAGCCACAGATTTTCTCTGATGTCCAGATCATTGGACTGTGAGCGCCATTTTAAAACCTTCAGCTTGCACCTTTTGTGGATTTTGACTTGTGTTTATGATCATTATCCATTTGTAGAAGCCATCTTCTTTTCAACTTCAGCTTTTTTACAGATGGTGTCAGGGCCGTATTTAGAGTTTCTGCTGCCCTAGGCACTTTTAGCGCTGCCTCCCCCTCTGGTGAGTATGACACTATCGGCAGTGACTTTGGGAAGAATCACTGATGTGAAAGTTGCCGTTTGCAGCAGATCAGGCAGTTTTTCTGCATCTGCCACGTAACGGATCACTTACTGGCAACACTGCATTTGGTTTCATTCATTCCTTATGGGATTTGCGGTACTTGATGTGATCTGGGAAATGCGGTGCCATACCTCCCAACTTTTGAAGGGAAAAAGGTCTAAAGGTTGCGGCGCACGTAGTGCGCCGCGGCAAATTTTAGGCCACGCCTCTGACCACACCCATTTCACAACTAATCACACCCATATCCAAGTCCCAACCACACCCATTTAGCACTGCTAATCACACTGTTTCATATACATTAAAACAAAAAAAAAATATGGCCACGCAATGCTTCATACTGTACAATGGCTATGCAGTGCTCCACATACTGTATAATGGCCCTACATGATGTTCCATACTGTATAATGGCCACACAGTGCTCCATACTGTATAATGGCCACGTCTGTCCTGTGTCCTTGTGTGTACCACATTGAGAATGGAGAAAAGAAAGAAGACCAAAGAACTGTCTGAGGACTTGAGAAACCAAATTGTGAGGAAGCATGAGCAATCTCAAGGCTACAAGTCCATCTCCAAAGACCTGAATGTTCCTGTGTCTACCATACGCAGTGTCATCAAGAAGTTTAAAGCCCATGGCACTGTGGCTAACCTTCCTAGATGTGGATGGAAAAGAAAAATTGACAAGAGATTTCAACGCAAGATTGTGCGGATGTTGGATAAAGAACCTCGACTAACATCCAAACAAGTTATAGCTGCCCTGCAGTCCAAGGGTACAACAGTGTCAACCCGTACTATCAGTCGGCGTCTGAATGAAAAGGGACTGTATGGTAGGAGACCCAGGAAGACCCCACTTCTTACCCCGAGACATAAAAAAGCCAGGCTGCAGTTTGCCAAAACTTACCTAAAAAAGCCTAAAACGTTTTGGAAGAATGTTCTCTGGTCAGATGAGACAAAAGTAGAGCTTTTTGGGCAAAGGCATCAACATAGAGTTTACAGGAGAAAAAAAAGAGGTATTCAAAGAGAATAACACGGTCCCTACAGTCAAACATGACGGAGGTTCCCTGATGTTTTGGTGTTGCTTTGCTGCCTCTGGCACTGGACTGCTTGACCGTGTGCATGGCATTATGAAGTCTGAAGACTACCAACAAATTTTGCAGCAGAATGTAGGGCCCAGTGTGAGAAAGCTGGGTCTCCCTCAAAGGTCATGGGTCTTCCAGCAGGACAATGACCCAAAACACACTTCAAAAAGCACTAGAAAATGGTTTGAGAGGAAGCACTGGAGACTTCTAAGGTGGCCAGCAATGAGTCCAGACCTGAATCCCATAGGACACCTGCGGAGAGATCTAAAAATGGCAGTTTGGAGAAGGCACCCTTCAAATATCAGGGACCTGGAGCAGTTTGCCAAAGAAGAATGGTCTAAAATTCCAGCAGAGCATTGGAAGCAACTCATTGATGGTTACCGGAAGCGGTTGGTCGCAGTTATTTTGGCTAAAGGTTGTGCAACCAAGTATTAGGCTGAGGGTGCCAATACTTTTGTCTGGCCCAATTTTGGAGTTTTGTGTGAAATGATCAATGTTTTGCTTTTTGCTTCATTCTCTTTTGTGTTTCTTCATTTAAGACAAATTAAATGAAGATAATAATACCAAAGAATTTGTGTTTGCAATCATTTTCAGGAAGAAACTGAGTATTATCTGACAGAATTGCAGGGGTGTCAATACTTTTGACCATGACTGTACTGAGCCCGAGTGACGGGCGAGACACCACATGTACTGAGCCCGAGTGACGGGCGAGACACCCCATGTACTGAGCCCGGGTGACACTGTAATATGTAAGTAACATCAGACTGTATTGTGGGGACCATTCACTTCTATGGGAGGGTGTTAAAGGGAACCTGTCACCCCCAAAATCGCGGGTGAGGTAAGCCCACCGGCATCAGGGGCTTATCTACAGCATTCTGGAATGCTGTAGAGAAGCCCCCGATGTAACCTAAAAGATGAGAAAAAGACGTTATATTATACTCACCCAGGGGCGTTCCCGCTGTTGGTCCGGGTCCGGCGCCTCCCATCTTCATCAGATGACGTCCTCTTCTGGTCTTCACACCGCAGCTCCGGCGCAGGCGTACTTTGCCTGCCCTGTTGAGGGCAGAGCAAAGTACAGCATTGTGCAGGCGCCGGGCCTCTCTGACCTTTCCCGGCACCTGCGCAATGCAGTACTTTACTCTGCCCTCAACAGGGCAGGCAAAGTACGCCTGCGCCGGAGCTGCGGCGTGAAGACCAGAAGAGGACATCATCTGATGAAGATGGGAGGCGCCAGACCCGGACCAACAGCGGGACCGCCCCTGGGTGAGTATAATATAACGTCTTTTTCTCATGTTTTAGGATACATCAGGGGCTTATCTACAGCATTCCAGAATGCTGTAGATAAGCCCCTGATGCCGATGTGCCTACCTCACCCGCGATTTTGGCGGTGACAGGTTCCCTTTAAGGAGGAGGAGGAGGTGAGCTGTGACATCTCCTATTGTGACTGTTGGATCTGGTTGCCGGGGTCTACCTTCCTGTGGTTGTTACAAGTATCCTCCGCTCACCTTTCGGGGTGTTGCGCTCCTCGTCCACTTGTCTCAGGAGATTCGGTTGAAGGCTCGGTCCGGCGCTGACATCCTGCAATATAATGGAAATGGCGGCTGAAGCTGCAGCACAAGGAGACACCGGAGAACGGCGGGGACAGAGCGCTCTGTAGCCGTGGACACGTGCAGTATAACACGCGGCTGCCGGTCATGTGACGCCTGCACTCACTTTCACCAGAGGAGCGGCGCTATAGGTCAGAATATCAGAGTAGAAGCCTCGCTGTCTGATCACCGGATATTTCCGCGGGAGGACGGCGCTGATCCGCGCGGGTGACACCGGCACAAGCGACTGCGGACGCGGGATCTCCCAGTGTGGACGGGACTCCGCGGAGGATGGGGGTCGTCTGCCGTTATCTGCTCCATCTGCGCCCAACAGAGAAGACAAACATGTCCGATAACTCTACAGGACCGTGACAGCTGCAGAACATCGCCCCCCCTCCCTCCCTCCCTGCAGAGCTTCATCGCCCCCCCTCCCTCCCTGCAGAGCTTCATCGCCCCCCCTCCCTCCCTCCCTGCAGAGCTTCATCGCCCCCCCTCCCTCCCTGCAGAGCTTCATCGCCCCCCCTCCCTCCCTGCAGAGCTTCATCGCTCCCCCTCCCTCCCTGCAGAGCTTCATCATCGCCCCCCCTCCCTCCCTGCAGAGCTTCATCATCGCCCCCCCTCCCTCCCTGCAGAGCTTCATCATCGCCCCCCTCCCTCCCTGCAGAGCTTCATCATCGCCCCCCCTCCCTCCCTGCAGAGCTTCATCATCGCAACCCCCTCCCTCCCTGCAGAGCTTCATCATCGCCCCCCCTCCCTCCCTGCAGAGCTTCATCATCGCCCCCCTCCCTCCCTGCAGAGCTTCATCATCGCCCCCCCTCCCTCCCTGCAGATCTTCATCATCGCCCCCCCTCCCTCCCTGCAGAGCTTCATCATCGCCCCCCCTCCCTCCCTGCAGAGCTTCATCATCGCCCCCCCTCCCTCCCTGCAGAGCTTCATCATCGCCCCCCCTCCCTCCCTGCAGAGCTTCATCATCGCCCCCCCTCCCTCCCTGCAGAGCTTCATCATCGCCCCCCCCTCCCTCCCTGCAGAGCTTCATCATCGCCCCCCCTCCCTCCCTCCCTGCAGAGCTTCATCATCGCCCCCCCTCCCTCCCTCCCTGCAGAGCTTCATCATCGCCCCCCCTCCCTCCCTCCCTGCAGAGCTTCATCATCGCCCCCCCTCCCTCCCTGCAGAGCTTCATCATCGCCCCCCCTCCCTCCCTGCAGAGCTTCATCATCGCCCCCCCCTCCCTCCCTGCAGAGCTTCATCATCGCCCCCCTCCCTCCCTGCAGAGCTTCATCATCGCCCCCCCTCCCTCCTTGCAGAGCTTCATCATCGCCCCCCCTCCCTCCCTGCAGAGCTTCATCATCGCCCCCCCTCCCTCCCTGCAGAGCTTCATCATCGCCCCCCCTCCCTCCCTGCAGAGCTTCATCATCGCCCCCCCCTCCCTCCCTGCAGAGCTTCATCATCGCCCCCCCCTCCCTCCCTGCAGAGCTTCATCATCGCCCCCCCTCCCTCCCTGCAGAGCTTCATCATCGCCCCCCCTCCCTCCCTGCAGAGCTTCATCATCGCCCCCCCCCTCCCTCCCTGCAGAGCTTCATCATCGCCCCCCCTCCCTCCCTGCAGAGCTTCATCATCGCCCCCCCTCCCTCCCTGCAGAGCTTCATCGCCCCTCCCTGCAGTGCTTCATCGCCCCTCCCTGCAGAGCTTCATCGCCCCCCCTCCCTCCCTCCCTGCAGAGCTTCATCCCCCCCCCTCCCTGCAGAACATCGCCCCCGTCCGTCCTCATACTCACCTGTCACTCAGCTCAGCTGCCTGTCCCACACACTGCGCGCGCCACAGCCGCCGACATCCCTCTGGCGCTCTGTCCCGCCGCAGCGGCTTCTTCCTGACTGAGTGAGCGGTCATGTGATACTGCTCAATAAGGTCATGAATATGCGCATATTCATGACCTTAATGACCGGTACCATGTGACCGCTCACTCAGGACGCGCTACAGACGGTGAGAACAGGCATCGCTGGAGGCTGGAGCAGGAGGTGAGTATCATCTCTCTTCATATGCGGAGGCGGGGAGGGGCGCGGGGAGGCAGGCGGGGGGGCGGGGTTTTGCGTCGGTCGCGTTTGTGACTTAAAAAAAAAAAAAAAAATCCTTGCCCAGGTGCCGCCCCCCCGCAATGTCGCCGCCCTAGGCACGTGCCCTCGAGTGCCTAGTGGCAAATACGGCCCTGGATGGTGTTATGCTTGCATCAAGAATTTGTTGAAATTTCATTGAATCCATTCTTCCCTGTACCTGTGAAATGTTCCCTGTGCCACTGGCTGCAACACAATCCCAAAGCATAACTGATCCACCCCCATGCTTAATGTTTGGCGAGATGTTCTTTTGAAATTCTGTGCCCTTTTTCTCCACACATGCCTTTTGATCTTTGTGGCCATAGAGTTCTATTTTTACATCACCGGTCAACAAGACTTGTTTCCAAAATTCACAAGGCTTGTTTAGATGTTCTTTTGCATACTTCTGACGCTGAATTTTATGGTGTAGATGCCGCGCCCCAGAGTCATGGTCGTTGCAGTAATGTCGTTCTTCCACCAGGGGGGAGTGATGTTGCGTCTGATGGCACCAAAGGAGTTCACCTTACCAGGTATCACAGCCACACACACACACTGCACACTCCAGTCCACCAGGGGGAGCTAAGGGTTCTATCTACTAGGCCACTCCTCACATAGGGTAAAACTGGTGGGTTGGTTAGGAAGTTAGTCAGTCGGAGGAGAGGAGAGTTCCTGGCTGGGGACCGACGAGGAAAGGTCTCCAGGTCGAGCTGGCTGGGGTGATCCCTGGTCAGATCCAGACTGAAGCCTGAGGAGGAGAGAAAGAAGGACACAGAGCTGCGCCTGCAACCCATGCGGCAGCATCCTAAGAAAGGACACGGAAGGAAATGTGCTGTAGTGAGTGAGAAAAGAAGTCATAGCAACAGGAGTGAAACATCAGTGGAAGACCAGCTAGAAGCAGGCTGCCTCCTTCTGGAGCGCAGGCCGGTGGCCGGAACACCGAGGGAGTAATAGACTCTAAGCTTTACTTCAGAGACCGGCAGGGCAGTCAATTCCAAGTTGGCTGTCCGACCTAAACACCTAAGCAGACACGGTGGCAATTGTGGAGGAGTGGCATCTCTAGGGTCCCTATAAAATAGCCTCAGGCCATCACCGTCATACGGGTTTGTCCTATCCATCTGGGGGACAGAGAGAGAGAAGTAACAACAATGAGGACCTTATGGTAGCTTATGCAAGTAGGGACCTACTACGTTACTGTGCGCAAGGGGAAGGCAACTGATTTCCACTTGGATAAGGGGACTCTGGAATTGCCATCAGACCGGCCGGACCCTGCCTACCCTGTCATCCGGCACTCTGGACTGTGGATGCTGAAGCCTTCAGTAAAGGTGAAGAGACTGCACCCATTGTGTCCTCGTTATTCGCCGCGCCTTACATCATCCACCATCATCATCTACACTGGGAAGCCCTGGGAAAATACTTCACCTGTGGGAAGGTATACCATCTAGATGCCATAACATCACCCCAGCGGACCCCTGAGCAGCGTCGGTCACTCTGACCGAATACCACAGGTGGCGTCACAAACATTACTGTTATCTACGAACTCTGCCTTTTATTGGGCGCCCCTCATAGGCCACGGTTCGGGTCGGGCCACTGTGACATCCTCGCGAGGGAACTGAAGGACCCGGTACCGAGTACCCCATTGCCCTTACGTGGGGGTGATCCAACTTTTTGGCGTCACGAACAGGATGGACTTAAGCCTGAAAAATCGGGTCATGTGCGCCTAAGAACTGTGAATTGCTTAAAGACTGTGTATTGCTAGTTACCGCCAAAATTCCCGCCCAAACGGCCGCCATTACCGCACCACGAGGAGCGCTGGAGAAGAAGGAGGGCGTGCCATGGGAGGAGACCGCGAAAGTGGCGCCAAAAGTAGCGACCGCCCCTCTGACTATGGCTGCAGGATGACAAGCTCAGGAATGCAGGAGCTCAGACACCAGAAAATGGAGGAGCAGCATGTGAGAGCGAGCGAAGGTCCCGGAGCAGAGATGGCTACCGGCGGGGAACTGGGAGAGAGCGACCTGATTCCTTGCAGCCTCAAGTCATCAGAGGAGGACTACTCGGACATGCCGCCGCTAGAGGAAATCGATTTCCTACAGCTATGGGTAGAGCAGCTGCATCGACTGCCATGACACGACAGCTTTATGGCACCGAGGGAAGAGGGACCTACCCTGCACCGGGAGAACACCCAGGTGGGGCTGACGGCCTGGCAGTCAACGGTTCCAGCATCCCGGATGACGGAGCGGATCGGTGCCGAAGGGACCATATCCAGTGCAGGTATGGAGAGTGCCAGCACCCCAGAGACCAGGCCGACTCCAGAGGTTGCTCGTCGCCCCGCATCTGACCTGACACCTGCGCTTCCGGTGCGATGGGGGGTAGTGGTGGTCTCTCCCCACCAGACTGGAACGGGGTATATACAGGAGATAGAGCCACCAATCGGGGCCCCTGCCACCGACCAAGAAAGATCATCTCCCGTGGGGACAGACTGTACTGTCTATGAGGCGCAAAAGGGGGACTTAGTCACGTACACCCGCTACTGGAAAGATGGCGGTTGGTGTGCATGGGAAGTGAGTAAGAGTGCCCGTTTAATGTTGTCACCCAGTGCCTGGCAGACTGACTTGACCACCCACGCAGCCACGCAGGACGTGGCAGCACAAGGTGATGCGGTGACTGGTCTGCGCACCCAGACCGCGATGGCAGCCCCTGACCTAACTGTGTCTGAACAACTTATTCATGGGGTCGACATAGACGAGGACATATACATAGATCGTCCAAGGCCAAAGGTTACTAGATCTTGTACCGAGCCCTGGATGCAGTGGCATCAATAAACCTCGGAGCCCTGAAAAACTGTACATAGTTTAAAAAAACATTCTCTTTTGCTGCTTCAATACCTGTTCAGGGTTAACATTTAAAGGGATCCCTTTATTTACCCGGGATCCCTATTGTTTCAAGTTTTGCGCAAGTTTTATCATTGTTTCTAAAGAACATTGGAATCATGGACGATGAATGGTTCACAAACTTTCCGTTGTACATAGTTTGCGCCTTCTTAAAGGTGCTCTCTACTGGTTTTACAAGAAAGAAGACTTTGCGAAGAAACTGTTTCTGATGATGATGTGAAAGTTTCTCTTGTCTTAAAGTTTATAAGTGACTTGTTGATTGTTTGCACTACCTCAGAGAAGACTTGAGTTTCCCTCTTAAAGGGAATGTTTACTTGTTGCACCTTGCTAAAGGGTAATAATGTCACCTTAAGAAGCTAGTTAGTATAGAATGTTTTATAGTGTTCAGAATAGGAAATAATTTACATGATGTACTTTAAATAAAATTGAGGTCTTAGGAAGAAAGATGCAGTAGGCCCGTAGAGCTAGACAGATAGTCCTGCATATGAAGAAGAAAGATGAGGAAAATGTTGATTTGCACTTTAAGGGTTAATGATAGTATACCCTTAGAGGGTAATTGCACTTAGCAGATAGAATACCTGTATGGGTAATTACGTTCCATAGTAAGATAGTAATTGTCTCGTTTCTATTTTGCCTTAAAAGGTAATACACACAATGTAAATATGTATTTGTTTGTAACGTTCAGGTGTTCTCACCTCCCATAAAGGGGAAGCACTGTTAAATTAATTTGTTTCAAAGCATTTCAAAAATTTTGCATGTCTTTTGCTAACCTGTAATTGTTGTGTTCTTTTCCCAGCCCCGGAGTGCTGGATTTAACGGGGGGGTGTGCAGCACCCCAGAGTCCTGGTCGTTGCAGTAATGTCATTCTTCCACCAGGGGTGAGTGATGTTACGTCTGATGGCACCAAAGGAATTCACCTTACCAGGTATCACAGCCACACACACACTTCACACTCCAGTCCACCAGGGGGAGCTAAGGGTTCTATCTACTAGGCCACTCCTCACATAGGGTAAAGCTGGTGGGTTGGTTAGGAAGTTAGTCAGTCGGAGGAGAGGAGAGTTCCTGGCTGGGGACCGATGAGGAAAGGTCTCCAGGTGGAGCTGGCTGGGGTGATCCCTGGTCAGATCCAGACTGAAGTCTGAGGAGGAGAGAAAGAAGGACACGAAGCTGCGCCTGCAACCCATGCGGCAGCATCCTAAGAAAGGACACGGAAGGAAATGTGATGTAGTGAGTGAGAAAAGAAGTCATAGCAACAGGAGTGAAACATCAGTGGGAGACCAGCTAGAAGCAGGCTGCCTCCTTCTGGAGCGCGGGCCGGTGGCCAGAACACCGAGGGAGTAATAGACTCTAAGCTTTACTTCAGAGACTGGCAGGGCAGTCAATTCCAAGTTGGCTGTCCGACCTAAACACTTAAGCAGACACGGTGGCAATTGTGGAGGAGGGGCGTCTCTAGGGTCCCTATAAAATAGCCTCAAGCCATCACCGTCATACGGGTTTGTCCTATCCATCTGGGGGACAGAGAGAGAGAAGTAACAACAGTGAGGACCTTATGGTAGCTTATGCAAGTAGGGACCTACTACGTTACTGTGCGCAAGGGGAAGGCAACTGATTTCCACCTGAATAAGGGGACTCTGGATTTGCCATCAGACCGGCCGGACTCTGCCTACCCTGTCATCCGGCACTCTGGACTGTGGATGCTGAAGCCTTCAGTAAAGGTAAAGAGACTGCACCCATTGTGTCCTCGTTATTCGCCGCGCCTTACATCATCCACCATCATCATCTACATTTCTGGGAAGCCCTGGGGAAATACTTCACCTGTGGGAAGGTACACCATCTAGCTGCCATAACATCACCCCAGCAGACCCCTGAGCAGCGTCGGTCACTCTGACCGAATACCACAGGTGGCGTCACGAACACTACCATTATCTATGAACTCTGCCTTTTATTGGGCGCCCCTCATAGGGCCACGGTTCGGGTCGGGCCACTGTGACATCCTCGCTGAGGGAACGGAAGGACCCGGTACCGAGTACCCCATTGCCCTTACGTGGGGGCGATCCATAGAAACAGGAGAGTTTTACTTCTGATGAGTCTTCCATGAAGGCTATATTTGTGCAGTTGTCTCTGAACAGTAGAACAATGTACCACAACTCCAGAGTCTGCTAAATCTTTCTAAAAGTCTTTTGTAGTCTAGCGGGGGTTCTGAATTGCCTCTCTAGCAATCCTACAAGCAGTTTTCACTAAAATTTTGCTTGGTCTCTCAGATTTTATCTTGACCTCCAGGGTTCCTGTTTACTTCCATTTCTTAATTGTATTTTGATTTGAGGATAGGTCAACTTGAAAACGCTCTGCTATCTTCTTATAACTTTCTCCGGCTTTGTGGGTCTCCACCATTTTCATTTTCAGAGTGCTAGGCAGCTGCTTAGAAGAACCCATCGCTACTGATTTTTGTCACAAGGTTAGAGGAGGCTGGGTTTTTATGAAGCTGGGAACTTTGCAACACCTGGCCTTTCCTAACAATGATGGTGAACAAGCCCTAACAGGCCAAGGGTGCCAAAATGTTTGCATTGGCCCATTTTCCTTTTTCTAATTTTTAAAATGTAAAAGATGAAAATACCGTATATACTCGAGTATAAGCCGACCCGAGTATAAGCCGACCCCCCTAATTTTGCCACAAAAAACTGGGAAAACCTAATGACTCGAGTATAAGCCTAGGGTGGGAAATGCAGCAGCTACCGGTAAATGTCAAAAATAAAAATAGATACCAATAAAAGTAAAATTAATTGAGACATCAGTAGGTTAAGTGTTTTTGAATATCCATATTGAATCAGGAGCCCCATATAATGCTCCATAAGGTTTATGATGGCCCCATAAGATGCTCCATATTAAAATATGCCCCATATAATCCTGCATAAAGGTTAATAATGGCCCCATAAGATGCTCCATAGACACATTTGCCCAATAAAATGCTGCACAAATGTTGATTATGGCCCCATAAGATGATCCATAAAGATATTTGCCCCATATAGTGCTGCACAAACGTTATGGACCCATAAGATACTCCATATAGACATTTGCCCCATACAATGCTGCACAAATGTTAATTATGGCCCCATAAGATGCTCCATAAAGATATTTGCCCCATATAGTGCTGCACAAACGTTATGGACCCATAAGATACTCCATATAGACATTTGCCCCATACAATGCTGCACAAATGTTAATTATGGCCCCATAAGATGCTCCATAAAGATATTTGCCCCATATAATGCTGCACAAACCTTGATTATGGCCCCATAAGATGCTCCATACAGACACTTGCCCCATATAATGCTGCACAAATGCTGATTATGTCCCCATAAGATGCTTCATACAGACACTTGCCCCATTTGCTGTTGCTGCGATAAAAAAAAATCACATACTCACCTCTCCGTCGCTCAGGCCCCGGCACTTTCAATATTCACCTGACTTCGTTCCGGCGCCGCTCCATCTTCAGCGTCTTCTGCACTGACATTCAGGCAGAGGGCGCACAATAACCACGTCATCGCGCCCTCTGACCTAAGCATCACTGCAGAAGACGCTGAAGATGGAGCGGCACCGGTACGGGGGCAGGTGAATATTGCGCAGCACTCCCCTCCCCATTATACTCACCTGCTTCCCCCAGCGCCGCAGCTTCTTCCTGTACTGAGCAGTCACCGTTACTCCCTATGGGAGGTGGAGCCGCATATTCATTACTGTAATGAGCGGTACCATGTGACCGCTCAGTACAGGAAGAAGCTGGGCCTCCGGGGAAGCAGGGACCTGCAGGGACCGTGCCAGGAGCAGGTGAGTATAATTAGACAGCCCCCGCTCCCCCTCCCCTGACGACCCATGGGTATAACTTGAGTATAAGCTGAGAGGGGGACTTTCAGCCCCAAAAAATGGGCTGAAAATCTCGGCTTATACTCGAGTATATACGGTATATAATTTTTTTCTCTAAAATACAAAGGAAATGTGTCATCTTTAACTTTAGGCCTTTTAGAGATCATTTCATTTTCAACATGCTTAACTGTTCACAATAACAGTAATTTTGACCAGGGGTGCCCAAACCTTTACATTCTACTGTAGGGAAAGCATAGCAACATCAGGAACAGCATGCAGTAATGAAAAAGACAAATACCTATAGAGTCTATAGAGATCTGCAGCACCCCAGAGTCCTGGTTCGTTGCAGTAATGTTGTTCTTCCACCAGGGGGAGTGATGTTACGTCTAAAGGCAATGAAGGAGAACTTCTGTCCAGGTATCACAGCCACACACAAACTTCACACGCCAGTCCACCAGGGGGAGCTAAGGGTTCTTCTATCTATTAGGCCACTCCTCACATAGGGTAAAACTGGAGGGTTGGTTAGGAAGTTAGTCAGTATCAGAAGGAGGAGAGGAGAGTTCCTGGCTGGTCTCCCGGTCGAGCTGGCTGGGGTGATCCCTGGTCAGATCCAGACTGAAGTCTCAGGAGAAAGGAAAGAAGGACACGGAGCTGCACCTGCAACCCATGCGGCAGCATCCTAAGAAAGGAATTGTGTTGCAGTGAGTGAGAAAAGAAGTCATAGCAACAGGAGTGAAACATCAGTGGGAGACCAGCTAGAAGCAGGCTGCCTCCATCTGAAGCGCAGATCCGGTGGCCAGAATACCGAGGGAGTAAAGAGCTCTATGCCGTTACTTCAGAGACTGGCAGGGCAGTTGAATCCAAGTTTGCTGTCCGACCTTTATACCTAAGAAGACACAGTGGCAACTTGTGGGGGTCGGGGAGTCTCTAGTGTCCATATAAACAAGCCTCAGGCCATCAGTCATACGGGTTTTGTCCTATCCGTACCATCTGGGGGACAAAGAGAGAAGTAACAAAAGTGAGGACCTTATGGTAGCTTATGCAAGTAGGGACCTACTACGTTACTGTGCGCAAGGGGAAGGCTATTGAATTCCTCCTGGATAAGGAGACTCTGGATTTGCCTTCAGACCTTCTGGACTCTGCCTACCCTGTGGTCCCTACCCTGGACTGTGGATGCTGAACCTTCAGTAAAAGGTAAAGAGACTGCAACCCTGTGTCCTCGTTATTCACTGCGCCTTGCACCATCCATCATCTACACTTTGAGAAGCCCTGGGGACATACTTCACCTGTGGGAAGGTATACCATCTAGCTGCCATTCCATCACCCCAGCGGACCCCTTAGCAGCGTTGGTCACCCTGACCGAATACCACAGGTGGCGTCACGAACACTATCCTATAAACTACTGTACACCTTTTATTGGACACCCCTCAAAGGCCCACGGACCGGGTCAGGCCACCGTGACATCCCATTCCCCGAAGCGAGGGACCCGGTACCGAGTACCCCATTGCCCTTGCCCTGGGGGCGATCCAGATCCATAATACACATGATATTCTCAGAGACCCATACTTGCATCAAAAAAGTTTTGATGATGTAAAAAGCAAGTGCTATAACTTGTATAGGTCATATAATGCATACAGTAAATGTTAATAGAAACCGATGTATGTGTACGTGCCATGAAGAGATGCACAGATTAATGCCAATAATTGAGCTTACCTATAATGTCAGGGAATAGATCTATACTGCATGCTGCCCTGACGCGCGTTTCGTGTAGCTGCTTCATCAAGGGGAAATTCCTGGCTCGTGATAGCATGAACTTACAGGGTAAAAACCTGAGGCTGCACTACTAAAAGATGCAAACATCATCATCATGTCTTTCTTTTCCAGGAAAAATATTTAGAATTGAGAGTCCTCAGTGGTTGATACCTTTTAATGGCTAACTGAAAAGATGGTAATAAACTGCAAGCTTTCGAGACTACACAGGTCTCTTTATCAGGCAAAGACGAGATGAAGAGACCTGTGTAGTCTCGATAGCTTGCAATTTATTACCATCTTTTCAGTTAGCCATTAAAAGGTATCAACCACTGAGGACTCTCAATTCTAAAAAATTTTCTATCTACTGGCTAACACGGTACCAAGATATATATCTTTCCTGTTTCTTTTCCAGGTGCAGAGTTATCATGGAACTACATGTATCTCTAGATAAAAGTTCCTCATATAAACTAATTTATTAAAATAGTCTTCACATATTTAAATGCACAATAGAATCTGTTTGTTTGCTTGTACATTACAGGATAAATAGTCTGTGAATTAATACAAATTTCCTTACCTTAACAGATCAAAGATACTACATATCGTATACATGCATGAAGAATATTCCGCAATAACTGAAGATAAGTACCCAGTAAGGAATTCACAACTCACACTCAAATCCATATTTAAAAGTTGTCTACACCTTTGCACAGATTTTATTTTCAAAATTAAGCAACATTCTAATTGTCTATAGTAAAAATGTTTGTACAATTTTGGATTGTCCAGAACCTCCAGGACAGTCCGTAAAGATTTGTCACCTTCTTGCTGTCACTGTAAAAAAAAAAAAAAAGTAAGGTGTCCATATTTTTTGAAGCTGAAGAAATTTCTACAGATTATTTTGACTGCAATTATCATAATTTTACAGTGAATGCAGCTGATGTTTTCATATCAGAATTATGGGCTATAGACATGTATCACATGTAATCATAATAATTTTTTATGGTTTTCCAATGCGTCCATAAAAAATATTGTCAGTCTGTGATTTTTTATTAACCTGTCCGGATAAAATAAAAAGTCACGTTGACAACCCTGTCCACATCACTTCTTTAATGCTAGAGATAGTAGCAGGGTGCGGGAGGAGATGTACACAGATCTGCAGTGGAAAGGAAAGTATTTGCAGTCTCAGGGAGGGCAGAGAAAACAGGCTGTGGATAAGGAGGAAAGTACATGAATAGTAAATACATGCAAGATAGAAGTTGTGCTGATTTTTAAGCTAATGAAAACCTCATCTGATAAAGGAGCTAATAAAGAAACAAAGATTCCAGACTGAGAAATTGGTGAAATTTTATTAACTAAAGGTAATCACTAACATATGGAAAATTATTTTTTTCAAATCCACAGCTTCTATGAGGCTTTTAGAGGCATAAACAATAGTCCCTAGATCCCTAGGGTCCAACTGCTAAGACTCTATTTTGTATGAGAATAAGGGGTTTTAAAATGATGGGCATGGACAAAGACCACAAATACCCAAAAAGTGTTATACTTGCATTAGCCCATGCATTTTAGCTTTGCATTTTAGGGCACCTCATTGGTACCTACAGTCAGACTTCCAACATATTGGCATATCCAAGAGATGTAACTCATTATAGGAACTGCTGTATTTGAAATACTAAACTTCCTTTTTCTATCATTCCTACAGGGATTGAAAATTATCTCTATTGGGTCACCACTGTTCTTTCTCAACGCCAGGAGGTTCCACACGAACATCCTAGAGATGATCGGTAAATGTGTAACAAGAAGAGGCTCCTGCGCGGTGAGGGAATTGTCTTTATAAGTAAACCATTGATGTAGGTCATAGGTGGAGGCCCCTTTACCTACTAGACCAGGGTTTCTGAGCTCCATTCTTCATGTATCTCCAGTAGGACATAACTTAAAGGGAACCTGTCACCAGGCTTTCCTCATATAAACTAAAAGCACCACCTTTAAGAAGTTTTACATATCCGTCCAGCAGTCTTTGTATAAATCTCCCGCTCCACTGCAGGTCCATGAAAATACCCTTTATAATTCTCCTGCGCTGTATGCTAATTGGCGCAGCTGGTGTGATGCAGGTCTGTGCTTGGCGCCTTCTCTCTCTGTGCAATCATCAGCCCTCCTGACTCGTAGGACATGGGTGATGTCTCCTATATCATCCACCCAGAGTTAATTGCAGAGTTAGGTGGATGACGTCATCCATGTCCATCAAGACAATTGTCTTCTTACACATGCTCCACAATCTCTGTATACAGTGATATAGTCAGTGTTCTGTGAATACAGATTTTCACATTACGGAGTTAAGAGACAACAATTGGTGCTGAAACGACAGTAATGGGAAAATCTGTATTCACTGAAGACATAATTTATCACTGAATACAAAGTTTACAGAGTGAAAGGTCAGTTCTGGAGAAAGAAACAGATTTTTCATATAAGATATATTATCACGTTTCTTATGTTCAGGTGTACTATTCAATTATGAAAAATTATTAAAACAGCAGTTACTCAGGGCTTGTCCATTACTAGGACAACTCCTTCTTAAACTAAATGTGTGTCCCTGATAAAATAATACTATACTCACCTCCTGTGCCGCCTCCGTTGCCTGGGTGTTGGTGCAGCGCCCCAGGGTCTTGGTCGTTGCAGTAATGTCTTCTTCCACTAGGGGGAGTGATGTTATGTCTGGAGGCAATAAAGGAGATCTCTTTACCAGGTATCACAAACCACACACCACACTTCACACTCCAGTCCACCAGGGGGAGCTATGCTCCTATTTAGTAGGGCACTCTTCACAATTAGGTAAAACTGGTGGTCTGGATAGGAAGTTAGGCAGAAGCGAGCTGGGCTTCACCCAGTGAGCTGCTATCTGAGCTCCACTCAGGTAGTGGGTCCTGACAGGGGTGGGATCCTGTCAGAGGCCTAGACAGAAGGCCATGGAGCTGCGTCGGCACGACGTGCGGCAGCATCCTAAGAAAGAGACATTGAAGGAGAATTGTGTTGCAGAGAGTGAGAAGCAAAGTCATAGCAAAAGGAGAGGAAACCAGAAGGAGTTCTGCCCTGTAAAAGGCTGCCTCCTTTCTGAGGCGCAGGATCTGGTAGCCGGAACACCGAGGGAGTCATCGTCTCCAAGCCTGGCTCCAGAGACCGGCAGGACAGCTAATTCCAAATTAGTTGCCCGACCTTTACCCAGGAGGCACGGTGGCAACGATGGGAGGCCGGGGTATCTAAGAGCTCCTGTAAAAAGCCTCAAGCCACCAGTCATACGGGTTGTTCCTATCCATCTGGAGGACAGAGAGAAAGACATAACATCTAGAACACCTACAACAGTTGTGAGGACCTTACCGAGAAGCTTAGCAGTAAGGTACTACAACATCCAGGCGCTAGTGGAAGGCTACTGATTTCCACCTGGATAAGGGGACTCTGGATTTGCCTTCAGACCGGCCGGACTCTGCCTGACCTGTGATCTGGTGCTCTGGACTGTGGACGCTGAAGCCTTCAGTAAAGGTAAAGAGACTGTAACCTTGTGTCCTCGTTCTTCACTGCGCCTTTCAGCATCCACCATCGACACACTGGAAAGCCCTGGGGACATACTTCACCTGTGGGAAGGTATACCATCTAGCTGCCATAATATCACCCCAGCGGACCCCTAAGCAGCGTCGGTCCCTCTGACCGAATACCACAGGTGGCATCACGAACATTTTCCCTTTAAAGACCTTACCTGTTATGATCTGGTGGCCTAGGAGCAGCATGAGACGTACTCTGGAGAAGGTGGCATCTCTGCATGATCCACTGAATTAGGTTCATCATACAATAACCCTAGCGCCTGAAAAAAGGTGTCTACATTAAGCAAAGCAGGATTCCCAGATTCCAGGGAAAATGCCCAATCATGAGGATCACCACGCAGCAGGGAAATAACAATTTTAACCTGCTGAATGGAATCACCAGAAGAATGGGGTTTCAGAGCAAAAAACAGTTTACAGTTATTTTTAAAGCTCAAAAATTTGGACCTGTCCCCAAAAAACAAATCAGGAGTTGGAATTCTAGGCTCTAAAACCGGAGTCTGAACGATATAATCGGAAATACCCTGTACTCTAGCAGCAAGTTGGTCCACACGAGAAACCAATTCCTGAACCTCCATGCCAGCGCCTAACTCCTGAGCCACCGAGAGAAAAAGAGGGAAGGAAAGACACAACAGACTACAGAAAAAAAAATGGCTCAGCACTTTCCTTCCCTTCTTCTGAGATGCGTTTAACTCATTGTTGGCCAGTTGTACTGTTATGATCTGGTGGCCTAGGAGCAGCATGAGACGTACTCTGGAGAAGGTGGTACCTGTACTGACCGCAGACCCTAAACTTAGCACCGCAACTAGAAGTAGCCGTGGGATGTACCTAACACTCCCTAGACACCTCGACACAGCCTAAGGACTAACTTCCCCTAAAGATAGAAACGGGAAAACTATCTTGCCTCAGAGAAAATCCCCAAAGGATAGACATCCCCCCACAAATATTGACTGTGAGAGGAGAGGGAAATGACATACGCAGACTGAAATCAGGATTTAGCAAAGGAGGCCTTTCTAGCTAAAAAGAAAGAATAGGACAGAGTACTTATGCGGTCAGTATTAAAACACTAAAAAATATCCACCACAGAAAATACATATCTCCACATCTGACTAAAGACATGGAGGGTATATCTGCATCTCCAGAGATACAGCTTGGCTGCAAAAAATCCTTACACAGACAAAGCTGGACAAGACAAAACATGAAAATGCACAGAACTATAAGGCCCACAGCATGTGGACAGCAAAAACAAAGCCAGAACTTATCTTTGTTGAAAAGAACAGCAAAACAGGAGAGACCAGTGAGGGATGTGAATCCTCCAAAAACAATGGACAACTGGCACTGACTAAAGGATCAAGCAAGACTATATAGCCCAGTCCAAATTGCAATAAGTGGACACACCTGATAAATGCTGCGATCCAAAGACAGCAGCACTACCACTCATAACCACCGGAGGGAACCCAAGAGCAAAATTCACAACACTTTCTCCATTTACAACGGACCTCCCGAGGGCCACGGACTGGGTCCACCACCGTGACATCCCCTTTGATAACCGAAGGGCCCGGCTCCGAGTACCCCACGGCCCTACGGGGGCGATCCATTGGCATTTGCGGTCCAGGGGCTGTGATGCGGTTGCTCTGACACATGATGCCTAATGCCCAATCAGCGCTGGCATCTCTGTCTCCTCCTTCGGACAAACTGAACATGAAGAGGAAGCCAGGCTGCAGCTGATCCCGGACTGCCTCTTCATGTTCAGTTTGTCCGAAGGTGGAGACAGTGACGTCAGGGCTCATTGGGCGCTGGCCTCACAACACCGCATCACGGCCCCGGGGAGGGAGCGTACTGACACCACGGGAACGACGCCGGCATGGGAGGGGAGTATAGGCTTTATTATTTTATCGGGGCCAAACATTTAGTTTAAGAAGAGGTTATCCTAATAACAGACAACTCCTTTAAAGATTTATTTTTCCCTATTCATATTCCATTCTTACCTTGTGTTTAGCTTGGTTCTTTTAGGACACCTATATGATTAGCGACTCCGATTCTAGTTTAGCGACACTGTCCAAATAAATGTAAGATACTATAAATCTACCTCCTGTCTAATCCTTGGCCAAGGCTACTGCTCTGCCTCTATTCTTTACACTGCAGGGGTTCAGGACAGAGTGAATGAGCTTAGGCCTCCTGCACATGGTGGTATTACTACTAGGTACATTGGATGGCGTATACGTGTGCTATAAAGCTCTGTAGAGACAACAGCAGACAGATCATGATATAGCAGCATATGGCCAGACATATGGCCTTTCTGTATTGTGCAAAATTAAGTAATATCTTTGGGGAAAAAAATGAAGGAGAAATGCTCTCTCCATATGGTAGCTGCCTGTATGTCTGCAAAGACAAATTTTAGAAAATACGAAAAGAGAGTCCAGCTCACCCGCATAAATGATTGCAGCAATCAGAGCAAGAAAACCGTCTATGCCAGTATGTAGATAGAGAGGAAAAGGAGAAAATGTTCAGCTCCAAGACTATTTATTCAGTAGAAGAGTACAAAAGAATTGCCATGTACAAGGTACAATTAAAATATTCAAGGAAAAAATAAAATTGAAAACATAGTATCAACAACGCGTTTCTGGTGCAATAGCACCCTTAACCAGATTTTAGACACAAAAGATTGCTGTAATTATTTCAACATGAAAGGTTTACGTTGTATGATCTATCTGTCTGTCTGTCATAATATGGAATAACCTGATCTGTATTTTAGCATAAAACTGGAGCTTTACTGATGACAATGCCCAGAGGAGTCTACAAAGGTAAGGAAATGTTTTATTTCTTTAAGATCAGTGGACCAGTTAATAAGAGAAAGTCAGGGCACTGTATGGTGGTGACATATACATATTGATTAGAGGTATTGCTGTTTTGTAAAGAATTAGCCTTCAGTCTTTCAGAAAAAAAAATATCTTTGTAACGTGTTAGGCAGTAGATAGAAAATTATTAAAATTTGTCCTCAGTGGTTGATACCTTATAGTGGCTACTCTCGAAAGCTTGCAATTTGTTACCATCTTTTCAGTTAGCCATTAAAAGGTATCAACCGCTGAGGACCCTCAAATTTTAATATTTTTCTCGATGTGAATACTTTTCTGCCCAATGATGACAGAAGTATTCTGGGAGTGATAACTTTATTGGCTAACCAGAAAATAATATGTTTGCAAGCTTTCAGAGCACAGAGGCTCCTTCTTCAGGCAAGATTACAGATAGATTAATAAGAAAAAAGCACAATATTTAAAGAACAGTACAGCAGGACATTTGTTAGGGGGTGGGAAGTGTGAGGAGTCATCTATGGATCCTGTGGCTGCTCTGGCTGGGCAGTTACAAACACTTAGCCTAGAAATGGAAGACTTGCACACAACTGGCTTGCCACATCCATCGACTCCAGGCTTGGGGTCCACTGCCTCTGGGCAACCCCTGTTGGAACCCAAGATAGCGTTGCCAGATAGGTTCACTGCGATAGTAATACATTTGTGGTTTTTAGGGAAAACTAAAAAGCCCAGGTTGTGGGGAGGGTGTACATATTTCCTATGTGGGCAAGTTGTAATTATTTTAATCCACCCAGATCCATTTAGGCAAAAGTAAGGTGGTTATTTCAGTCTTTTTGGACATTGGGGCTGGGTTTAATTTGGTTGACACCTGATTCGTCCAGGATCAGGATCTCAGTCCTCATAAATTGTATAGGCCTATAACTATGTGAGCAGGTTGCGTGATGCAGTGACAGACAGGAGGCAGAGCAAGGATTAAATAATTAATTGAGGGGTTTTCAACCTTATTTTTAGTTCTGGAGTTTTTAGGAAATGGTTGCAGGTGTTTTGTTAACCTTCGTTCCTTTTTTTCACATGAGGCCTCGGTTGGGGAGTATATTTTTAAGGAATTATCGCTGGGCCGTATAGTTGGCCCATTTTTGGAACCTCCATTTCAGAATTTCAAGGTATCCCCACTTGGGGTGGTGCCCAAGAAGGACCCTGGAGCGTTTCGGGTGATAGATCACCTATCATATCGTCTGGACAGCTCCTTGAGTGATGAGGTCGCGGATTTTCCGGTGACAGTGACTTACACTTCTTTTGATGCTGCTTTTCCCCTTCTCCAGAGGTTTGGAGTTGGTTGTCTTTTGGCTAAGGCGGATATCAAATCTGCATTTCGTCTTTTCCCTGTTTTCCCTAATGGCTTCAACTCATTGGGTTTTTGTTTTCGGGACCAGTTTTTTTTTCGATAAATGCCTACCGATGGGCTTCAGCTTGTCATGCTTCTATTTCGTACCGTTTTCTTCATTTTTACAATGGGCGATAGAACATACTGCAAAGGCGGGGGTCTAATCCATTACTTGGATGATTTTTTGTTTTTCAGCTCCCCGAATTTGAGCGACTGTGGTGCCTTATTGCGTACTTTTTGTAAGCTGATGTCTTCTTTTGGTGTTACGCTTGTGGAAGATAAAACAGTGGCGCCAGTGGAATGTTTGGAGTTTCTGGGCATCGTTATTGACTCGGTTCGGATGGAGCTTAGATTGCCAAAGGATAAAGTTGTTATCCTTTATGCTATGATTTTGGAAGTTCTCCGGAAGGAGACGATTACACTGAAACAGCTGCAATCCTGGTTGGGGAAGTTGAATTTTGCACTGAAGATCATGCCCATGGCAAGAGCATTTTGTCGTTGTTTGTACGATTATACTAAAGGGTTGTCTTCACCCTTTGCGCATATTCAGATGTCAAAAACGCTGCAATCCGATCTAAAAGTATGGTTGCAGTTTTTGGAGTCTCTCAATGGATGGTGTTACGTTCAGATGACGTTTATTGAAGTGCCAGCTTTTGGTTTATCTACCGACTCAGTTTGGGTTTCGTGGTTTCCTGGAACCGCCAATGGGTTTGAGAACGGTGACCGTCGGGCATTTCCTTCACCAGGAATCGGATGTTTTTGAAAATTTTTGCCATTTTGGTTGCAGTTTTCGTGTGGGGTCCACGGTTGTCAAATCGGCGAAATCGGCTTCATTCTGACTGCAGAGGCGTTGTGCTGGCCATCAATACATTGGCCTCACCTTGTGCTTGTGGTTCTAGATATCCGTGAAAACAAAATCCAAAAAGCAATGCTGGATTTGTATTTTTTTTTCCCTTTCATCAGACTTGTTTTTTTTTTCTTGTTTTCTAGTACGTTATATGGTAATGTGAATGGGGACATTCAAAACTGCACCTAGTCTCACAATAAACAATCCCTCACATGGCTATGTTATTGGAAAAATAAAAATGGTTATAGCTCTTGGAAGAATGGAAGGAAAAAACAAATGCGCAAATAAAAGCGTGAAGAAGTTAACAGGAACCTATTTTCCATACAAGTGATAATTTCTGTTTTAGGAAAATTCCAGAGTGACAGAAGTCTCAGCGTGATTTTGATCTTAGACTGCAGTAGAATTCCATTTCTGGACTGTACGGGAGTGACTGCGCTCACCCAGGTAATCATAAAAGTCATTAGCTGCTTGTTGTGATTTCTTGGAAATAGAGCTGGACGCACAATCAGAATTCACATTAAGTGAAAATTCCTTATCGGTGGCAGCATTGGGTCAGTGTATAAAAAATATTCCACCACAAAACAGAAGCAAGAATAAGTTTATTTGGTGAAACAAGGAGATGTTGTTTAAGTGGTAATGTCTCTACTTGTGGAGTGTGACATGCCAGTGTAACACCCCAGACTCCTGGTTGTTACAGTGGCATTGATTTCCTCACGGGGAGAGTGATGCCATGCTTGGAAGCAAGGGAAGATCTCTTCTATCAGGTAAACACAAACATGCAACATGTTCATGGATCACCCCCATGGGGCCGTGGGGTACTCGGTACCGGGTCCTGCGGTTCACAGGGGGATGTCACGGTGGCTGACCCGGTCCATGGCCCTGGGACGTCCGTGTAAAAGGGAAAGGTCTTTAAAGGGATAAAGTTTGTGTTTGTGATGCCACCTGTGGTATTTGGTCAGGGTAACCGACGCTGCTTTAAGGGGTCCGCTGGGGTGATGATATGGCAGCTAGATGGTATTCCTTCCCACAGGTGAAGTATGTCCCCACGGCTTCCCGGTGTGTAGATGGTGGATGGTGAGAGGCGCAGAGAAGAAGGAGGACACAAGGTTGCAGTCTCTTTACCATTACTGAAGACTTCAGCATCCACAGTCCAGGACACCAGATCACAGAGCAGGCAGAGTCCGGCCGGTTTGGAGACAAGTCCAGAGTCCCCTTCTCCAGGTGGAAATCAGTAGCCTTCCATTGCGCTGCAGTGGTGTAGTCCCTTACTGCCTATGGCTTCACATAAGGGTCTCACAGATGTAATGTTTTTCTCTCTGTCCCCCATATAGGATAGGACAAACCCATATGATTGGTGGCTTGAGGCTATTTTTAGGGACTCTTGCATGCCCCGGTCTCCATGGGTTGCACCGTGCCTCCTGGGTGTAGGGTGGACAGGTAACTTGCAATTAGCTGTCCTGCCAGTCTTTGGAGCAAAGCATAAAGGTCCTTAATTCCTCGGTGTCTGGCTACCGTGCTTCTGAGCCTCAGAAGGAGGCAGCCTCTGTAGGGCTGGTCCCCTTCTAGTGTCCTCTCCTTTGCTACGACTTCCTTCACGCTCGCTGCAATACAGTTCTGCCTTCTGAATGTCTCTTTCTGGGAGCTGCAGCTCTGAGGACATGCACAGCTCCTTGGACCCTCTGTCCACCTCAAACTACTGTCTGGAACTTTCTAATGTTCCCTACAGACTACCAGATATATATATATGGGGAATGACCTAATAAATAGGAGCAGAAGCTCCACCTGGCGGTCTGGAGTGTGAAATGTGTTACATGTTTGTGATACCTGGATGCAGTTATCCTTCTTTGCCTCCAAAGTAGCATCACTCTCCCGAGAGGAAAGCAATACCACTGCGACGACCAGGACCCTGGGGTGCCGCCCCCCCCCATTAAATCCAGTACTCCTGGACTGGGAAAAGAAAAACTACAGTTACAGGTTAGCAAAAGACATACACATTTTTGGAATGCTATGAAACAAGTTAATACTATAGCTAAGGTTCCCTTTATGGGAGGTGAGGACACTTTAACGTTGCATAAACATATTTACATAGTAGGCCTACTTTTAGAAATAGAACAATTTAGCCAAACAGTACATTAACTAACCATGAAATGCGATTACCCTCACAGGTATACTATCTTAGAACTTCAAGTGCAAACAATTATTTTCTTTATTCAAGTACAGGGACTTTCTTTCAACTCCCTCGGGCTCACTGTATCTTCTAGGCTTATTCAAAAGTGCAAAATTCTCTTACCCCTACGGTTATACTACATCACCTCCATCAGATTCAAAGGTACAGCATCAAACGTTTTTACTATTTTCTACACACAACACTAACTATCTGGCTTTGGCTCACCAAGGAGCAACACATTAACTTTCAAGTCTTTTCAACACTGAGGTAGTTCAATTAGTGCGCAAGTCAATCATCAATATTCTAATTAAATAAACCTTTCAGAAACAAGAGCACGATGTGATGGACCCGTCATTAACCCTCAACGTTGGACTTGGGCGGGCAACAAGGCGTGTATCCAGACCCGGAATTCTGCCACACCAAACGGGTTTTTCTCTGTAAAACAAAGTAACTTTCACAGCAAAATTAGAAACAGTCTCTTTAGAAGCAGTCTCTGTAAAAGCTTCCTCTTGTAAAACCAGTAGGAAGCACCTTTAAGAAGGTGCAAAACATGTGCAGAACATAGAATCCTCTTAGAACTGAGGACCCCTTTCAATGGAAGCCCTGATAGGGTTTAGCAGCAAAAAGGCAACTGTGAACTATTTACAGTCAGCTTTCAAACTTTCTACTATAGCAGTTCCGGAGGTAGCACTGGCGGAGGCAGTCCCTTCAGGTATGGGCGGCTACCAGGTACTACATAGAGTGCGCCTGCACTCCTGATGGGGGTTTGGGTGCCTACTGACCTTTGTTTCACAACAGCTTTGGTGTAGGTGATGGCTGGTACAGTGGCTACTGCAGTCTCTGTAGTAGTAATGGTGCACACCATAGTCTTTGTAGTAGTGCAAGCATGGGTGACAGTAGGGGTAGTGGTAGTGGCAGCTGCTTTAGCACAAGGGGGCGCTGTTACCGCGTGAGGCGACACTGCTGGTGCCATGGAGCTGGGTGACTTGGGCATGGAGTCCCTGTGCTTATGGACATTTAAGACATACCAACCCCTTTCGCCAAAGTGTCTGGTGTAGGTGACGTGATCCCCTGGGTACAGATCCCTATCCGGGTGTCCTTCCCACAGGTGGGACTCCACGTCCTTCTTGTTGATGTGAATCCAACCAGGAACCATTTACAAGTGGCACTGGCTGAAGAAAGAGCCAGACCTAAATAGCCGAGCAGAAGAGACGATAAGTGGAGGCAGCTGAAGACAGCTAACTCCAAGGAGCAGCCATACCACTAGAAACCACAAGAGGGAGTCCAAGAGCAGAACTCACAAAAGTGCCACTTACAACCACCGGAGGGAGCCCAAGAGCGGAATTCACAACAAAAGCACAGGAGAGTGACATCTGGGAAGGATAGCTGTGACTGAGCTACCTCCCTGGCAGAGCGCAGATACCGATAGGCGGAAGACCGAGGTTGTATTGGACTCTAGGAGGCAAAGCAGAAACTGGCAGGACAGCTGGACTATACGTTACCCATCTGCCCTAATACCCAGGAGGCACAGTGGCGCATTGAGCCCAGGTCATGATAGAGACCCTATAAAAAGGCTCGAGCCACCTGTCATACGGGTTTGTGTCCCACCTTTATGGAGGACAGAGAGGAACTGTGAGGACCTTGCTATAAGCCATAGGTAGTAATGGACTACAATACCACCGCGCTATGAGGAAGGCTTTCATCTGCACCTGGTAAAAGGGACTCTGAACTTGCTTCCAAGCTGGCCAGACCCTGCCTGTACCTGTGATCTGGTACCCTGGACTGAGGCTGACTACATTTTC
Source organism: Ranitomeya imitator (assembly GCF_032444005.1). NCBI lineage: Eukaryota > Metazoa > Chordata > Amphibia > Anura > Dendrobatidae > Ranitomeya > Ranitomeya imitator. The sequence goes on from NC_091287.1 coordinate 483,919,633, forward strand.
AGTAAACCAGGTAAAGACTGCAGTCCTGTGTCCTCCATTTATTTTCCGGCATTCACCATCTTCACCTACATACCAGGAGCCCTGGACACCTACTTCACCTGTGGGAAGTGATACCATCCTAGCTGCCATAACATCACCCCAGAGGACCCCTTTAAGCAGCGTCGGTCCCCACTGACCGATTACCACAGGTGGCGTCACGAACACTAACTTTATTCAAAAACCCCTTTAAAGACATTCCCTTTAACATGGGCGCCCAGGGCCACGGACTGGGTCGCCACCACTGTGACATCCCCCTGTGAGTACCGGACCCGGTACAGAGTGCCCCACGGCCCTGGCGGGCGACTCACCTGTCATGCCAGTGTAAGAAGACTTATAGGTCACACAATGTTCCTCCCAGCAATTCAATATACAAATTGCCTGTTTAGAGAGATAGAAGACTTAAGGTACCGTCACACTTAGCGACGCTGCAGCGATACCGACAACGATCCGGATCGCTGCAGCGTCGCTGTTTGGTCGCTGGAGAGCTGTCACACAGACACCTCTCCAGCGACCAACGATGCCGGTAACCAGGGTAAACATCGGGTAACTAAGCGCAGGGCCGCGCTTAGTAACCCGATGTTTACCCTGGTTACCATCCTAAAAGTAAAAAAAAACAAACAGTACATACTTACCTACCGCTGTCTGTCCTCCAGCGCTGTGCTCTGCACTCCTCCTGCACTGGCTGTGAGCACAGCGGCCGGAAAGCAGAGCGGTGACGTCACCGCTCTGCTTTCCGGCTGACCGACGCTCACAGCCAGTACAGGAGGAGTGCAGAGCACAGCGCTGGAGGACAGACAGTGGTAGGTAAGTATGTAGTGTTTGTTTTTTTTTACTTTTAGGATGGTAACCAGGGTAAACATCGGGTTACTAAGCGCGGCCCTGAGCTTAGTTACCCGATGTTTACCCTGGTTACCAGTGAAGACATCGCTGAATCGGTGTCACACACGCCGATTCAGCGATGTCTGCGGGGAGTCCAGCGACCAAATAAAGTTCTGGACTTTCTTCCCCGACCAGCGACAGCACAGCAGGGGCCTGATCGCTGCTGCCTGTCACACTGGACGATATCGCTAGCGAGGACGCTGCAACGTCACGGATCGCTAGCGATATCGTCTAGTGTGACGGTACCTTTAAACTCTAGTGCCACCTATTGGAAATAGAAATTTTAAAGGGGTATATATTTATTGTGAGGCAGTGACCAGTGTTATACACAAGGGTCACTATGTGTCCCCCAGGATGCGCTGAGAAGCATGTTGAGGCCGCAGGAGTGCATTGTAGTCACAGGCATTGTTGTGATTGCAATGCAAAATAAAAGTGTTAGTCTTGGGTAAGTTATTTGATGGTTTGGGGTGAGCTGGACCGCAGAGTGAAGGCAAAAGGGTCAACAAGTGCTAAGCATCTCTGGGAACTCCTTCAAGATTGTTGGAAGACCATTCCCAGTGACTAAGTCATGAAGCTCATCATGAGAATGCCAAGAGTGTGCAAAGCAGTCATCAAAGCAAAAGGTGGCTACTTTGAAGAACCTAGAATATAAGACATAATTTAAGTTGTTTCACACTTTTTTGTTAAGTATATAATTCCACATGTGTTAATTCATAGTTTTGATGCCTTCAGTGTGAATGTACAATTTTCATAGTCATGAAAATACAGAAAAATCTTTAAATGAGAAGGTGTGTCCAAACTTTTGGTCTGTACTGTATATATATATTATTTTTTATCTATTACATTTTTAAAAATTACAAAAAGGAAAGCCAAAGTTTGTGCACCTTGCATGATTAGTACCTAGTAGCACCCCTTTTGAAAGTATCACAGCTTATAAACGCTTTTTGTAGCCAGAAAAATGTCTTTCTGTTCTTGTTTCAGGGATTTTTATCCATTCTTGGAAAATTCTCCCTGTTCTGTAAGATTCCTGAGTCGTCTTGCATGCACTGCTATTTCGAGGTCTATGCACAGATTTTCAATGATGTTCAGATCAGGGGACTGTGAGGGCCATTGTGAAACCTTCAGCTTGCAACTTTTGAGGTTATCTGTTGTGGATTTTGACATGTGTTTAGGATCATTTTCCATTTGTAGAAGCCATCCTTTTTTCAACTTTTCAGCTTTTTACAGATGGTGTTATGTTTGCATCAAGAATTTGCTGAAATTTCATTGAATCCATCTTACTTCTATCCGTGAAATATTTCCCGTGCCATTGGCAAGAACACAACCGCAAAGCATGATTGATCCACCCCCTGCCTAATGGTTGGGGAGATGTTCTTTTCCTGAGATTCTGTGCCCTTTTTTCTCCACATATACCTCGGTGCTTGGAATCCATCGAAGTGCACTGTGATTCTCTGTCCCCTCTGAGCCTGTGCTGCAATTTTCTCATGCAAGCGGATAGGAGCAAAGAGCACCAACACTCGCAATAGAGCAGGAACCGAGGGTCATTAGCATATTGCATCCGATGCCATACGCTAATGTGACTCTGGCCTTTCTGTGTCTTTTCAGATTTTCCAGGATCTGGGAGATTACGACACCAATGTGCTGTACTCAGGCTGCAGTGGTAAGTGACATCCATTGTATGGCGCAGTGTCTTCTTGGTATTCTCCTATATTACCAGATATACTTTTCCTGCAGCGTCACTAGTGAAGGCCCTGATGTTCTGTGGCTCAGACTGTGGTCCAAAGCAGAAGCATTTCTTCAGTACCATAAGAACTGCACTCGATGCCGTGAAACTAAAACAGGTAAAACATTTCATTTTAAAAGGAATGCTCAACTTTTTGTTCAGGAGCATACTACTCGTCTGCCTTCCAGCTGTCTACTTTTTGGGGTGACATTTCGGGTGCACTCTCTGATTCTGCAGGAAAAGGCTGCCTTGCCTCTGCAGCATCAGTGGAGAGCAGCAGCACTGAGTCTGTCTGGATCAAGAGATCCTGGCCAGCTTTAGAGCAGCGACTACAAGTTCTTTCGTAAAGTACTTGTAAGCGCTGCACTCCTTGTCTTGGTAACCGGCCACCTGTGATAGACTGCAGAAGTGGCCAGTAAGCAGGGAAATAAGCAGTAAACAATAAGATGAAAAATCTCTCTGTTCTTGAGAATGAAGCGGATTTGTAATTACAAATAAATTGCAAAGTTTCTTGTTTTTAAGATTTTACGAACACTTTACTATACGACCCATTATACAAGAGGATGAGAATAACACTTTAACATTTTTCACCTTTTATTATCATTTCTAGTACAGTGGCATGGAAAAGTTTGGGCACCGCTGGTCAAAATTACTGTTATTGTGAAAAGTTAAGCAAGTTGAAGAAGAAATGATCTCTAAAAGGTTTCAAGTTAAAGATGACACATTTCTTTGCATTTTAGGCAAAAAAAAAAAAATATTTTCATGTTTTACATTTTAAAAATTACAAAAAGGAAAATGGGCTGATGCAAACGTTTGGGCACCTGCATGGTGAGTACCTAGAAGCACCCACTTTTGAAAATATCACAGCTTGTAAACGGTTTTTGTAGCCAGACAAGTCTTTCAATTTTTGTTTGAGGGATTATCATCCATTCTTCCTTGAAAAATTCTTCAACTCCTGTGAGATTCCTGGGTCGTTTTGCATCCTCTGCTATTTTGAGGTCTAGCCACAGATTTTCAATGATGTTCAGATCAGGGGACTCTGAGGGCCATTGTAAAACCTTCAGCTTGTGACTTTTGAGGTAGTTTATTGTGGATTTTGACATGTTTTTAGGATCATTATACATTTGTAGAAGCCATCCTTTTTTCAACTTCAGCTTTTTCACAGACAGTGTTATGTTTGCATCAAGAATTTGTTGAAATGTCATTAAATCCATTCTTCCCTCTACCTGGGAAATGTTCCCCGTGCCATTGGCTGCAACACAACCCCAAAGCATGATTGATTCACCCGCATGCTTATTGGTTGGCGAGATGTTCTTTTCCTGATATTCTGTGCCCTTTTTTCTCCACACATACCTTTGATCATTGTGGCCAAAGAGTTCTATTTTAACCTCATGGGTCCACAGGACTTGTTTCCAAAATACAGTTATATAAAAAAGTTTGGGCACCCCTATTAATCTTAAGCTTAATGTTTTATAAAAATTGTTTTTTTTGCAACAGCTATTTCAGTTTCATATATCTAATAACTGTTGGACACAGTAATGTTTCTGCCTTGAAATGAGGTTTATTGTACTAATAGAAAATGTGCACTCTGCATTCAAACAAAATTTGTCAGGTGCATAAGTATGGGCACCCCACCAGAAAAAGTGACATTAATATTTAGTAGATCCTCCTTTTGCAAAAATAACAGCCTCTAGTCGCTTCCTGTAGATTTTAATGAGTTCCTGGATCCTGGATGAAGGTATTTTTGACCATTCCTCTTTACAAAACAATTCCAGTTCAGTTAAGTTTGATGGTCGCCGAGCATGGACAGCCCTCTTCAAATGATCCCACAGATGTTCAATGATATTCAGGTCTGGGGACTGGGATGGCCATTCCAGAACAGTGTAATTGTTCCTCTGCATGAATGCCTGAGTAGATTTGGAGCGGTGTTTTGGATCATTGTCTTGCTGAAAGATCCATTCCCTGCGTAACTTCAACTTTGTCACTGATTCATGAACATTATTGTCAAGAATCTGCTGATACTAAGAGGAATCCATGCGTCCCTCAACTTTAACAAGATTCCCGGTGCCGGCATTGGCCACACAGCCCCAAAGCATGATGGAACCTCCACCAAATTTTACTGTGGGTAGCAAGTGTTTTTCTTGGAATGCTGTGATTTTTGGCCACCATGCATAACGCCTTTTAGTATGACCAAACAACTCAATCTTGGTTTCATCAGTCCACAGGACCTTCTTCCAAAAATAAATTGGCTTCTCCAAATGTGCTTTTGCATACCTCAGCCGACTCTGTTTGTGACGTGCTTGCAGAAACGGCTTCTTTCGCATCACTCTCCCATACAGCTTCTCCTTGTGCAAAGTGCGTTGTATAGTTGACCGATGCACAGTGACACCATCTGCAGCAAGTTGATGCTGCAGCTCTCTGGAGGTGGTCTGAGGATTGTCATTGACTGATCTCACCATTCTTCTTCTCTGCCTTTCTGATGTTTTTCTTGGCCTGCCACTTATGGCCTTAACAAGAACTGTACCTGTGTTCTTCCATTTCCTTACTATGTTCCTCACAGTGGAAATTGACAGGTTACATCTCTGAGACAGCTTTTTGTATCCTTCCCCTGAACAACTATGTTGAATAATTATAATCTTTGTTTTCAGATCATTAGACAGTTGTTTTGAGGAGCCCATGATGCCACTCTTCAGAGGAGATTCAAACAGGAGAACAACTTGCAAGTGGCCACTTTAAGCAGCTTTTCTCATGATTGCATACACCTGGCTATGAAGTTCAAAGCTCAATGAGGTTAGAAAACCAAAAATAGTGCTTTAGTAAGTCAGTAAAAAGTAGGTAGGAGTATTTAAAACAAGAAAATGATAAGGGGGCCCATACTTGTGCACCTGTCAAATTTTGTTTGAATGCAGATTGCACATTTTCTGTTAGTACAATAAACCTCATTTCAAGGCAGAAACATTACTGTGTCCAACAGTTATTAGATATATGAAACTGAAATAGCTGTTGCAAAAAAAACACCAATTTTTTTTTATAAAACATTAAACTTAAGATTAATTGGGGTGCCCAAACTTTTTCATATAACTGTACATCAGGCTTGTTTAGATGTTATTTTGCATAGTTCTGCATCCTAATCAGAAAATTCAGCATCAGGAGATGTTTTTTTCTGATGACTCTTCCATATATGTGTAGGTGTCTCTGAACAGTAGAACAATGTACCACAACTCCAGAGTCTGCTGAATCTTCTGAAGGTGTTTTGCAGTGAAGCGGGGGATCTGATTTGCTTCTCTAGAAATCGTATGAATAGCTCTCACTGAAATTTTGCTTGGTCTTCCAGATCTTATCTTGACCTCCACTGTTTCTGTTAACTGCCATTTCTTAATTACATTTTAAACTGAGGAAAGAGCAACTAGAAAATGCTGCTGTTTTTTGGCACACCTTTTGCATCGGCCCGTTTTCCTTTTTGTAATTTTAAAATGAAAAAACAAAAAAAACAAAACAAAACAAAACTAAATACATAGATTTTTTTTGCCTAAAATACCAAGGAAATGTGTCATCTTTAACTTCCGGCCTTTTAGAGATCATGTCATCTTCAACTTGCTTAACTGTTCGCAATAACAGTAATGTTTACCAGGGGTGCCCAAACATTTACATGCCACTTTAAATGCTTAGAGGGGTTTTTAGACACAAAAAGTTATCATATATAACTACTAGATTAGTTGGGGTCTGACCGTTGAGACCACCACCAATCAGCAGGACAGGGGACTTTTTTTTATGAGATGGCAATTTATCTTCCACAATTACTATAGGAACGTGTCTTATTTATTAGCTTATAAGGTTGTGTGCCATCATATTTTGACTGGACTTCCTAAGTTGTCTCATCTTGACAATCTCTACTACTAGGGAATAGGGAGAGTGTAAAGGAGGGTCCTCTCTTTGGGACCTCCTAAATGAGCCAAACACGGTAATTTAAAAGGCTGTAAGCTGCCCCAAGAAGGGGGATTTCTAGCTGCCATCATCTGTACTATTGAATATCAGCAATTTGTGAGGGTCCTTCTTGGTGTCAGACACGCTTGTTATAATGAGGCAACTCTTTCCTTTTACTAAAGTGTAAAGTGACATGTATCCCAGTGCACGAAAACATGCCCGAGCAGGATATTATAATAATTCAATGTACGTTTTCTACTGTGAGAAGTCATCTTTTTTTTATTTAATGCAAATTAGTGCTTATTAAGCAATATTGTAGGAATATAAATATATATTATAATAATATATATATCAAGACACCGAACCACCTTGTGCCCATGTCAGATATTGCTGATATAAATAAATGACATTCTGGTATTGTTTATTGGAATGCAGTGCCATCTAGTGGTAGTAATAGAGAAATGCACGTTACATTATATTTCCTATTCTCCAACACCAGGATGTCTACAACATTGCATTTGACAGTTGTACCAGGTGACTCTAGGGATGTAGCCGCCATAGTAGCCGGTATGGGCTCCCAAAGCTGAAGGTAGAAGGGGTTAAGCCTATGGATTACACAGAGAGAATAGATGACAATAGAAATATGTTGGAGAATTGCTCATAGTACAATTCCATAACATACTCTTAAGGTGGAGGGTTAAATTTGTCAGCAAAGAGCAAATGGTAACATACGGTAAGTGGATACCATGGACAATTTGATGTTAATTGTTTCATTACTTTCTCTGCTATGGACGGAAATTAACGTACGTCTTTAAATTGACCTTAAAGCACCGAACCAACCTTTTTTATTTATTTCAGTGCCAAATTCTCCAAGCCTAGTATTATACTCACCAGTGACCGTCTTCAGCTCTTCCCGACGCCGCTCTTGTCCCTTTAACTGACCGGAAGTCCTATGTAACGGTCACAAGCTCTCAGTGTAAGTCTATGGGCCTTGTTCTGGCTCCCATGGACTTACATTGGGTTGTGCCCCCCGGCTCGCCCCGCAGACACTGGAGAGATCTGTCCGGTCACAACCTGCAGAAGACGACCGGAGCGGCGCCGGTAACTGATGAAGATGGAGGCTGGCGTGTAGAACACTAGGGGAAGGGGACTTAGATTAATGGCAGCACTCCAGCGATAAAATAATAAGAAGAAAACGCTGGAGTGGAGCTTTAAGTGTGGAGACAAATGTTACCTGGGTTTGTTATGTGACTGATTTTACCACGTTACCTTTCTCTAGTGTGGTGGATCCAGTCTGGAAGTTCTCGACTCATCTGACGCATAGGACAAGAGCTGGAGAATAATGGACGTTATTTATTCTGTGATTTTCCACTGGGTGAACGTGAAAAACAATGAGCCCGATTCATCAAAGCTTTCTGGCGCAAAAGCTTTGAAAAGTTGCAAAATTTATGCCCAACTCGGAGTGGTGCCTAAATTGTGCGACTTCTAGCCTCTTCATGCCCCTTTCTCTGAGCTTCACCGAAGTGGACAGAGCTGTTGCACGACGATGGCGTGGCCGAGACGCGACTCCCCAGCTCTTCTCACTCATGACGAGCTGTGCCATTCCCTACCCCAGAAATGTCACTCCGGTACCAGACTGCAGTAAGATTTCTGGCATAGAGCACCGAGCAGCTCGCCACTCGTCAGATGCACCGGACTCATGGAGAAGCCTGCGTCTCCTCCAGCACTCCAGCATGTCTCCTCATCAAAGCCCACAAATGGTGAAGGGATTGGCAACACAGCAGTAAAGGTTTCAGCAGCAAAGGACGGTGGTCTTGTCAATGAAAGGCAACGTCCGCACAGGAGGAGATGAAGGCTTGATGCTTTTGCAAAGGTGAGAATATTTATTAGGATCTTGCATAAGTGAAAACAGATGAATTCCATCGTTTGGACCAGTGCAATGGTCATAGCATGACAAGGGTCTGCCATAACCTCACACATCATCAGATACCCAGCTCCGTAACCATACGTTGGAATTAATCTGTTATCACTAAAGCCGGACCCTCATGAATATTCTCAGCTTTGCAAAAGCATCAAGCCTCCATCCTTCTCTGTGCTGAGGTCACCTCTTATGGCCGTCCTCATCACCGCTCTTGAGGAGTTTTCCTAATGAGTATTGTAACTAAACTTTCATTTATTTCTTATCCTCTATGGAAAGTTAGGAAGCGTTGCAAATCACTTTATTAGGGGATTTGTCTTCACTTCTGTTGAAAAAACCCCCATTGCATATAAATGGCTTCCAAACCCTTGCATTATCCTGATATCAGATCATACACATTTGGAGTACATCTGATGGCAGTGAAAGGGTCAGCCGCTGTGTCCTCCTCTCAGTGTTGTGTAGTTTGCCCCCTATTTTGTTCCTATATCAAACCCATGTTTGCTTATATTTTAGAGCCTGTGGAGACGATCCTTGCGCATTTTCTCAGGATCCTTTCTGCCAAGGCCCCATATGCGCGATCTATGGTATATACAGCTAACCTTAGGAACTGTACATTATACTTCCATTATAATGAGAGGAAGAACTGCTGTGTCCTGTAACACTTGTAACACCATCTGTTTGCACAGAAAAACGGTGCATCGTGTGAAAACAATATTACTATGTGATATGTGTAACTACAGATGTAGCATTGGTAACTTAACCTACGTGGTTGTAGGCAGCCTTTTATTGCCTTTGTATTAGCAGCAAATAGCATAAAAAGCACTAAAGTTTATATCCAGTTCACAAACTGGAACACGTCTCATGTTTATTAGTCACCTGCACCATTTTTAATTTTGTTCTATACACTGAACCCTATTTGTTCACATTTGTGATTGTTAAACAGGTTAAATTGAATTGTCAGTAATGTGTGGGACGGGGCAGTGCAAAATATTATGAAAGACACCAATTACGTCCCCAGTGCCCTTGTGAATCAATGGTGCTATATCAGTGCACTGTTCACTTGTAGTCTGTGGCAATACTTTGCTTCTCCCACTTCTTGATTGACAGCGGAGACAGAGGCACTGATACATAACATCACCTCTGCTTTCCACTACCAATCCAGAAGCGCGAGTGCACCCCAATACAGAGAGCAAAGATTGATGTGTAAAATATACTACAGCAATCAGAGCAGACAACTGATTCTCCACTTCAGCGTTCTCCTTAATTTCTGAAACTACAAGTCCCCACATGCATTGGAAGCCCACATCTGTTATGGCATTTAAATATTTTTTTTTCCATAATCATAAATGGATAAAATTGAAATAGTGTTTGTAAAATAAGTAATTTTGCAGTGTACCTCTTACTAAAAATCCCCCCACTCACAAGAATGGAGGGATTTTCATTTCTATTCTGTACTGCTCATTGCCTAGGTTACCGGCCACTACAGCAGTCTGTCAGTTGTTGGAGTGCAGAGCTTGAAAGCTCTTTGCCATAGATCTTGTAAGTACTGCACTGAAGCTCTCCGGATCGCTGGATAGCTTCATTGACCCTGTTCTCCTCTGATGCTGCAGTGGAAAGGCTGCCTCTGCTAGCAGCAAGAGAGATCACAGTTCAGCCCAGTGGCTCAAACAAGTCATTAGTCTGAACTGTCAATCATTAGGAGTGAATCTTTGCTGCCCCAGCAAGAAGTAGTTGGGAGAATTAATTTACTATGTGGGCCAGTGAAGTTTTTAATTCCCAGTCCAGAAGTGACCAAATCTAAACTTCTTAAAATGTGTTCTCTGCTTTGGACAATTTCCACTTGTTAGCAGAGGATCTTGACAATAGGCAGCTCACAAGACGTTCCTGATGAGACCCTCTGCAATCAGCTATCATCTGTGAGGAAACCTTGCACTAGGTATTCGTTTACCCCGCAGCACAACCACAGAGAAAATTAAGCATTGCCCAAGATATATTCATATCAATGAGGAGTCTGTGTAATGTAGGGCAGGACAAGTCCTCCAAGGCGAGAAACCCTCTTTGCCACTGTCCATTCCCTTGACCAAGTGTTGAGTATCCTAATCTGCGTCCCTCTATATTACCTCAGTGTCGGCACACAGACACACTGTGGGTAACAATGATATGGGCGCTGTTTGTGCCACTAAGGCTGGTTTCCCACTTGCGGTTTGATCTTCAGCATTTTAAACGCAAACGCATTTAAACGCATTTGGTGCAAAAACGCGTTTAAACGCTGCGTTTTTAGGCGCATGCGTTTTTGCATGTTTTAACGCAAACGCGGCATTTTGACGCGTTTACAAGCGTTTTTTCCTGCGTTTGCGTTTTTGATACGCATGATGAGAAGTGTGTGACAGCTGCCAATCATCAAAATCAACTAGAAAACCCACTATAAACAGAAATACCTAGGGTTAGGGTTAGGATCCCTAGTAACCCTAGGGATCCTAACCCTAACATTAACCCTAAAACACAAACTCTAACCCTAACCCTAAAACACAAACTCTAACCCTAACCCAAACTCTAACCCTAACCCTAACACAAACTCTAACAAACTCTAACCCTAACCCTAAAACACAAACTCTAACCTTAACCCTAAAACACAAACTCTAACCCTAACCCTAAAACACAAACTCTAACCCTAACCCTAAAACACAAACTCTAACCCTAACCCTAAAACACAAACTCTAACCCTAACCCAAACTCTAACCCAAACTCTAACACAAACTCTAACACAAACCCTAACCCTAATACAAACTCTAACACAAACTCTAACACAAACCCTAACACAAACCCTAACCCAAACTCTAACCCTAACCCTAACCCTAGGGATCCTAACCCTAACCCTTAGGGTTAGGGTTAGGATCCCTAGGGTTAGGGTTTGTGTTAGAGTTTGTGTTAGAGTTTGGGTTAGGGTTTGTGTTAGGGTTTGTGTTAGGATTTGTGTTAGAGTTTGGGTTAGGGTTAGGGTTTGTGTTAGAGTTTGTGTTAGAGTTTGGGTTAGGGTTTGTGTTAGGGTTAGGGTTTGTGTTAGAGTTTGTGTTAGGGTTTGTGTTAGGGTTTATGTTAGGGTTTGTGTTAGACTTTGTGTTAGAGTTTGGGTTAGAGTTTGGGTTAGGGTTAGGGTTTGTGTTAGAGTTTGTGTTAGAGTTTGGGTTAGGGTTTGTGTTAGGGTTAGGGTTTGTGTTAGGGTTAGGGTTTGGGTTAGAGTTTGGGTTAGAGTTTGGGTTAGAGTTTGGGTTAGAGTTTGGGTTAGGGTTAGGGTTTGTGTTAGGGTTTGGGTTAGGGTTTTTGTTAGGGTTAGGGTTAGAGTTTGGGTTAGGGCTAGGGTGTTTTCTTGTGTTTTTCTATAAAAACGCATGCAAATGCATGTGCTTAAAAACGCATGTGTTTACATAGACATCAATACGTTTTTTTTGCAGCCAAAAAACGCATGCGTTTTTTGCGGCAAAAAAAACGCCGCAAAAATTACTACATGTTGCATTTCTGCAACACAACGCATGCAGAGAAAAAACGCATGCAAAAACGCGTCAAAACGCATGCAAAAAACGCATGCGTTTTTAATGTTAAATATAGGGAAAAAAACGCATGCGTTTTTTGCGTTCCTTACCGCAAAAACGCAAAAAAAAAATGCAAATGTGAAACCAGTGTATGATGGTTGCACTGCTCCATATTGTGTCTGTCATCGTTTTGGGGCATGTGGCGATTCCTATATTTCATCTGTATCATTTCTCTATTTTTTCTCATAAATATACACACTTTATATGTATCTGTAAACTTAATTAGAAAGGAAAAACATAACTTTTTCTTTCTCTATGCACATTTATTCCTACTTGCATTAACACTTGGATTTATCTGCTACATGCCCTTGATTTCCTTTGTCCACCTCATCCTACTGAAATCCATAATCTATGAAGGTGCATGCTGTCTATTCTTCTTTACTACCTTGTTTACTTTTTCCCGGCATTTTATGGTGTCTATTTTTCCTTTTAAATGTCATGATTTTTCCTGTTTTAAATATTTTCTATATGGTTCATAAAAATCAGAATAAAAAACATTAGTAAAAAAATATAATGTAATATCATGTTTGGGTGTAGTACCTTGTTGTTGTCAGCAGATGTCTCCATTGGTCCTCTCCAATATCGAGGCTCCACAAGATTTCCTCATCGTTTTCTATTTTACGTTATAATTTTGAGACAAAAGCGTTTCGTTCATTGATAAAGTATTAGTAGATATATTAGAATTACAGTTTTTTTTACTGTCTGTCCTTCATAATTGCTGCATTTACCTAATTGCTAAGGGATTAGTATAAAGTCACCCTATTTTAGACTGTAACTTAGCAGGACACTTGTCAGCAATATCCCACTGATGCCGGAATAAAGGGATATTGTAATCTCGTACATTTCTTACTTATCCACAAGAAATGCCATAAATGTCTGATATGTGGAGAATGGGTCCTTGTGGCACAGAGGTGTACGGAGAGGTGGCCGAGCATGCGTGTCTTTCTTATTCGTATGGATTTCAAAAATGTGCAAGGAGTGCATGAGCTGAAGATCAGGCTGAAGCCTCCAACACCAGTGAGAGTTCCCTTCTGTGTTCACCGAAATTTCCAGAACCCGCCCGGTCCTCACTCGTCTCTCAATACCAACTATTCGGTCACAAGGTCCTCCTGTCCGCACTTCTGACTTTGCTTCCATTTGCTGTGTACTATCATTCTGGGCACGAGAGAATCCAGTCTGGCTCTGTTCATCCAGGTTATTTCTAGCTATGCCTGCTGCTTTCCTTCCTACACATACTACAGCCTATCACATTGTAACTAATATTAGAACTCTAGCATCTGCCTTTTAAAATTAATCTGTCAGCACTTAATCTGAGTTCAGCATGATGTAGACACAGAGTCCCTGATTCCAGCGATGTGTCACTTACTGGGCTGCTTGCTGTTGTTTTGATAAAAAAACACTGTTTTAGCCGCAGAAAATTATCACTATATGAATAGAAACTTGATGACATGTAGTCCAACCACACCCCCACCAGTGATTAGCCTCTTTCTGCATATGCACAGTGTACCTAGAAAGCAGCCAATCAATGGTGTGAGCAGGTTATACAGTGCTAAGCATTCAGATAACTGGTAAATCTCACGCAGAGAAAAGAGTGATGTTTATCAAAACTACAGCGAGCAGCCAATTAAGTGATACATTGCTGGCATCACGCTGCTGACGTGACTGAGGAACACTGCGGCATAGCCCGCTGTCACCTGACTGCGGGGCCTCTGTATGGCTCCTCCCCGGTCTCCCACAGGGTGACGGCGCTTTGATTGGAGGCCACGCCGCCGGGGGGCGGGGCCTCATTTGAAAAGGGGGTTGGCGCCGATTTGAGCTTCCGGATCCTCTCACTTGGACCCGGACCTGTTTGGGGCTGCCGGCGCTATGGACCCGCTCCAGGAGGCGGTGAGACAAAAAATCAGCAGGGAGGGTAGCGACTGGCTAGCGGCACTACTGGCTGCGAGCGGCTCCCTCCCTGCAGCGAGCCAGGCGATGCCGTCGGGCGGGCGGCGTTCTGGCAGAGCCTCCCGGCCGCCGGCTCGCCTGAGCCCGCCATTAGTAGCAAAGAGGAGCGCGCGCGGCGCGAGTGCGCGCGCTTCCTCACACGTGGGCAGGAGACAGCGCGGCTCAGCAGCTGCAGTCGGGCAGGTGCGGGAGGGGGATTTGGGACACTATTCCAGCGCCGCTCCTTCAGCGTTTAGTATTGTGTGGGAAGGGGCTTCACAGCAGCAGACGCTGAGCACCATAGCTGGGTCAGGTCCCACAACTGCGATTAACATGGGAGGCGCACAGGGGTCATCCACATCGTCACAAGAGGTGGAAGGGGTAGAAGGCTCACAGGAGCTAATTTCCCCGACACCACAGCCAATGGGGGAAAGCAGCAATGACACGGGGAGAGGATGGGGGACATTAATAACAGCCCAGCAACAGATACAATCTGCGTCAATACTAGGGCAGCAAATAGTAGGAGGGCACGCAGGAGCTAGAGTGGATTCCCGCTTTCCCTCTTGCCCAGTGATTTTCACAACACCACCTTCTTTAACCCCCGGGGGACAAGTAGTGACACCGCATTTATCTGTAGGAGCGGGAGAACATCAGAACGCTTCAGCAGCTATACCGCTGGTGGCAACCGGTGTTGGACCTCCCACGCAGGGTGCTGGCACCTCGGCTCTGGTTGGCGTTCAGAGTGCGGGTAACCGCCCCGGTCGCAGCGTATCCTCCTCCTCGTCATCAGGACACTATAGACGACGCAGAAAAAGACGTAGGGAACACTACGTTAGCAGGGGGCATTCCCACAGGCCCAAATCCAGTCGCCGAAGCAGGCGGTCTAGGTCATCGAGGTGGCGATCTCCATCATCGTCGGATAGTTCTTCCAGCAGATCTCGCCGACATGTTTCATCACGACGCAGGTCCGCATCCCGGGGGGATCGGCGAAATGCAGATACCCAAGGAGTTCAGGAGCAGAGTCGCCCGGAACCTAGCATGCAACCCGGTGAGTACACTTTTACGGGGGCCTGGGGTGGCGACAGGGGTACGACCTTGAATTTAACGGATGCAATCCAGCTTGGCTCAGGCAGTGGGAGGATTTTTGTAAATCCCAGGTTACTGCAAACGGCACCGCCTAGACCATCTATCCCCCCTCCCCGCCCGGACATTTACAAGGATGGACTTTTTTGCGGTGTTCCACCCTTAGGGTCGCACTTAGATATCAGTGTGAAGGAACAGATTTGGACTAACGAATTCATCGACATTTGGTCCCTTGTATCCACCGAACAGCATTCGGTGGACAAGGAGAGAAGGGTAGGCGAAAAAGTGTACGACAGGAAACCGAAAGTAGCCAACACTATTAACAATTGGCTTCAGGCTTTTGCAGTTCTAGGGTGTGTTATGGGGGAGAAGTATCCGGAACGTTGTTCCGAGCTTTTCATTTATCTAGACAGTATATACAATTCCTACAAGTCACACGGCGGCTCGGCGTGGTGGAAATATGACGAAGATTTCCGCCGCCGGCTAGCCATTAACCCACAATTGGGGTGGGGGGTCAAAGCCACCGATTCATGGTTGCGTTTGATGATGGCGCAAAAAACTCTGCAGCCCTTTCCCGGGTCCCCCGCCGGCCCGCCCAATAGTTCAGGGTCATCGGTGGTTCGAAGACCAGGCACCTGTTGGCTCTTCAACGAGGGTCACTGCAAATTCTACGGATTATGCAAATATAAACACGAATGTTCTGCGTGCGGGGGAACCCATTCGGCTTCAAAATGCTCCAGACCCCCTCAAAAAACGGGAAACAATAAGACTCCCGCGGGGGGTGAACCATCTGACACCGGTGAACGCAAAAAACATGGAACCATGGCTGGCCAGATACCCCAATAAACCGGCGGCGGCCCAACTCAGTTTTGGTTTTTCTTTTGGTTTTTTCATTCCCTTTGTTTTCTCGAGTAAACCCCAGTCGTCCCCTAATTTAAAATCTGCTAGGGACTCTCCAGCCATTCTTTATGAAAAATTGAATAAGGAAATTCAAGCAGGACGTTTTCGGGGGCCATTCGACGCCCTCCCATTTTATAACTTGAGGGTTTCCCCATTGGGCAAAGTTCCAAAGAAAGAACCGGGAAAATACAGGCTGATTCACCATTTGTCTTACCCCAAAGGCAGCTCGGTGAATGACGGTATCCCGGGTGACGACACTGCGGTAACATATATTCCTTTTGACAGAGCTGTCGAAATGGTCAAAAAAGCGGGCCCGGGCGCCCTTATGGCTAAGTCCGATATTGAATCCGCTTTCCGGCTGCTTCCGGTTCACCCAGATTGCTACCACCTGTTGGGAGCCATGTTCGAGGGGCGATACTACTACGACACATGCCTCCCGATGGGATGCTCAATTTCCTGCCATTATTTTGAAATGTTTAGCACATTTCTGGAATGGGTCGCTCGTAAGGTCACGCGTTTGCCATCAATTACGCACTACCTTGACGACTTTTTGATGGTAGGCCCGGCCAATTCAGAATCTTGTTCCCAGGCCCTGGCACAGTTTAAGGAGATCATGTCCCTATTCGGCGTTCCCCTGTCTCCGGAAAAAACGATTGGCCCGGTTCCTGTAATCTCTTTCTTGGGGATTGAAATTGACTCGGTCGCCATGGAGCTCAGGCTGCCCCAAGATAAGATTGTAAAGCTTTTGGATCTAATCGACGGTTTTTTATCGGTCGGTAAGGTCTCCTTAGTCCAAATGCAATCTCTCCTCGGTTCACTGAATTTTGCCTGTAAGATAATGCCAATGGGCAGAATTTTTTCTCGCAGGTTGATATTGGCTACGAGAGGCGTGAGGCAACCTCACCACAGGATTAGAATCACTGCTCAGCTGCGCAGAGATCTGATCATATGGCAGCGTTTCCTCATTTCTTACAATGGCAAAACATGTTTTCAGGAAGAGGAATGCATTAGCGACAGCTTGGGGCTTAAGTTTGGGCTGGCGGACTCGGCAGGCTTCAGCATTAGTTTTGGGGAGCAGACGTGCGCGGGTTCGTGGCCTGATTCCTGGGTTTCCAGAGCATGGCATCAGGATCCGGTTCTAGTTGAGTTGTCTTTATGCAACAAGCGTATCAGAATTCAGCTCAGATCAGCGAAGGCTATACATGCCATTAATTGTCTGTCATCTTCCTCCTTACCCGCGGTAAAGGTCATAGGCTTCACGGTGTTAAAATGTTTGGAGTACAACGCTTGGATAAAGGCGAGCACCTATGCCTCTATGAATGATGAATTTACGGATGTTGCACATCGGTTTGATCCACAGGTGCGATATGGCCGGCAGCCGAAGGAGCTACAGCGAATCCTGGAATGCCCTCCTTTGGTCTGGGATGTCCCGGAGAATTGATTCCCCTGATAAGGTCTTCCATCGCTCCCTCAACCTGGAGAGCATATGGTAATGCATGGGATGAATGATGCAGCTTGGCAGCGGAGAAACCGGTAGGTGCTTCAAGCTCTATGAGACTTCAGGTTACGCTGGCTTTCCTGGCTCGGTTACAGGCCTCGGGGGTTTCGGGAGTGGTAGCTCGTAATCGTCTATCCGGGGTTGCTTTTCATTTTAAGCTACGTGGGTGGCCCGATTCGACCAAACATTTTTTGATTGGGCAGGTACTGAAGGGCTGGCGCCGGGAACGTGTGCAGAACGACCAAAGGAGGCCCATTTCTTTTCAATTGCTATCTAATTTGATCAAGGTTTCAGTTGACGTTTGCGACTCTGTTTACGAAGCCACTCTGATATCGGCGGCTTGGCGTTTTTCGGGGCCATGCGGGTTAGCGAAATACTTCCCTCGTCCCGTTGCAGGGCTGGCGGCCTGCAGCTGGACGACTTGGTGATTTGCAACGACGGATTGAGGGTGAGGGTGCGCAAATCCAAAACTGATCGGGAAGGCAGGGGCACTTGGTTCCCTCTTTTTGCTATCGGAGGGGCGGTCTGCCCTTTAGCACTGGTTAAAAACTTCATGCAGGTCAGGAGTAGTGGGTCGCAACTGTTCATTCATGAAAACGGTTCCCCTTTTTTGTCATGTCAGTTTTTGGCGGTCCTCAGGCACGCTCTGTCTTGTCTGGGGTTGCCTGCGGCAGACTTTGGTACCCATTCATTTAGAATCGGCGCAGCGACCGAAGCCTCTAGGGCGGGGTTTTTCGAAGCGGACATTCAGAGGGTTGGTAGATGGAGGTCCCGCTGTTTTACCAGGTACATCAGGCCTGAACTTGTCATGTAAGATTTTTGTGGCTAAGATAACACTTTTGAGGATGTCGCGTATGTTTTTATCGCCGCTTACCCTAGCTAACAAAGCTTGTATGTGACATTAATGTTGTTCTGTTTGTTTTAGATGGTATGCGGCCCAGCATATGGCTGGTGGGCCATTCGTTCATCTATTGGGCAGCACGGCGTGCAGAGCTGCGACCAGGAGGTCGATCGTTGGAAGGAATGGACGTTATCTGGCGCGGTACAAGGGGACTTACCTGGTCTCAAGTCCTTCCGGAAGTTGTGCGTATTGCAAGAGTCGCATCTTCGCCGACAGTGGTGGTTATTCACGCCGGAGGGAATGACCTGGCTTCTTTTCCTCTTGCGGAGCTGTTGACCCTGATGAGAGCCGACTTGGACAAATTTCCTGGTTTCTTTTCAGCAATGCGTCTAGTGTGGTCGGAGGTGGTTCCCAGATTGGTCTGGCGTGGTGCCAGGGAGCTGAGCGCCATGGAAAGATCTCGACGCACATTAAACCAGCGGATATCCCGATTCATTAGGTTCAAGAATGGTGTGGTGGTGAGGCACCACCGGCTAGAAGGGGATAATTCAGGTTTTCTCCTGCCAGATGGGGTCCATCTGAATGACGCCGGCCTGGATATATTCCTGGATGGTCTTCGAGAAGGGGTGGTTCAGGCGCTCCATTCTTTGGGTGGGTTGTAGCTCGTGGTACGGGCTACTCCGTGGCGGAATGGGTGGAGATTATGGTGGTGAGGATACCTGCACCGGGAGTCCGGAAGGCAGTCAATCTCCCTACACCCGACTGTTTGGCAAATTTTGCCGGTTTTAAGCTGCGACCCAAATCTTAAGCCAAAAGAAAAGATGCACGTTACAGGAACAAAATTATTTCATAAAATAAACAAGTTATTAGTTTGAATTTTCTGGTGTGGCGTCACTTTGTGGGAGAATATTATCGCGGGACTCGGCAGTCTCTCTAGCACAGCATAGGCGTAATGAACGTCAGTTTGATAAATGCTCCAATAGAGCTGAAGAAACCAAAGATGTAATGGAGAAGTTTGTGAGGGGCAGTATAAGGGGAGCCGGGGAGGAGGAGACATTTGAGATGTTAATATGATGTGGGGGCATTGATGGTGAGCATACAGCATATTGGGGAATAGGTGAGGAAACAGTATGTAGAGCAAGGGGTGGATGTAAAATGTGCGAAGAAACAGTATGAGGAATGGGGGATGTGTGAGGAGATAGTATGGAAAGGGAGGGAAGAAAAGTGTGAGAAGACCGTAAGGGGGATGGGGAAATGTATAAGGAATCAATATGGGGAGGGTAGAAATAGGTGAAGAGACAATATCAGGAGGTGGGGGAAATGTGTGAGGAGACCGGATTAAGGGAAATAGTGTAAGAAGGGAGTAAGGGGGGAGAAAAGTGTGTGGGCACATTATAGAGACTGGGTAGTGTGTGTTTCGAGGAGCAGTATAGAGTGGGGGCAGAATGCCGAGAAGGGGAAGTGTAAGGAGGGTGCACAGTATAAAGACTGGATAGTGTGTGAGGGGCAGTATAAGGGGAGTCGGGGAGGAGGAGATATTTGAGATGTTAATATGATGTGGGGGCATTGATGGTGAGCATACAGCATATTGGGGAATAGGTGAGGAAACAGTATGTAGAGCAAGGGGTCAATGAAAAATGTGTGAAGAAACAGTATGATGAATGGGGAAATGTATGAGGAGATAGTATGGAAAGGGAGGGAAGAAAAGTGTGAGAAGACAGTTAGGTGAATGGGGGAAATGAGTAAGGAATCAATATGGGGAGGGTAGAAATATGTGAAGAGACAATATCAGGAGGTAGGGGAAATGTGTGAGGAGACCGGATTAAGGGAAATAGTGTAAGAAGAGAGTAAGAGGGGAGAAAAGTGTGTGGGCACATTATAGAGACTGGGTAGTGTGTGCTTTGGGGAGCAGTATAGAGTGGGGGCAGAATGCCGAGAAGAGGAATTGTAAGGAGGCTGCAAAGTATAAAGAATGGATAGTGTGTGAGTGGCAGTATAGAGAAATGATGGCATACAGAGAAGGGGTAGTGTGAGGAGGGGCACAGTTTAGAGACTGGGCAGTATGGGGATACAGTGTGATGGGAGCATGTAAAGAGGGGGCCCAGTATCGAAAGGAGAGGGGAGTGTGAAGGGCATGTACCATTAGAAGGACAGTGTGGGTGTTATATTATGGGCAGAAAGCACAGTGAGGGGCAATTATTTATTCAGGGGCACAGCATAGGGCAGATGAGCCTTATAATCACGCTGTTATTTTTTAAGGGTACAGAATAGGGATATGCTGCAGATGACCAAAGAAGATGAAAGTCTGCAGAGACGACCAGTTGGACAAGATGAAGAAAAAAACAGTGAGAATGAGTCTAAAGATTTCACTATCTACAGCATTACAGAATGCCATAGGTAAGCCCTGAAAGACAGTAGCCGCATCTTATAGCGGCCAAAACTGCTGACAGGTTCCCTTTAATGAAGCGAGGGGGGGGGGGGGCTATAATTTTCACTGACCATTGAGAGAATTATGATGAGCAGCTTTCTGTTATGTGACTGTAAGAGTGCAAAACGCATCTGAGGGGTCAGATGACGACTACTTAATCTGCCTGAGCTATGTATAGGAGGGGCATCAAACTGAATTCTTTCATCGGGTGCTAGAAAAACCTTGATTCACCTAAACAAATCGTTGTATATAACCAACAATGTTACCAATATAAACTGCGGCTTGCCAAACATCAAGTTCTCAAATCCACTGACGGAAAACAAAAAAAAGTTACAGGTCTCAGAAAACGGTGTCACAAACATGTTTAACTTTTTTTTACAAAGTTCTGAAATGTTTCAACCAAAATATTATAAAAAATAACTATACATGTTTGGTATCGTTGTAATTTCCCACCATTTCTCTGCAGAATGTTTTTTTTTCCTCATTTTTCAATACATTATATGGGAACATGAATGATGTCATACAAAAATTAGAACTCGTCCTTCATAAAACAAACCTTCATATGTCCGTGTCAATACGAAAATAAAAAAGTGGCTCTTGGAAGAAGAGAAATGAAATGAAAGAAGAAAAATTAAAAAGTGTTTAGATGAAATACTGATATGTTCAGACTGTATAAACTAAAAAACTACACAGGGTGTCATTCATTTTTGATAGCATACTCCCAGAGAACTTTATTTAATCTCATCATGGGCCTGGTATTTTTTAATCTGGGAAACTCTGAAGTGCAATATTTCTAACAACCATCTATTTTAAAGCTATGCACACACACACAGTTTTATTGACATCATCGAGGCCGGGCTGAACTGCGGTGACCTCAGGACCGTGGGAAAATGCCGGTGATGATGTCACCGCTGGTGAATGATGCTGAGCTCTCAGAAGCTCATTCACCAGTGGTTTTCAGCCTGGACGGTCACATCTTGGCACCGTCCAGGTTGAAAACTATTTAGCTCCAAGACAGGGATTACAGCGTGGGAAACAACGATGGACAGGTATGGTATATCGTTTTTTTATTTTAATTTTATTACAGGAGATCGAGGGCTTTGGGGAATTAGGCATTGCAGTAAGTATGGTTTAATTTAGAATATTAAAGGTGTCTGTGTCATTTTTTCAAATAAAGGATTTTATTCTGGCTGTGTCTTTATTTAACATATAACTATAGGATTAGTAATGGATAGGTGTCTTATGGATACCTCTCCATTAGTCATGGGCTTGATTTTACCCTGACATTACAGAGGTGACAACAACCCGACAAATATGAACCCCAAGAGCCGGGCAAAGTGCCAGAATTGGTGCATCTAATAGATGTGCCTTTTCTGGGCAGTTGCGGGCTGCTGTTTTTAGGCTGTGGGGGGGGGGGGGCAATATCCATGGCCCCTTACCAGCCTGAGAATAGAAGCCCCCAGCTGTGAGATTTAGCCCAGCTGGTTGTCAAATATGGGGGGCACTCCATTTTTTAAAATTATTTATTTAAATTAAAAAAACAGCATGGGGACCCCTCTATTCTTGATAACCAACCTTGCAGAAGCTGACAGTGAGGGTTGCAGCCCCCAGCTGTGAGTTTTGTCTGGTTGGTTCAAGAAAATAGGGGGGAACCCACATCTGGTTTTTCATTCATTTACTTAGTTAGATCGCAGGTGGCAGCTGTGGAATACCCCTATCATCCGCGTCTGCTGTCACTGTTATTAGCGGCAGCAGGTGTCGAATGATGGGGGGGTAAGAGTTCCAAAAGCCCCCACCTGCTGTCATAGTTTGGACATCATTCTCCTCTGCTTGCGCCGATCACCGGCAGAGCAGGCTTCAGCACCAGCCGCCGGGGAACAGCAGTTACGGTAGCGCTTCTTCCCCGGCGGCGGTCCGTGTGATCCCGACTCATCACATGGATGGCATCCATGCACAGTATGTATTTTAATTGACTTGAATGGGTCCGTGTGATCCGTGCAGCTGCACAAAAACGGACATGTCTACTTGTGGGTCAGTGGGTCATTTGAATGGGTCTACGTGTGTCAGTGTCTCCGGTACGTGTGAAAACTGTCACTGGAAACAATGAAGTGTGAAAGAGACCTTAGTCATATTTGTCAGGTTTTTTTTTACTGAAGTATAAAGTTTGATATTTTACCTTCATCCGAGTCCTTGAATATACTTCTGTTTCCTGTTATAAGAAGAATTAGATACAAATGAAAAACAGGCGAAAATCAGGATATTGATGGAAAACCCTCCCTATACCCCAATGTACTGAAGTTATACGTAGATTTATAGTTATATTTTACCCCCTGTACTATTTGTATTGTATTTTCTTGTCATTTCTAAATACAAAAATTAAAAAACTTGAATTCGAAAAACAGGCTAAAAATACAACAAAACTAAACAAAAAACAGATTCAAATGCAATAATGAATGGGGGCGTTAGTGGTTTTCATTCAGTTTTTTTACTAACTTTTTATCACATTTATTTAATTTATTACATTTGTATTATGTATTTATTCTATAGTTTTTCAAGTCTTACAGACATACCAAAACCCATACATGCCACAAAAACACAGAACCTCCCAAAATAGCACATTTTTTTCCTACAGACGTGAATATAACATCCATCAATAAAGAAAAAAACAAAACAAAAACAAGACAAGATTTTTACAGTCAAGTAAAGTTCAATTTTTGCCATGTTGGTGTGAAGAAACATGGTGATAACAGGGAGTTGGGTGCTGAAGGGACCTGATCGTACATCTTCTACTGATGGAAAATACGCAGAAAAGAAAAACACAATTTTTTTTTTCCGTTTTTCATAAAAATGCTACTAAATACATTCTAGGAACTACAATCTCTATGACAATATTCCACTAGTGTAGAAGAATAAATAATGAAAATATTGTTCATAGCGGCTTGAATAACAAAAAAGCCGAGCCATTATTTCTAGATGGATTTAAAAACAATAAGAAAAATGTTGAAAGATTAATCTGCATAACACGCATAATAAATGAATATAAATATTCCTTGAACCTTGGTACTCTCTTTTTCTCTGTGCTCAGCTTGATGTTATTTCCCATAATTCTTCCTCCAGAAAAATTCTGCCAGAGAAGAAAAGCTAAAAGATACCAGCATGTAAGAAAACAATGGGCTTATAATGGGAATACAACGTGGAGGAACGCAGAATTTAATTGCGCCCTGCTGCCTAGGGAGGCTCGCTATTTAGGTGTATGTTTTTTGTCTTTGTCCTGTGTTTTCTTCATAATATGCCCCCGAGCAAATATTTGTGATTTGTACATATCCTGACACAAGCCTCTCCCGGGAGGACGGGCAAATGTGCTCAGATTCACAATTAGCTGTCCAGAAGGATATACCTTATGTTGTCCCAGTCTCCCTCTGTATATCCTCATCTTAGCTCAATAAATAATTTGGTTATCATCAGAAAATTACCACATTAATGTTTGCATGTCCATATGGTTACTTGTATGGCAAATGTGCGCTAACAAAACATCGAAAATGAGACATAAATAACAAAAAAATAACGGAGCTGCCCTCAGTGGGATACAGTCTACAAAAGATTTCTGCACATTGCGAGAATTATTCTCAAAGCCATTCGTGTTTTTCGTGTAATTACCATATGTCTCTTATGAAGCAATATGCATTAGGAAAAATCAGATGCTTGATGCCCGTTAGAGAATTTATCTGTTTAATTAAGAAAAATATTCAACGACCCTCCTCCAACAATGAACTTTTATATTGTGCTTTTTCACGAATGCTACAAGTATATAAGAATCAGATGGATTCGATTTTTTAACTTGTCCTTAGTATTTTAATATTTTTAGGTAGATAGTCTGGACATGCACTGAAACAGTGGGGCAAAAAAGTATTTAGTCAGTCAGCAATAGTGCAAGTTCCACCACTTAAAAAGATGAGAGGCGTCTGTAATTTACATCATAGGTAGACCTCAACTATGGGAGACAAAAAAAAATCCAGAAAATCACATTGTCTGTTTTTTTTAACATTTTATTTACATATTATGGTGGAAAATAAGTATTTGGTCAGAAACAAACAATCAAGATTTCTGGCTCTCACAGACCTGTAACTTCTTCTTTAAGAGTCTCCTCTTTCCTCCACTCATTACCTGTAGTAATGGCACCTGTTTAAACTTGTTATCAGTATAAAAAGACACCTGTGCACACCCTCAAACAGTCTGACTCCAAACTCCACTATGGTGAAGACCAAAGAGCTGTCAAAGGACACCAGAAACAAAATTGTAGCCCTGCACCAGGCTGGGAAGACTGAATCTGCAATAGCCAACCAGCTTGGAGTGAAGAAATCAACAGTGGGAGCAATAATTAGAAAATGGAAGACATACAAGACCACTGATAATCTCCCTCGATCTGGGGCTCCACGCAAAATCCCACCCCGTGGGGTCAGAATGATCACAAGAACGGTGAGCAAAAATCCCAGAACCACGCGGGGGGACCTAGTGAATGAACTGCAGAGAGCTGGGACCAATGTAACAAGGCCTACCATAAGTAACACACTACGCCACCATGGACTCAGATCCTGCAGTGCCAGACGTGTCCCACTGCTTAAGCCGGTACATGTCCGGGCCCGTCTGAAGTTTGCTAGAGAGCATTTGGATGATCCAGAGGAGTTTTGGGAGAATGTCCTATGGTCTGATGAAACCAAACTGGAACTGTTTGGTAGAAACACAACTTGTCGTGTTTGGAGGAAAAAGAATACTGAGTTGCATCCATCAAACACTATACCTACTGTAAAGCATGGCGGTGGAAACATCATGCTTTGGGGCTGTTTCTTGCAAAGGGGCCAGGACGACTGATCCGGGTACATGAAAGAATGAATGGAGCCATGTATCGTGAGATTTTGAGTGCAAACCTCCTTCCATCAGCAAGGGCATTGAAGATGAAACGTGGCTGGGTCTTTCAACATGACAATGATCCAAAGCACACCGCCAGGGCAACGAAGGAGTGGCTTCGTAAGAAGCATTTCAAGGTCCTGGAGTGGCCTAGCCAGTCTCCAGATCTCAACCCTATAGAAAACCTTTGGAGGGAGTTGAAAGTCCGTGTTGCCAAGCGAAAAGCCAAAAACATCACTGCTCTAGAGGAGATCTGCATGGAGGAATGGGCCAACATACCAACAACAGTGTGTGGCAACCTTTTGAAGACTTACAGAAAACGTTTGACCTCTGTCATTGCCAACAAAGGATATATTACAAAGTATTGAGATGAAATTTTGTTTCTGACCAAATACTTATTTTCCACCATAATATGCAAATAAAATGTTAAAAAAACAGACAATGTGATTTTCTGGATTTTTTTTCTCAGTTTGTCTCCCATAGTTGAGGTCTACCTATGATGTAAATTACAGACGCCTCTCATCTTTTTAAGTGGTGGAACTTGCACTATTGCTGACTGACTAAATACTTTTTTGCCCCACTGTACGTACAGGAATATACTATATATTTCACCTATTTTACACTCTACTTTTGATGGCTCACTAGTGGCTTTTGAGTGGGTGCATGTTAATGCAGTAGGCCAGTAGGGTCCTGGTTTCAAATCCCACCAAGGACATCTGCAAGGAGTTTTTTATGTTCAGCCTGTCTAAGGCCGGTTTCACACGTCCAGATAATTCCGGTACCGGAAAAAATCGGTACCGGAATTATCCGTGTCCGTGTGGACCTACGTTTCTGTGGCACATCAGTGTGGCACACATGCGGCACACGTGTCCTGCCCGTGTGCCCACTGGGTACCACACGCACCATGCTGGGTACCACACGTACCAGCATCTGGTGCTGAAGCCCCAATTCATATCTTGCCTGTAGCAGCGTTTGCTGCAGAGAAGATATGAATAATAGTGTTTAAAATAAATATCTATGGGAGGTGGAGCCGCATATTCATTACTGTAAATGAGCGGCCCCACGTGATCGCATACAGGAGAAGATGCAGCCAGAAAAGGAAGCAGCGCCGGCGAGGGAGCGAGCAGGGTGAGTATTTTCAGAACGGGGGGGGGGGGCGCACTGGGGGCGGGGGGGGGGGGGGGCGCATACGGGGTGGGAGGGCGGTTGGCACATAGATCTTTATTTTAAACACTATTATTCATATCTTCTCTGCAGCAAACGCTGCTGCAGGGAAGATATGAATCGCGGCTTCAGCACCAGTGGGGGGGACAGCGCTTAATGTAGCGCTGTCTCCTGCATGGCACACGGACTGCACACGGACAACGTCCGTGTGCAGTACGTGTTTTACACGGACCCATTGACTTTAATGGGTCCATGTAATACGTGCGCTCCCACGAACACTGACATGTCTCTGTGTTTGGCACACGGAGACACGGTCCGCAAAAAATTAATGACATCTGCACAGATGCATTGATTTTTATGTGTCTACGTGTGTCAGTGTCTCCGGTACGTGAGGAAACTGTCACCTCACGTACCAGAGACACTGACGTGTGAAACAGGCCTAAGGCCGGTTTCACACGTCAGTGGCTCCGGTATATGAGGTGACAGTTTCCTCACGTACCGGAGACACTGACTCACGTAAACACATTAAAATCAATGTGTCTCTGCACATGTCAGCATGTTTTCACGGACCGTGTGTCCGTTTGGAAAACACGGAGACATGTCAGTGTTCGTGGGAGCGCACGTATTACACGGACCCATTAAAGTCAATTGGTCCGTGTAAAACACATACCGCACACGGATGTTGTCCATGTGCAGTCCGTGTGCCGTGCAGGAGACAGCGCTACAGTAAGCGCTGTCCTTCCAGCGTGGTGCTGAAGCCGCCATTCATTTCTTCTCTCCAGCAGCGTTTGCCGGAGAGAAGATATGAAAAATCTTTTCTTTTTTTTGTTTGGTGTTTAAAAAAAAGATCCCTGTCCCCAACCCCCTCCCACCCCCTGTGCGCCCCCCCGCTGTTAAAGGGACACTGTCACCTGGATTTGGAGGGACAATCTTCAGCCATGGTGGCGGGGTTTTGGGGTTTTTGATTCACCCTTTCCTTACCCGCTGGCTGCATGCTGGCTGCAATATTGGATTGAAGTTCATTCTCTGTCCTCCGTAGTACATGCCTGCACAAGGCAAAACCCCGCCTCCATGGCTGAAGATTGTTCCCTCCAAATTCAGGTGACAGTGTCCCCTTAATAAAATACTTACCCGGCTCCCTCGCTGCTTCTTCTCCTCGCCGCAGCTTTTCCTGTATGAGCGGTCACGTGGTGCCGCCCATTACAGTGATGAATATGCGGCTCCACCTCCCATAGGGGGACAGGGATCTTATCTTTAAACACCAGACAAAAAAAAAAGATTTTTCATATCTTCTCTCCAGCGAACGCTGCTGGAGAGAAGAAATGAATGGCGGCTTCAGCACCAGATGCAGGGGACAGCGCTTAACTGTAGCGCTGTCTCCTGCACGGTGCGTGTGGTACCCAGTCGGCACACGGATGCCGCACGTGTGCCACACTGATGTGCCACGTGAGCACACGGACACGGATAATTCCGGTACCGATTTTTCCGGTACCGGAATTATCTGGACGTGTGAGACTGGCCTTTGTGTGTTTTCTCTCACACCCTAAAGACATACTGATTGGAAACAAAAATTTTAAGGAACAAAATTATAATGCACAAAAAATGGTTAGAAAACGGACCACAGTCAGACAAGAATACAAAGAAGCTAAGCTGGAGCTGAAAGCACAAGACTGAACTAAAGCAGATAAACTTTTTCAGGCAGTTCACAGCAGATAGATTGGAGTATTAGTAGGTTGTGCTGATGTCCCATTGGCAAAACAGAGAGCTGATTACTTAGACTGGACAGAGCACACAGATATGCTGCACTACAGGTCCCAGTTACCCTAGTCTCACTGGCTATACGGAGCCTGTGCCGCCCAGAGTTTCTGGTCCTGACATCTCCTTCAACACCAGAATTAATATGGTGGCATCTGGTTTCAGACGTTAAAGTAGCAGGTCCTGGAAGAGATGTGATGTCAAATATGTAAGCATATAGTTGTTATAAAGACACTGTACCAATCAGGGTTGAATTGACCCCCAGAGACAATTTTTTTTTACATGGTTTCCAACTTTTGGCAATAGGTCTACAGGATTTAGTGCAGTATGGTCACAAATCTTTTGCATAACCACAGGTTTTACAAGCCATGCCCCTCCATGCTGGATTTGCACGTGAACACAGCGGTACCATCTAAAGACGTAGTTATTCTGGCAGTGCATATGTGAAATCCTCCAGAAGCGCTGCCTTCCCATAGGTTTTTAAAAACTGTTAAGATGCCAAAAGAAAATTGTAAAATAAGTAATTTGACAGGGAAGTTCTCTTCATCGATTTCATGTATTTGCTGACCCTTCTGGAAATCTGAGGTCTCTCTCCTAATTATTTCTCTTGGACCCATTTCTTATTAGGTCATAAATAACCTGATACAGTTGTCTTGATGATGTGTGTACGATAATAACAATAAAATCTGCTATGCACTTGGATGATGATCTGCACATGTTCTGATTAAAGCAAGTGGTTTGTACTAAATTAGTCACTTATGGCATTTGGTCCAAAGAGTCCCAGTCTGACATTGGCTTCCCAACTATCATAGTCCAAACACACATATTGTATGTCAGCAAACTGTGTGTGTGTGCTTGCGCCTGACACATGTAGGCAATTTTTTATTTGGTGAAGGTTTGTTAGTATAGATTACTGCACTATTAGCGGATTCCTAATATACCTCAACAGTGGATGTGGAGGTTGGCGTCTTCAATAAGGCTGCAATCAACAGGGCTGAAGCTCTTTAATTTAATGGATTGTGGGGGTCACAGCAATCAAGCCCTTATCAAAAAAGGCAGGAAATAAGTAGTGAGTAAGCTATATCTCTTGCTCCTTCCCAGCACTATCCATGTGGTGGTCTTGAACACTTTATCCATTGACCTACAGTGACACTGTGCCAATCTGTGTACCTACCACTGCCACAATCACTGCCCGATGGGCGCATGGTTGGCAGTAGCCAGCTCTGTATAAGTTTACATTTTTGGAAGGTGTAATACGTCCGTTTACATTTTTTCTACTCTCTTTAGTACTTCACAATAGACAGATGCCAAAAATTCATAAATATCACACTATAGTCACCTTCACGATCAGCACTGCTTCATACCATGCTATACATATACAGCTCTGGCAAAAATTAAGAGACCACGACATCAAAACCCTGTCATGGGCAGCCCAATCTCCAGACCTGAACACCAATGAAAACCTCTGGAATGTAATCAAGTGGATGCTGGATAGTCACAAGACATCAAACTAAGAAGAACTGCTTACATTTTTGCCCCAGAAGCAGTGTGAAAGTCTGGTGGAAAGCATGCCAAGACACATGAAAGCTGTGATTATAAATCATGGTTATTCCACAAAATATTGATTTCTGAACTCTTCCTGAGTTAAAATATTAGTATTGTTGTTTCTAAATGATTATGAACTTGTTTTCTTGGCATTATTTGAGGTCTGAAAACACTGAGGTTTTTTTTTTGTAATTTTGCCCATTTCTCCTTTTCAGAAAAATAATACAAAATGTATGGCTTGGAAATTCGGAGACATGTTGTCAGTAGTTTATAGAATAAATGAAACATTTACATTTTACTCAAAAATATACCTATAAAGAGAAAAATCAGACAAACTGAACATTTTGCAGTGCTCTCTTAATTTTTCCCAGAGCTGTATATCCAGCTTTCTACTCTATTCCAACAATTACTGACGATTCGATTGAACTTTCATTTCCATTTCCGCCTAGCATAATTAATAATTACCGGTATATAAAACTCCTCTAGGATTGTATCTCCTCAATATCTACCATCTGCAAAAGAGACTATACCGATTTAAAATTGTACCTCTGAAAACAAGACGGGGCATTGGCTTCCATCTCTACGCGCTGAGCGGTTTTATTCTACAATTTTCAAAAGAAAATGATTAGCTTTGTAAAAAAAAGAGACACAAAAAAAAGCTTTTCTGCCATCCAACGGAACAGAACAGGATGACTGCGCTGTAGAGCCACAGAGAAACCGTTAGGTTTAATTGCTTTTATTAATGACTGAATTCATTATAAGGAAAAAAAAATCCTCTCTCAGTGAAAAGCTGACACCAGACAAAGTCTTAGGCAACTCTGGAGCTTTAAGACACAACATCTGTTCCATTAAATCTAACATCCACATTCAAAGCTTTGACTGAAAGTACAGTAGTTGTTTTTGCCAGTCTTCAAACAGCTGTTTTTTTCCCTAGGCCATACATGCTCTAGAACGATCCCATGTAGGCCCCAATTTCTGGCGTAAACCTCTGAGGCTGTGCATGTTAAAAGCCACTAGGAGACCCCGGTGTACGGCTTTAATTAGGATGATGTTCTCACCTCCGTTTTTCACGTATACTGCTGATGTGTAGTTTATTCTTATGTGTCAACCATCACCGTTAATATTTTACAGGATTTGTAAATAGTCGCAGATTCTAATAGGCAATTATTTGCCACCATGTAATTGAAACTGACTGCGCCTGTGATATATTCTTTTGGCAGTAAAGGTTAACCTTTTATGTTTAAGGGGGTTGTCTCATTTTTCATCAATAGATCTTGGAATAATAATAATCTCCACAATTGGATGTTTTTAAAAATAATATTCCTGTGCTGAGATAATCTTATATATGTGCCCCTGCTGTGTACTGAGTAATGAATGTGTCTGACCGTACTGGAACATGGTCTGATCATACCACAGCTACTGGGGAGGGGAGAAAACAAAAGAGAGTATGCAGACATGACAGTAAGGGATCACAGCTGATTCATTCTTTCAGGTAAAACATTGATTAAAAACAGGCAGTAAAATAGCTTCCTTATAGAAAGACAGAAATATAGAAATGTCTGTATACTCTTTTGTGTCCTTCCCTGCCCAGGTGCTGTATGATCAGACCATGTTCCAGCATGGTCAGACACAGCCATTACACAGTGTATAGCTGGGACACACTTATATTGGACCCTCTTCCTTTTAACATATTTATTAATGACCTTGTAGGGGGCATTCAGAGCAGAATTTCAATGTTTGCAGATGACACTTAACTCTGCAGGGTAATCAATACAGAGGAGGACAATTTTATATTACAGGATGATTTATGTAAACTAGAAGCTTGGGCTGATAAATGGCAAATGAGCTTTAATGGGGATAAATGTAAGGTCATGCACTTTGGTAGAAGTAATAAGATGTATAACTATGCGCTTAATTGTAAAACACTGGGCAAAACCGTCAATGAAAAAGACCTGGGTGTATGGGTGGATGACAAACTCACATTTAGTGACCAGTGTCAGGCAGCTGCTGCAAAGGCAAATAAAATAATGGGATGCATTAAAAGAGGAATAGATGCTCATGAGGAGAACATAATTTTACCTCTATACAAGTCACTAGTTTGACCACACTTAGAATACTGTGCACAGTTCTGGTCTCCGGTGTTTAAGAAAGACATAGCTGAACTAGAGCGGGTGCAGAGAAGAGCGACCAAGGTTATTAGAGGACTGGGGGGTCTGCAATACCAAGATAGGTTATTACACTTGGGGCTATTTAGTTTGGAAAAACGAAGACTAAGGGGTGATCTTATTTTAATGTATAAATATATGAGGGGACAGTACAAAGACCTTTCTGATGATCTTTTTAATCATAGACATGAGACAGGGACAAGGGGGCATCCTCTACGTCTGGAGGAAAGAAGGTTTAAGCATAACAACAGACGCAGATTCTATACTGTAAGAGCAGTGAGACTATGGAACTCTCTGCCGTATGAGATTGTAATGATTGATTCCCTACTGAAATTTAAGAGGGGACTGGATGCCTTTCTTGAAAAGTATAATGTTACAGGTTATATATACTAGATTCCTTGATAGGACGTTGATCCAGGGAACTAGTCTGATTGCTGTATGTGGAGTCGGAAAGGAATTTTTTTTTCCCTAATGTGGAGCTTACTCTTTGCCACATGGTTTTTTTTTCCTTCCTCTGGATCAACATGTTAGGGCATGTTACGTTAGGCTATGGGTTGAACTAGATGGACTTAAAGTCTTCCTTCAACCTTAATAACTATGTTACTATGTTACTATATCTTGGCACATGGACAATTTTTTTACACATCCAATTCTACAATAACTGCTGATTAAAATGCACTTTGTTCGCTGGACAACCCCTTTAAGGGTATGGAGCTGAAGTGGCACCAAAGAATGTACCTAATCATTTTTGCCTTTTGGGCATATGGAAGTTGAAGGAAGTGGGGTCTCTGCTTACTATCTCTTTCTATGATCCAGAATAGAGAGTCACTTATACGAGTTGTATTAGTTGTATTATACAACAGCTGCAGGCTTATACCGGGTGACTATCTAGACCGCAAAGCATGTAAAGTGCTGCAGAGCGATAGTCACGACTGAGCTGCTGGCTTTGGTAGGGAGTCGAGGTGTACTTATGGCTGCCACCCCAGAGCCTTCAACGTCACTGCTTGGCCACAGGGTTTCGACCACACTGACATGGCATTTTCCTTTGGTAGTCCAGGCTTGTGTTTGTGGGCTGACAAGGAAACTTCAGCCTTGAGGTGTAGTTCCGGGAACTGGAGAATCCGAACAGGCTGTGCCAGACCCATCAGCGCCTTCAGTTCTCTGGGCCGCATCACCAGCTCCAGCAGCTTTTGCTACCATTCGCCACATCAGGGCCCACCACAGCATTGTAGAACCTCTCCATGTTGACTTATCTGCTTCCACTCTCTCCTACCAACAATGATGCTGGGCTGTTCTCCTCAAGGTGTAATTTTCCAGGAATCCGCTCTTCTTTTGGTGGGGCCATTTTCAGTTGTCCTGCCCATTTATGGCAGTCTCCGCCTGTTCCCCATTGACTTGCTGCGACGGGCGAGATTTCGTTTTCTTTCGTAGTGCCCATTGAGGGTGGGCACTGCTCACCATGGGCCATGGGCATCTTGTAGTCAAGCCTCTTCCTAGGCTGGATGGATTTTTGCGCCACTTCTCTTCGGATATACCCACAACAGGCAGGTCCATCTAGCCCTTTCGCCACTTACCGCCATCTTGTCGTTGGTGTTCAGCACCATCTCTGTTCCAGCTGGATCCTTCCCCACATCTGTCAAGTTTTCTTGATGCATGGATCGATCCTGCTGGCTGCGTGAAATGTAAAGTGCTGCAGAGCGGTAGTCGCGAGCTGCTGTCTGGTTTATAGGCAATGGGTGTCCCAGTTCTACTGTGCTCACTTGTAGTCCCCAGGCAAAAGCTGCCTCCAGGCTTCCATCCTCAGGAGCTGCTGCACACAATGCATGGGACACCAGGTTCTTTGAAACAGTCAAACTTTTACTAAACAGTCCAAGTTCATCAGGTGGGTAAAAGTGGGATAGGGCACAGCAATTCACATTTTCCTCCTTCTTAGCACCGTTCTTCTTCAGTCCTGTCATTAGCTTGTCCAGGACTACCCCCAAGCCCACTGATTCTATCAGTCTCCGAGATTCTCCTCCACCTGGCAAGTGCACCCAGGATGAAGCCATCACCTTCCATCTATGCGGGTCCCTGTCCATCTTCCCCACGCGCTCCAAAGGAAACTATGTGTCCAGCAGCTTCTATGCAAGACCTTAGGCTTTGGATATGACAGGAGAAAATGCTCAGGATCCCATTAATACCTTCCACTGCCTGGAACGAGCAACAAATAGTACCCCAAGCAACCCACCGCAGCTGAACTTGAACCCACTCCACACTTCACTGGCTGAATCTGAACTGTATATAGCCAGGAAGAGCCCCCCTTCTTATCAGCACTAGTGCCCTCCCACTGGGCTCATCCTAACCTTAACCGTTTCCTATCTTACATGTGAGCCACCCGCCAGGGCTGTGGGGTACCTGGGTACCGGGTCTGGTGTTCACAGGGAGATGTCACGGTGGCCACCCGGTCCATGGCCCTGGGCGCCCATGTAAAAGGGGAAATTGATTAAAGTTTGTGACGCTACCTGTGGTATTTGGTCAGTGGGGACCGACGCTGCTTTACGGGGTCCTCTGGGGTGATGTTATGGTAGCTAGATGGTATAACTTCTCACTGGTGAAGTATATCCCCAGGGTTCCCGATGTGTAGATGGAAGATGGTGAATGGTGCAGTGAAGAACGAGGACACAGGTTTACAGTCTCTTTACCTGGTTTACTGAAGACTTCAGACAGCCACAGTCCAGGGCACCAAATCACAGGACAGGCAGGGTCTGGCCAGCTTGGAAGCGAATTCAGACTCCCTAGGTGGAGTTAAAAGCCTTCCTCATAGCGCGGTGGTGTTGAAGTCCCTTACTGCCTATGGCTTCTGATAAGGTCCTCACAGTTCTCTCTGTCCTCCATAAAGGTGGGACATAAACCTGTATGGCAGGTGACTCGATCCTTTTTACAGGATCTCTATCATGACCCGGGCTCTATGTGTCATTGTGCCTCCTGGGTATTAGGGCAGATAGGTGATATGTAATCCAGCTGTCCTGCCGGTTTCTGCTGTCAGTCTTAGAGTCCATCACAACCTCAGTGTTCCGGCTACCGGTTATCTGCGCCAGCCAGGGAGGTAGCTAATTCACTGCTCTGCTCCACTAGTGTCCTTCTCCTGTGCTTCGCTCTCTCACATGCTCACTGCAATCTGTTTGGCTTTCGATATTATCTCTGTCCAGGAGCTGCAGCACTTTCTCAGAGCTGCATGGCTCATCATACATTCTTCCTGCCTCAGACTGCTCCAGTCTGCTCTCTGGCACTATCTGACTAAATTTCCCGCCAAACCACCGCCAAACCGCCAAATATATTTCTATATGCAGGGGAGTCGCCTAGAAACAGGATCAAAAGCTCCCCCTTGTGGCCTAGAGTGTGAACATGTTGCATGTTTGTGCTACCTGGTGAGAGTTATCCTTCATCGCTTCCAACGTGACATCATTCTCCCCGTGAGGAAAGCAATGCCACTGTGATGACCAGGACCCTGGGGCGTCACACATGGTAACTTATTATCCTTATTATATACTTTTTGCTGACTTAAGCCTATCCTATGCTATACTCACATTATACACTATATATACTGTACATCACCACAATACATTTTATCATATTGCATTAGACACGTCACTTTGACATATAAAAGTGACGCACATACTGGACCGTGGGGTACTCGGTACCGGTTCCTGCAGTTCACAGGGGATGTCACGGTGGTGACCCGGTCCGTGGCCCTGGGTATCAACGTTGAAAGGGGAAGGTCTTTAAAGGGAATAAAGTTTATGTTCGTGATGCCACCTCTGGTGTTCGGTCAATGGGGACCGACGCTGCTTTAAGGGATCCTCTGGGGTGATGTTATGGTAGCTAGATGGTATAACTTCCCACAGGTGAAGTATATCCCCAGGGCTCCCTTGGTGTAGATGGAAGATGGTGAGAAGTGCAGTAAAGAACGAGGACACAAGGTTGCAGTCTCTTTACCTTGGTTTACTGAAGACTTCAGCATCCACAGTCCAGAGCATCAGATCAAAGGGCAGGCAGGGTCTGACCGGCTTGAAGGCAAGTTAGGAGTCCCCTTACCAAGGTGGAAATCAAAAGCCTTCCTCTAGCACTGTGGTGGTGTAGTCCCTTACTGCTTAAAGCTTCACATAAAGTCCTCACAGATATTATCTCTCTCTGTCCCCTGGATAGGATAGGACATAACCCGTATGACTGGTGGCTTGAGGCTGTTTATAGGGACTCTAGCACGCACCGGCCTCTGAGGGGTGCCACCGTGCCTCCTGGGTGTTAGGTCGGACAGGTAACTTGGAGTTCAGCTGTCCTGTCAGTCTCTGATGCAAGTCATAGAGGTCTGTTGTGAATTCTGTGGCTGAGTTCACTTCTGTGGTCACAAGTGGTATTGCAGTCTCTGGGCTTCCTCCCTCAGGTGTTTTGGTGAGCTCGTTGGCTGCCTTGCTATTTAGCTCCACCTGAGTCTGTCTTCCTTGCTCCTTGTCAATGTTCCAGTGTTGGATCTGAGCTACTGCATCTTTCCTTGGGCCTGCTGCTCTGCTAGATAAGTGCTTCTAGTTTGTTTTCTGTTTTTTCTGTCCAGCTTGTTATTATCTTTTGCTGGAAGCTCTGAGAAGCAAAGGGGTGCACCGCCGTGCTGTTAGTTCGGCACGGTGGGTCTTTTTGCCCCTTTGCGTGGTTTTCGTTTTAGGGTTTTTTGTAGACTGCATAGTTCTCTTTGCTATCCTCGCTCTGTCTAGAATATCGGGCCTCACTTTGCTGAATCTATTTCATTCCTACGTTTGTCTTTTCATCTTGCTAACAGTCATTATATGTGGGGGGCTGCCTATTCCTT
The DNA here is from genome assembly GCF_032444005.1 of Ranitomeya imitator. Taxonomy (NCBI): domain Eukaryota; kingdom Metazoa; phylum Chordata; class Amphibia; order Anura; family Dendrobatidae; genus Ranitomeya; species Ranitomeya imitator. Next base: position 483,956,756 of record NC_091287.1, read on the forward strand.
TGGGGTATTTCTCTGAGGTAAGTCAGGCTTGTATTTCTATCTTCAGGCTAGTCAGCTCCTCAGGCAGTGCCGAGTTGCATAGGTAGTGATAGGCGCAATCCACTGCTGCTTCCAGTTGTGTGAGGATAGATCAGGTACTGCAGTCTACAGAGATTCCACGTCTCAGAGCTCGTCCTATTGTTTTGGGTTATTGCCAGATCTCTGTATGTGCGCTGATTACTGCACGCTGTGTTGCCTGATTGCCAGCCATAACAGTACAAGGAGCCATTCAATGATTTCCAATAGAGGGAAAAAAGAAATCCTGACATCATTTTTTTTTCTTAGCTCTGTCTTCAGTCTTTTTTTTCCCCTAGACATTAGAGTGCTTCAGGACACAGCTGTGGACATGGATATTCAGGCTCTGTGCTCCTCAATGGATAATCTCGTTGTAAATGTACAAAAGATTCAAGATACTATTGATCAGAAATCGATGCTAGAACCAAGAATTCCGATTCCTGATTTGTTTTTTGGTGACAGAACTAAGTTCCTGAGCTTCAGAAATAATTGTAAGCTATTTTTGGCCTTGAAACCTCATTCTTCTGGTAATCCTATTCAACAGGTTTTGATTATTATTTCTTTTTTGCGCGGCGACCCACAGGACTGGGCGTTTTCTCTTGCACCAGGAGATTCTGCATTGAGTAATGTTGATGCTACACCTCTGGCCAAGAATAAGCCTCAGTACTGGGCCCAGCTGACCATGTGCATGGCTCCTGCCCATCAGGAAGTTATTCGCTTTTTGGTACTGCATAATTTGCATGATGTGGTCGTGTTGGGGTTGCCATGGCTACAAACCCATAATCCAGTATTGGATTGGAACTCTATGTCGGTAACCAGCTGGGGTTGTCAGGGAGTACATGGTGATGTTCCATTTTTGTCTATTTCGTCATCCATTCCTTCTGACATCCCAGAGTTCTTGTCGGACTTTCAGGATGTATTTGCAGAGTCCAAGTCTGATGCCCTTCCTCCGCATAGGAATTGTGATTGTGCTATCGATTTGATTCCTGGTAGTAAATTCCCTAAGGGTCGTTTATTTAATTTGTCCGTACCTGAACACACCGCTATGCGCAGTTATGTGAAGGAGTCCCTGGAGAAGGGACATATTCGCCCATCGTCGTCACCATTGGGAGCAGGGTTCTTTTTTGTAGCCAAGAAGGATGGTTCGCTAAGACCGTGTATTGATTACCGCCTTCTTAATAAGATCACTGTTAAGTTTCAGTATCCCTTGCCATTGATTTCTGACTTGTTTGCTCGGATTAAGGGGGCTAGTTGGTTTACTAAGATTGATCTTCGTGGTGCGTATAATCTGGTGAGAATCAGGCAGGGAGATGAATGGAAAACGGCATTTAATACGCCCGAGGGTCATTTTGAGTATCTGGTGATGCCGTTCGGACTTGCCAATGCTCCATCTGTTTTTCAGTCTTTTATGCATGACATTTTCCGTGAGTATCTGGATAAATTCTTGATTGTTTACTTGGATGACATTTTGATCTTCTCAGATGATTGGGAGTCTCATGTGAAGCAAGTCAGAATGGTTTTCCAAGTACTGCGTGCTAATTCCTTGTTCGTGAAGGGATCAAAGTGTCTCTTCGGTGTGCAGAAAGTTTCATTTTTGGGGTTCATCTTTTCCCCTTCTACTATCGAGATGGATCCGGTTAAGGTTCAGGCCATCCAGGATTGGACTCAGCCGACATCTCTAAAGAGTTTGCAGAAATTCCTGGGCTTTGCTAATTTTTATCGTCGCTTCATCTGTAATTTTTCTAGCATTGCCAGACCGAACGAACCAATCAGACCTTGGAAACATATCTGAGATGTTTTGTTTCCGCTGACCAGGATGATTGGGTGTCATTTTTGCCGTTGGCTGAGTTCGCCCTTAATAATCGGGCCAGCTCGGCTACCTTGGTCTCTCCATTTTTCTGCAATTCTGGGTTCCATCCTCGTTTCTCTTCAGGACAGGTTGAGTCTTCGGACTGTCCTGGTGTGGATTATGTGGTGGACAGGTTGCAGCAGATCTGGACTCAGGTAGTGGACAATTTGACCTTGTCCCAGGAGAAGGCTCAGCTTTTCGCTAATCGCAGACGCCGTGTGGGACCCCGACTTCGTGTTGGGGATCTGGTTTGGTTATCTTCTCGTCATATACCTATGAAGGTTTCCTCTCCTAAATTTAAACCTCGTTTTATTGGTCCGTATAGGATTTCTGAGATTCTCAATCCGGTGTCTTTTCGTCTGACCCTCCCAGACTCCTTTTCCATACATAATGTATTCCATAGGTCGTTGTTGAGGAGATACGTGGCACCTATGGTTCCATCTGTGGAGCCTCCTGCCCCTGTTTTGGTGGAGGGGGAATTGGAGTATATTGTGGAGAAGATTTTGGATTCTCGTGTCTCTAGACGGAAACTCCAGTATCTGGTCAAATGGAAGGGTTATGCTCAGGAAGATAATTCCTGGGTTTTTGCCTCTGATGTCCATGCCCCAGATCTTGTTCGTGCCTTTCATGTGGCTCATCCTGGTCGGCCTGGGGGTTCTGGTGAGGGTTCGGTGACCCCTCCTCAAGGGGGGGGTACTGTTGTGAATTCTGTGGCTGAGTTCACTTCTGTGGTCACAAGTGGTATTGCAGTCTCTGGGCTTCCTCCCTCAGGTGTTTTGGTGAGCTCGTTGGCTGCCTTGCTATTTAGCTCCACCTGAGTCTGTCTTCCTTGCTCCTTGTCAATGTTCCAGTGTTGGATCTGAGCTACTGCATCTTTCCTTGGGCCTGCTGCTCTGCTAGATAAGTGCTTCTAGTTTGTTTTCTGTTTTTTCTGTCCAGCTTGTTATTATCTTTTGCTGGAAGCTCTGAGAAGCAAAGGGGTGCACCGCCGTGCTGTTAGTTCGGCACGGTGGGTCTTTTTGCCCCTTTGCGTGGTTTTCGTTTTAGGGTTTTTTGTAGACTGCATAGTTCTCTTTGCTATCCTCGCTCTGTCTAGAATATCGGGCCTCACTTTGCTGAATCTATTTCATTCCTACGTTTGTCTTTTCATCTTGCTAACAGTCATTATATGTGGGGGGCTGCCTATTCCTTTGGGGTATTTCTCTGAGGTAAGTCAGGCTTGTATTTCTATCTTCAGGCTAGTCAGCTCCTCAGGCAGTGCCGAGTTGCATAGGTAGTGATAGGCGCAATCCACTGCTGCTTCCAGTTGTGTGAGGATAGATCAGGTACTGCAGTCTACAGAGATTCCACGTCTCAGAGCTCGTCCTATTGTTTTGGGTTATTGCCAGATCTCTGTATGTGCGCTGATTACTGCACGCTGTGTTGCCTGATTGCCAGCCATAACAGAGGTCTTTGCAACCTCGGTGTTCCGGCCACCGGTCTCTGCGCCTCAGAAGGCGGCAGCCTGCTCAGGGCTGGTCTTCCCTGGTATTCACTCCTGTGCTTTGCGCTCCTGCACGTTCGCTGCAATCAATTCAGCTTTCTAAATGTCTCTTTCCAGGAACTGCTGCACTGCGGCAGACTGCCTCAGACTGATCCAGTCTGTTTCTTGGCAAGACTGAACTAACTCTCCCTACAGACTACCAGTTATATATATATGGGGAGTTACCAAGCAAGTAGGATCAAAACCTCCCCCTGGTGGCCTGGAGTGTGAATGTGTTGCATGTTTGTGGTACCTGGTTGCAGTTATCCCTTCTTGCCCACAAGCGTAACATCACTCTCCCCGTGAGGAAAGCAATGCTACTGTGACGACAAGGACCCTGGGGTGCCACACTATCCCCCGTTAAATCCAGCGCTCCCAGACAGGGAAAAGAAAAACAACAATACAGATTAGCAAAAAGACATACAATTTTTGGAATGCTATAAACCTATGAAACAAATTAATACTAAATAAACTAGAGCTTCCCTTTATGAGAGGTGAGAACACTTGAACGTTACAATAACTTATTTACATAGTATGCATACTTTTGAGAATAGAAAACCGTATAATAACTAACTAATTATGAAATTCTATAACCCGCTACGGGTATACTATCTTAAGGCTTCAAGTGCAAAGCAAACATTTTATTTATTCAAGTGCAAAACTTTCAACCAACCCCCACGGGCTCACTGTTTTATTTCAAAGTGCATCACGAGATTTTTTCATAACTATCTGTATACAAAACTATCTAAGTTCAAATCTCAATTTTATTTTTATTCACTATATTAACTATTTAATATATTAACTTTCTATCATGCAACATATAATTCTAACTAGCAAAGTGCGGCAAGTCAACATTCAAGTCTTTCATTACTGAGGCAATGCAATTAATACTCAAGTCAATCCTTAACTTTTGAACAGCAGCAACGAAGCGAGGGACCCGTCATTAACCCCCAACATTGGTCTTAGGCGGGCTACAAGGCGTGTATCCAGACCTGGAATCCTGCCACGCCAAAAGGGTTTTTCTTCAGGTCTCTGTAAAATAAAGCAACTTTCACAGGAATGTTAGAAGCAGTCTTTTCAAAACTTCTTTGTAAAACCAGTAGGAAGCACCTTTCAGAAGGTGCAAACTATTTACAATGGAGAGCTTGTGAGCCATTCACTGTCCATGACTCGAGTTTCTTTATGCAGAATGCAGCTTTTGTAAACATAGGATCCCTATAAACGTGGGACCAGTTTAAGTAGAAACCCTGGTCAGGTTTAACAACCTTTTTTTACAACAGTCATTTTTGGAACTTGCAGCAAAGAGTTAACTTTTAACTTTTAACTATTCACAGTTAGGCTTAAATCTTCACTTTACTTTAGCTGTGGCATTGTCCAAGGTAGCCCCTGCGGAGGTGGGCGGCAACCAGGTACCACATAGATCGCATCCACGCTCCGTATGGGAATCTGAGTGCCCCTGGATTTATGCTCAATAACTGTTCTGGAACATCTTGAGCACAGGATGATGGGTGCTCTGTGGGGAGTGGAATTCACCTTGCCAGGTGAGGGCATTGGCGGGCTACGTGGAGCCACTGGTAGCGAGGGCTCAAGGTCGTGAGCGGGAGATTCCAGAACCTTTGGTACACATCTGTGTACGTGTAGGGCGTACCACCCTTTGTCTCCCCAATGTCTAGTATAGGTGACACGGTCACTGGGGTAGAGGTAGCTGTCCGGGTGTCCCTCTATTAGGTGAGCCTCCACATCCTGTCTGGTAGCAAATACCTCCGGAAAAAGATCATCTTCTTTAATAAACCCCCTTTCAGCTTTAAGGCGGAATGTTACCATGGTACCTTGTCTAGGCGGGCCCCTGTCCTCATGTCCCACCTTCCTGGCCCAAGCTTTGGCCTGTAAGTCTCTCTCTTTTGCGGCCTGGTTTCGGAGCTCCTGCTCCCTGTCCTCCCGCTCCTGTTGGAGTGCCTGCTGCCGACAGTACTTCTCCTGGCTTATGACCTCCACCTGCTCCCCCTCTGCTTGGGCTGTTGTGAATTCTGTGGCTGAATTCACTCCTGTGGTCACAAGTGGTACTGCAGCTTCTGGGCTTCCTCCCTCAGGTGTTCTGTTGAGCTCGTTGGCTGCCTTGTTATTTAACTCCATCTGATTCTGTCTTCCTTGCTCCTTGTCAATGTTCCAGTGTTGGATCTGAGCTTCTGGATCTTTCCTGTGGCCTGCTGCTCTGCTTAGATAAGTGCTTCTTTGCTTTTGTTGCTGTTTTTTCTGTCCAGCTTGTCTATTCGTTTTTGCTGGAAGCTCTGAGACGCAAAGGGTGTACCGCCGTGCCGTTAGTTCGGCACGGTGGGTCTTTTTGCCCCCTTTGCGTGGTTTTTTGCTTTAGGGTTTTTTGTAGACTGCAAAGTTTTCTTTGCTATCCTCGCTCTATCTAGAATATCGGGCCTCACTTTGCTGAATCTATTTCATCCCTACGTTTTGTCTTTTCATCTTGCTAACAGTCATTATATGTGGGGGGCTGCCTTTTCCTTTGGGGTATTTCTCTGAGGCAAGTCAGGCTTATATTTCTATCTTCAGGCTAGTCAGTTCCTCAGGCTGTGCCGAGTTGCATAGGTAGTGTCAGGCGCAATCCACAGCTGCCTTTAGTTGTGTTTAGGATAGGTTCAGGTATTGCGGTCTACAGAGATTCCACGTCTGAGAGCTCGTTCTATTGTTTTTGGGTTATTGTCAGATCACTGTATGTGCTCTGATTACTGGCACACTGTGTTACTGGATTGCCTTCATAACAGTACAAGGAGCCCAACTAATGATTCTCAATAGAGGGAAAAAAGAAGTTCTGACATCATTTTTTTTTCTCAGCTCTGTGTTCAGTCTTTTTTTTCCCCTAGACATTAGGGTGCTTCAGGACACAGCTGTGGACATGGATATTCAGGCTCTGTGCTCTTCAATGGATAATCTCGTTATAAATGTACAAAAGATTCAAGATACAATTCATCAGAAATCTATGCTAGAACCAAGAATTCCTATTCCTGATTTGTTTTTTGGTGATAGAACTAAGTTTCTGAGCTTCAAAAATAATTGTAAGCTATTTCTGGCCTTGAAACCTCATTCTTCTGGTAATTCAGTTCAACAGGTTTTGATTATTATTTCTTTTTTGCGCGGCGACCCTCAGGACTGGGTATTTTCTCTTGCGCCAGGAGACCCTGTTTTGAGTGGTGTCGATGCGTTTTTCCTGGCGCTCGGATTGCTGTACGATGAGCCTAATTCAGTGGATCAGGCTGATTAGGAAGTGGTCAGTACTCACTCTGTGGAATGAATCTGCGCTGGCAGCTTTGTTCAGAAAGGGTCTCTCTGAGGCTCTTAAGGATGTCATGGTGGGTTTTCCTATGACTGCTGGTTTGAATGGGTCTATGTCTTTGGCCATTCAGATCGGTCGTCGCTTGCGCGAGCGTAAATCTGTGCACCATCTGGCGGTATTGTCTGAGATTAAACCTGAGCCTATGCAGTGCGATAGGACTATGACCAGAGTTGAACGGCAAGAACACAGAAGTCTGAATGGGCTGTGTTTCTACTGTGGTGATTCCACTCATGCTATTTCTGATTGTCCTAAGCGCACTAAGCGGTTCGATAGGTCTGCCGTCATTGGTACTGTACAGTCCAAATTCCTTCTGTCCATTACCTTGATATGCTCTTTGTCATCGTATTCTGTCATGGCGTTTGTGGATTCAGGCGCTGCCCTGAATCTGATGGATTTGGATTATGCTAAACGTTGTGGGTTTTTCTTGGAGCCTTTGCGGTGTCCTATTCCGTTGAGAGGAATTGATGCTACACCTTTGGCCAAGAATAAACCTCAGTACTGGGCCCAGCTGACCATGTGCATGGCTCCTGCACATCAGGAAGTTATTCGCTTTCTGGTGCTACATAATCTGCATGATGTGGTCGTGTTGGGGTTGCCATGGCTACAAACCCATAATCCAGTATTGGATTGGAACTCTATGTCGGTATCCAGCTGGGGTTGTCAGGGGGTACATGGTGATGTTCCATTTTTGTCTATTTCGTCATCCACTCCTTCTGAGGTCCCAGAGTTCTTGTCTGATTATCAGGATTTATTTGAAGAGCCCAAGTCCGATGCCCTACCTCCGCATAGGGATTGTGATTGTGCTATCAATTTGATTCCTGGTAGTAAATTCCCTAAAGGTCGTTTATTTAATTGATCCGTGCCTGAACACACCGCTATGCGCAGTTATGTGAAGGAATCCCTGGAGAAGGGACATATTCGCCCATCGTCATCACCACTGGGAGCAGGGTTCTTTTTTGTAGCCAAGAAGGATGGTTCGCTGAGACCGTGTATTGATTACCGCCTTCTTAATAAGATCACTGTTAAGTTTCAGTATCCCTTGCCATTGTTATCTGACTTGTTTGCTCGGATTAAGGGGGCTAGTTGGTTCACTAAGATAGATCTTCGTGGTGCGTATAATCTGGTGAGAATCAGGCAAGGAGATGAATGGAAAACGGCATTTAATACGCCCGAGGGTCATTTTGAGTATCTAGTGATGCCGTTCGGACTTGCCAATGCTCCATCTGTTTTTCAGTCTTTTATGCATGACATCTTCCGTGAGTATCTGGATAAATTCCTGATTGTTTACTTGGATGACATTTTGATCTTCTCAGATGATTGGGAGTCTCATGTGAAGCAGGTCAGAATGGTTTTCCAGGTCCTGCGTGCTAATTCTTTGTTCGTGAAGGGATCAAAGTGTCTCTTCGGTGTGCAGAAAGTTTCATTTTTGGGGTTCATCTTTTCCCCTTCTACTATCGAGATGGATCCGGTTAAGGTCCAAGCTATCCAGGATTGGACTCAGCCGACATCTCTGAAAAGTCTGCAAAAGTTCCTGGGCTTTGCTAATTTTTATCGTCGCTTCATCTGTAATTTTTCTAGCATTGCCAAACCATTGACCGATTTGACAAAGAAGGCTCAACTTTTCGCTAATCGCAGACGCCGTGTGGGTCCCCGACTTCGTGTGGGGGATCTGGTTTGGTTATCTTCTCGTCATATTCCTATGAAGGTTTCCTCTCCTAAATTTAAACCTCGTTTTATTGGTCTGTATAGGATTTCTGAGATTCTCAATCCTGTGTCCTTTCGTCTGACCCTCCCGGACTCCTTTTCCATACATAATGTATTCCATAGGTCGTTGTTGCGGAGATACGTGGCACCTATGGTTCCATCTGTTGAGCCTCCTGCCCCTGTTTTGGTGGAGGGGGAATTGGAGTATATTGTGGAGAAAATTTTGGATTCTCGTGTCTCTAGACGGAAACTCCAGTATCTGGTTAAATGGAAGGGTTATGCCCAGGAAGATAATTCCTGGGTTTTTGCCTCTGATGTCCATGCTCCAGATCTTGTTTGTGCCTTTCATGTGGCTCATCCTGGTCGGCCTGGGGGCTCTGGTGAGGGTTCGGTGACCCCTCCTCAAGGGGGGGGTACTGTTGTGAATTCTGTGGCTGAATTCACTCCTGTGGTCACAAGTGGTACTGCAGCTTCTGGGCTTCCTCCCTCAGGTGTTCTGGTGAGCTCGTTGGCTGCCTTGTTATTTAACTCCACCTGATTCTGTCTTCCTTGCTCCTTGTCAATGTTCCAGTGTTGGATCTGAGCTTCTGGATCTTTCCTGTGGCCTGCTGCTCTGCTTAGATAAGTGCTTCTTTGCTTTTGTTGCTGTTTTTTCTGTCCAGCTTGTCTATTCGTTTTTGCTGGAAGCTCTGAGACGCAAAGGGTGTACCGCTGTGCCGTTAGTTCGGCACGGTGGGTCTTTTTGCCCCCTTTGCGTGGTTTTTTGCTTTAGGGTTTTTTGTAGACTGCAAAGTTTTCTTTGCTATCCTCGCTCTATCTAGAATATCAGGCCTCACTTTGCTGAATCTATTTCATCCCTACGTTTTGTCTTTTCATCTTGCTAACAGTCATTATATGTGGGGGGCTGCCTTTTCCTTTGGGGTATTTCTCTGAGGCAAGTCAGGCTTGTATTTCTATCTTCAGGCTAGTCAGTTCCTCAGGCTGTGCCGAGTTGCATAGGTAGTGTCAGGCGCAATCCACAGCTGCCTTTAGTTGTGTTTAGGATAGGTTCAGGTATTGCGGTCTACAGAGATTCCACGTCTCAGAGCTCGTTCTATTGTTTTTGGGTTATTGTCAGATCACTGTATGTGCTCTGATTACTGGCACACTGTGTTACTGGATTGCCTTCATAACATTGGGCCTCCCCGGGGAACCCGATCACGTCGGTGCTGGTGTGCTTCCACTGGAAGGTTACCCACTCTCCCTGGATGTTTAATGTCTTCTTTGTCGGCTGCAGCAGGGCGTCATGCGTCTGCAAGGTCTCCCAAGCTCGCTCCCACTCTAGGCGGCTACACACCCGGCCGGGTGGTGGTGGTGGGGAGTCTATGGGCAATAAGAGAGTTTCCACGGCTATCGGGGCAGGGTCGGTGGTCCTACCTGCTGCCACAGTGTCTCCGGTGCCGGTTCCTTCCGCTGCAGGCTTAGGCTCCTGGGGTCGACTGCGCTTCTGCTCGCTGACGTTTGCGGCTGCGCGGTACCAAGACCGCCGGAGCTGGCGGCATATCTCCTCCACCTCTGCGCCAAGAACCTCCGGGTCCATCGGTGATGACGGGGTCCTTTTCTCCTCTATTTGGTCAAAGTAGCTGCGGGCTTCTTCCCCCTCCTCTGGGTGACCTACGCTTGCCATCTTGCCAACCAGGTCTGCTTCGGTGTCTTCCTGTTCTGGGCGGTCTCTTCTCCCCTCTCCATCCCAGACTAGGAGGCGGATCTCTTTGGTTGATGGGCATATTTTGCCAACATAACAGTATCTGTGGGGGTGGCTACTACTTTGGCGCCGTTTTTCCACGCTCCGCCTACAACAACATGCCCCATTCCTCCTGCACGCCACATGGTGCTGTAATGGCAGCGATTTTGGTGGCAATTTTTGGCAGTCTTTCACAGTAAACAGTCTCTCAATATAGCACGGTTCTGGCACAGTCTTTTAGGCGCACATGACCCAATTTGCTGGGTCAGTCCATCCTGTTTGTGACACCAAAGTTGACGTGCCCACAGGGCCATGGGGTACTTGGTCCTGCGGTTCACAGGGGAGAAGTCACGGTGGTGACCCAGTCCATGGCACCGGGCATCAACGTTAAAAGGGGAAGGTCTTTAAAGGGAATAAAGTTTATGTTCGTGACGCCACCTGTGGTGTTCGGTCAATAGGGACCGACGCTGCTTTAAGGGGTCCTCTGGGGTGATGTTATATCCCCAGGGCTCCCGTGGTGTAGATGGAAGATGGTGAGGAGTGCAGTAAAGAACAAGGACACAAGGTTGCGGTCTCTTTACCTTGGTTTACTGAAGACTTCAGCAACCACAGTGGTGTAGTCCCTTACTGCTTAAAGCTTCACATAAAGTCCTCACAGATGTTATCTCTCTCTGTCCCCTGTATAGGATAGGACATAACCCATATGACTGGTTGCTTGAGGCTGTTTAAAGGGACTCTAGCACGCCCCGGCCTCTGAGGGGTGCCACCATGCCTCCTGGGTGTTAGGTCGGACAGCTGTCCTGCTGGTCTCTGATGCAAGTCATAGAGGTCCTTGCAACCTCGGTGTTCTGGCTACCGGTCTCAGGGCCTCAGAAGGAGGCAGCCTGCTCGGGGCTGGTCTCCCCTGTAATTGGTCATAAAGAAATGTAAAAAAGAAAAGTAAAATTTTGTTAAAATAAAAATACACATTAAACATTCTTTTTTAAAATGATGTATTACATGAAATATTAAAAATAATAAAAAAAATGGATATAGCTCTGTGAAAATATTCTACGCAGGTATAGAAAAAAATGCTGCAAAGTAAGAATGTTTTGAAAAAGTGTAAAGTTAGTGAACAAAGGGCTCCTGCAGACAACCGTATATTGGTTCGAGTGCAATCCTATAAATCATCGACTCAGACTCGGACTAATGTTATTCTACGGTGCTGTGCACATGTCTGATTTTTTTCTTTGGACAAAGTCCATCTAAAGAAAAGAATTGTAGCATGCCTGAGTTTGCATCCGTACATCTCATTTAGCTATTCAAGTCAATGTGTCCTAAAAAGAAAAACAGTCCAATTTTCACGGATTGACAGAATGGAGAAGATAGAGAATTTTTTTTCCATCTCCACAGTCAAGAAATCTGGTACCACTCTGTGGTGATCAGAGAGTGATTAGCATTATCGGCCCGATTCAACATATCAAATCAATATTTGGTGTGACCGCCCTGTGCCTTCATAGCATCAATTATTCTAGGTACACTTGCAGAAAACCATGCATTTTTTAGTGTTATAGTCAGGTGATAATGATCCTCATTTTAATATGTAAGTTAAGATACAGTCATTAAATGAATCTGAAACAACTATGTAGGAGGTTAAAATCGAGTCTGTCACACCGAAAATGCAAATTAAACTGCTTAAACATTTAGATTGGGGACATAGCCCCTTGTAAAATCCTACCAGATGTATACAGTTGTGGCCAAAAGTATTGACACCCCTGCAATTCTGTCAGATGATACGCAGTTTCTTCCTGAAAATGATTGCAAACACAAATTCTTTGTCTTAAATGAAAAAAACACAAAAAGAATTGTCCTAAAGCCAAATTGGATATAATTAAACACCAAACATAAAAAGGGGGTGGACAAAAGTATTGGCACTGTTCAAAAAATCATATGATGTTTCTCTAATTTGTGTAATTAACAGCACCTGTAACTTACCTGTGGCACCTAACAGGTGTTGGCAATAACTAAATCACACTTGCAGCCAGTTGACATGGATTAAAGTTGACTCAACCTCTGTCCTGTGTCCTTGTGTGAACCACATTGAGCATGGAGAAAAGAAAGAAGACCAAAGAACTGTCTGAGGACTTGAGAAACCAAATTGTGAGGAAGCATGAGCAATCTCAAGGCTACAAGTCCATCTCCAAAGACCTGAATGTTCCTGTGTCTACCGTGCGCAGTGTCATCAAGAAGTTTAAAGTCCATGGCACTGTGGCTAACCTCCCTAGATGTGGACAGAAAAGAAAAATTGACAAGAGATTTCAACGCAAGATTGTGCGGATGTTGGATAAAGAACCTCGACTAACATCCAAACAAGTTCAAGCTGCCCTGCAGTCCGAAGGTACAACAGTGTCAACCCGTACTATCCGTCGGCGTCTGAATGAAAAGGGACTGTATGGTAGGAGACCCAAGAAGACCCCACTTCTTACCTTGAGACATAAAAAAAGCCAGGCTGGAGTTTGCCAAAACTTACATGAAATAGCCTAAAACGTTTTGGAAGCATGTTCTCTGGTCAAATGAGACAAAAGTAGAGCTTTTTGGGTAAAGGCATCAACATAGAATTTACAGGAGAAAAAAAGAGGCATTCAAAGAAAAGAACACGGTCCCTACAGTCAAACATGGTGGAGGTTCCCTGATGTTTTGGGTTTGCTTTGCTGCCTCTGGCACTGGACTGCTTGACCATGTGCTTGGCATTATGAAGTCTGAAGACTACCAACAAATTTTTCAGCATAATGTAGGGCCCAGTGTGAGAAAGCTGGGTCTCCCTCAGTGGTCATGGGTCTTCCAGCAGGACAATGACCCAAAACACACTTCAAAAAGCACTAGAAAATTGTTTGAGAGAAAGCACTGGAGACTTCTAAGGTGGCCAGCAATGAGTCCAGACCTGAATCCCATAGAACACCTGTGGAGAGATCTAAAAATGGCAGTTTGGAGAAGGCACCCTTCAAATATCAGGGACCTGGAGCAGTCTGCCAAAGAAGAATGATCTAAAATTCCAGCAGAGCATTGTAAGAAACTCATTGATGGTTGCCGGAAGCAGTTGGTCGCAGTTATTTTGGCTAAAGGTTGTGCAACCAAGTATTAGGCTGAGAGTGCCAATACTTTTGTCTGGCCCATTTTTGGAGTTGTGTGTGAAATGATCAATCTTTTGCTTTTTGCTTCACTCTCTTTTGTATTTTTTATTTAAGACAAATTAAATGAAGATAATAATACCAAAGAATTTGTGATTGCAATCATTTTCAGGAAGAAACTGAGTATTATCTGACAGAATTGTAGGGGTGTGAATTCTTTTTTGCCACAACTGTACATTTTAGTGTTTTAGAGCACTTCGATATGCAAGGTGCCCAGGGCAGTAGCACACCCTGGCACCCACAAACAAACAGTGTCCCAGTCCATATGTGTTGTGCTGTGAAGTTTGCTTTGCTGTCACTTGTAGGCCAGAGACCTCTGCTACATCCATGTTCTTGGTTCCAGGATCAGCTGCACAAACATCAAGGGACACCTGGTTCGTTTTAACAAGATCAATTTAATATGACAGTTGAAGTACATCAGTCTTTAACACGCAGTATCAGGCACAGCACATTTCAAGCCTTTACTTACTCTCAGCTTGGACTATCCCTACACTTGATCCTCTTGTCAGCCCCAGGGATTTTACATCTGGCCCCACAGCATTCCCGAGATCCACTACATCTCCTTCTCGTGGTTCCCCATCCATCTTCCTCTGTATGGAAGGGATTAAGGCACACTCCTCAGTGCCTAGTTTGGGCCATAGGCACTGTACGTTATAGGAAGGTCCTCAGGAAATTTGGTATGACCTCATGCTGCCAGAATGATATGTACTCCATGTGCCTCCAGCCCACTGCACGCTGAACTTGAACTTCACACAAACCTCACACTACATCTCAGTTTCTCTAAAATTCTAAACCAGGCAGAAGTTCCCCTTTTTACATTACCTTATCTCTTACCATCCTGGGCTGGTCCCAATCATTTGACTATATCATATACTATTCCTATCACTTATACACTAACAAGGGCCATTACTACCTATTTTGATCTATCTGTCATTGCAATGGGGCCCTCAACCCTAACCTATTTCTTAAGCACTAACCTGTGTCATGTACTTCCCCTAAACCTGAGCTGAGTCTACCAGAGTTACCTTAGGTGTTACTTTGCAGTACCCACACAGCAGCATCAGTACTATAACACTGAACATTAGTCACATTACACTTTACGCATTTCACATTGCACAATAAAACGTAATAAAACCGCAAGCCAATATTTACACTATGCAAATTGTTGTCTTCAGGGGCAGGTACATGGAAGTCTCTGTCACTCCCATTTGCATATTGATCACTTTTTCCTGATCTTGATTTACAGAGCTTCCTTGCCTAGAGTGAGCGCTGTCTGGACTCAATCTGCTTTCCTATACATGCAAACTGAAAAAAACAATGATTTTGTAATTTTATTAACTCCTTAAAGAGTTTTTCCTAACATGGTAAGTTATTCTATAGGACTAAGGATAACTTACTGATCTCTGTGGTTCCGATCTCTGGGACTCCCAGCAATCCTAGGAATGGGGTTATAGAACTTGGGGACCGGACTCTGCAAAGCCCTGTCTTGAATAGAGTTGAGCTGCACAGTTCAGTTTTCCCAGGATGTTCCATACAGATTGAATTCAGCATAGGTGCAGCATGCACACTTCTGCTCCATTGAAGTTAAATAACGCTTTAATAATGCCACAAATTTTGGCATTATAGATGCAGGGAATATTTTTATTTTTCCTCTCATACTTACACAAGTTTTTGCAAGATGAGATGTATTATTTAAAGGAGTTATCTACAGGTTGGACAACCCCTTCTCGTTCTCTATGTTTGGTCCTGTTAAAATACTGTACTGTACTCATCTCTCCCTGCCTTCAGATATATTCGTAATCAAGAGGAAGTGAGTGGCCAGCCACAGTTTTCCCTTCCTCTTAATTACTTACCGTATTTTTCGGACTAAAAGACGCACTTTTTCCCCCCCAAAAAAGGGGGGAAAATGGGGGGTGCGTCTAATAGTCGCAATGCAGGCTTACCTAGGTGGCAGAGGTGCGGTGGCAGAGGTCCGGTGGCAGAGGTGCGGTTGCGGGGGTGTGGCGGCAGAGGAGGCGCAGTAAGCGGGGTCCCTTTCCCCGGTATGGTGATGCAGCAGGCCCGGTATGCAGCAGAGCCGGGTGAATCCTCTTGTTATCGGTGGTGGCGGCCATTTTCCGGAGGCCGCGCGTGCGCAGATGGAGCGCTCTGCTTCCCGGGGCTTCAGGAAAATGGCCGCCGCGATCTCCATCTGCGCACGCGCGGCCTCCCGCGGCCATTTTCCTGAAGCCCCGGGAGCAGAGCGCTTCATCTGCACATGCGCGGCCTCAGGAAGATGGCCGCGCCCACCGATAACAAGAGGATTCACCCGGCTCTGCTGCATACCGGGCCTGCTGCATCACCATACCGGGGAAAGGGACCCCGCTTCCTGCGCCTCCTCTGCTGCCACACCCCCGCCACCGCACCTCTGCCACCGGACCTCTGCCACCGCACCTCTGCCACCTAGGTAAGCCTGCATGGTACGCCAGGGACCCCTCTCACGCCATACCTCTCACTGCACCTCCTGATCCCAGCACCTCCTGATCCCAGCACCTCCTGATCCCAGCACCTTCTCATCCCAGCACCTCCTGATCCCAGCACCTCCTGATCCCAGCACCTCCTGATCCCAGCACCTTCTCATCCCAGCACCTCCTGATCCCAGCACCTCCTGATCCCAGCACCTCCTGATCCCAGCACCTCCTGATCCCAGCACCTCCTCATCCCAGCACCTTCTCATCCCAGCACCTTCTCATCCCAGCACCTCCTCATCCCAGCATCACCCCACCTTGCCTCCTGTGACCCTGCTCTGCCACCGCCATAAGATACTGTAAATTCGGACAATAAGACGGACCCCCATGTTATAAAAAAATCTTTTTTTCTGCAATTTTCACCCCAAATTTGGGGTGCGTCTTATGGTCCGGTGCGTCTTATAGTCCGAAAAATACGGTATACGTCCAAAGGAGGGGACAGTGACGCCAGCAGTGATTTTGACACATGGCAGTCACATGACATAACAACCTCATGTGAGCCCCGGGAACGCAAGTGCCAATACAGCTGGAATGACGCCAGCACGGGAGGTAAGTATAAGTGTTTTTCTATTTTAATGGGGTCAAATATGGAGAATGAGAATGGGTTGTCCTAATAGTGGACAACCCCTTTAATAGCATCATTTTAGAGTGAGTATGTTAGTATTTCAAGTTCAGATATTTTTTATAGGATATTTCAAACAAGCAATTTTGCCATTGGTTTCTTGCACACTATTTATGGTTTGGCATACATAATATATTACCTTAATTCTGTGGGTCATTACATTAATGGGGATACCAGGTGTCTTGTGTATGTTCAACTACTGTTGCAAAGCCAGGTAGGCTAGGGTTAAATCCAAGCACTGCAGGTCTTGATTCGATGCACCTGATTTGCTTTAACTAAGAACCAGGGCCTATATTCACTAGGTGTCAGTCTGCTGGATGGAGTCGAGTGTGCTGCTGGTGAGGGACCAGCCAAAATGTAAGCTGTAGTTGAGTTTGCTAAATGAACTGTGATGTACAATAACAAATTCTATTGTGGTACCGCGTTAGCCAGAAAAAACGATGTGAATACTTTTCTGCCCAATGATGACAAAAGTATTCTAGGAGTGATACCTTTATTGGCTTACCAGAAAATAATATGTTTGCAAGCTTTCAGAGCACAGTGGCTCCTTCTTCAGGCAGGATTAAAAATAGATTAATTAGAAAAAGCACAACATTTAAAGAATACTACAGTAGTACATTTGTTCAGGGGGTGAAAAGTGTTATGCCTCCTAAAGATAAGCCAAGGTAATCAAATTACCGTATTTTCCGGCGTATAAGACCCCTGAAAATCTTCTTAAAAGTCGGGGGTCGTCTTATACGCCGGGTATCGTCTTGTACGTCGGGTGTATATGGTGGGTGGGGGGGAGTGGTCCCGATGACGGAGGGGGCGTCTCACAGGAAAGTGTGAGTGGAGTATGCCCCATTACCTCACATTGTAGCTGCAGCCAGCGTCAGCGTGGGGTGCTGGGGAGCGGCGGCGGCTGCTCCTCTTTGTGCCGCTCTGGGGCGGCGGTTCCTCTTGGTACAGCGTTGAGGCTCTGTGCTGTGGGGTGGCAGCGGCGGTATCTTCCCGCAGAGTCAGTCGGGGCTCCTCCCGCATCTCCTGAAAGCCCGGAGGCGCCGGCAGCTCCATTGCTGCGATGCGGTGGCCTCCGGGAAAATGGCCGCTGGGGGCGGCGCATGCTCAGATTCAGATCTCGTCTCCCGATTTGTTTGCGTGCTGTTGCTGACTGAACGACCACTGTATGCTACCTACTACGTTAGTGAGCTGTGATCCTCTGTGAGGTTAACAGAGCACAGCGTTACCTTTAACCCCGGCGACTCTGTGAAGCAACAAAGTTCGCTTCTATACAGACCGGGTGACGGAACCCGTGTCTATTCAGGCATAGTACCGCCATATAGTGCCGCCACCTACTAGCAGCAGGTTCCACTCCTGCACAGTGGACCCCGGCTGCAAACGCACCTATACTATCTCCATAATAACTCGGTGTGTTCCGCCAGCCCAAACATCCAGTTTGTCCTCTTTTTGCTGTGTCGTTTACAGAGTCTCTCTATTCCAACATTCCTCATGAGGATGGAATTGCAGCATGCAAATATTTCCTTCAAAAGAACAATCTAGCCACAGAACCAACACTGCAATTTATCAGGTTTGTGCTCCACCACAACCATTTTTCTTTTGGGAACAATTTATACCAACAGTGTATGGGCAACGCCATGGGAAGCAAAATGTTCCCACAATATGCTAACTTATTTGTGGCGAAACTGGAGGAAGAATTTTTGTCATCTTGCTCTGTTAAACCTCTTGCATACTTCTGCTACATTGATGATCTGCTAATATTATGGACAGGTTCCAAAGATTATCTACTCAGCTTCCACAATAACTTCAACAAGTACCACCCACACATCAAGCTCACCTTCATATTTTCAAAGACCCAAATACATATTCTGGACATGACCATATCATCAAGGACAATGCCATACAAACATCAATTTACCATAAGCCAACAGGACGTCTGGCATATCTTAGATGGAACAGCATTCATCCAAGTCACACAAAAAAATCCACCATCTACAGTCAAGCTCTGAGATATATTCAGATCTGGTCAGACAGTAAAGACAGGGAACTACAGCTGCGATCACTGAGGAACACATTCCTACAACAAGGATACCATCCACTGGTAATAGATGAGCAGATCCACAGGGCTACAAGGATCCCAAGAAACAGCCTCCTGGATCACAAACTGAGAAAGGATAACAACAGGGTACCTCTTGTGGTCACATACAACCCCCACATGAGCATCCTAAGGAAAATTGGTGCTGATCTCCAACCCATATTCCACAGAGACCACAAATTGAAAGACATATTCCCAGAACTACCACTTCTCTCCTATAAATAGCCCCCTAACTTAAGGAATCTTCAAACTAATGAAGATGTTCAATTCTTTGAAACTAGGATTTAATTTAACACCTGGATTTATGAATCACTACATGGATACAATTCACACCTCCACCAGACAGACTCCAGATAACTAAGAGCATTATTCCCACTGCCTCTCCATTTGTAAGAAAATGCCTTGTTTGATTTCCTTGGCTTATCTTTAGAAGGCATCACACTTCCCACTCCCTGAACAAATGTCCTGCTGTAGTATTCTCTAAATGTTGTGCTTGTTTCTTATTAATCTACTAGATGGTGGCCCGATTCTAAAGCAACGGGTATTCTAGAATATGCATGTCCACGTAGTATATTGCCCAGCCACATAGTATATTGCCCAGTCACATAGTATATTGCTCAGCCACATAGTATATTGCCCAGCCACGTAGCATATTGCCCAGTCACGCAGTATATTGCCCAGTCACGTAGTATATTGCCCAGCCACGTAGTATATTGCCCAGTGACGTAGTATATTGCCCAGCCACATAGTATATTGCCCAGTCACGTAGTATATTGCCCAGCCACGTAGTATATTGCACAGCGGCGGAGTATACAGCACAGAGCCATGTAGTATACAGACTTAAAATAAAAAATAAACATATACTCACCCTCCGTTGAAGTCCTGGCCCTGTGTACGGTGTACGCGGCAGCTTCCGGTCCCAGGGTTGGTATGGGCGCAGGACCTGTGATTATGTCATGGTCACATTACTGTGACATCATGGCAGGTCCTTGTCGCATACAGTCCTTGCCACCGGAACCTGCCGCTTGCATGGAGCGGTTACCGGAGCGTTGAGAGGAGCAGGAAAGGCGCCGGAAGGTGAGTATATGATGATTTTTTATTTTTTATTATTTTTAACATTAGATCTTTTTACTATTGAGGCTGCATAGGCAGCATCAATAGTAAAAAAGTTGGTCACACAGGATTAATAGCAGCGTTAATGGAGTGCGTTATACCGCGGCATAACGCAGTCCATTAGCGCTGCCATTAACCCTGTGTGAGTGCTGACTGGAGGGAAGTACGGAGTGGGCACTGACTGCGGGGAGGAAGTAGCGGCCATGTTGCCGCCGGACTGCACCCGTCGCTGATTGGTCGTGGCAATGGTCGTGGGCGTTTTGCCACGACCAATCAGCGACTTGGATTCCATGACAGACAGAGGCCGCGACCAATGAATATCCGTGACAGAAAGAAAGACAGAAGGACACACAGAAGTGACCCTTAGACAATAATATATTAGATTTGTAATCTTGCCTGAAGAAGGAGCCACTGTGCTCTGAAAGCTTGCAAACATATTATTTTCTGGTTAGCCAACAAAAGGTATCACTCCGAGAATACTTTTGTCATCATTGGGCAGAAAAGTATTCACATCTAAATGAACTGTGTATTTGCTGTGATACTTTTGTGTCCAGAAGAGGCTGTTTTTGGTTTTGAATTCCTTGGAGTTTTATAAAAGCAATAAACCAGCGACTGTTTTTACCAAATCACACTGCCTGTGTGAATGCTACCTAATGCCTACCCGAGAACGTGAATCCCTACAATACTCATTTAATAAATGGTGTTGCTGCGAGAGGACGCCTGTCAATGACAGCCACCATCCTTTGCTATGCTGTATATTAACCCTCCGTCACATACAATATTCGGACTAACGAGTTCACATACAATGTGCCTGTCAGGCGCCTGCTGGAAAAATACCTATAATATCTAATGTTTGCAATTTCAGTGCTCTAAAAGTGATCAGTGACCTTCATAGGGATGTAATAAAAGAGACTACACATAATCAGTTGCAAAAAAAAATTTTACTTAACATAAAACTAATAACTATGAAATACAAACTTTTCAAAACTCCCGCCAAATAGTCCCCAGTTCGACTCTCTCAAAAAAATGTACAAAGAAAATTTTTGAACACAAACTTAATTTTAAGGTACCTTAAGTACTATTAAAAACATATTCAATCAGAAGTAGATGCTGAGGTTTCCCCAGAAAAGTCACACTTGCAGAGCAAATAGCAAGAATTACACACCATTTTTGCATGTGTCAGGCAAATTGCTTTATGACATTTGAGACATTCATAATTTGAAAGCCTTCTGGTTCCGCTTTCCGTTTGGCAGGTGGTGCATCTCCTTCTTTTGTGAGGTGGTGCAGATGGTGACTTTTCACCATCATCTTCTGGGCGGAACCTTTTGAGCTGAACTTGAAGGCGAGAGGGGATACCGATTGTTTTCACGCTTCTCCTGCATAGCTCTCCAAGTACTAGTTCATGGGCCAATTTTTTCAGATACAATCGTCTACGGAGTGGTTCAAGCTTGTTTTCAAGATAAATTACTTGTGAATTTATACCACCCAAATTCAACATAGCAAAAAATATGACCATTGGCCAGCGTTTGATGTTTCTGCTGACGTTGAAAGTGGAGCACATCTGATCTGCTGTATCCACACCCCCTTTGGTGGCATTGTAAAATGTAATTATCTCCGGTTTTTTTTCTGCCCCAGTCCCAGGATCGATGGCAACATCATCATGAAGTGTTGATAGAAGAAGTACGATTTTTTTGGCATGTGGTACATAGGAAACTAAAGCCTTTCCATTATGGAATGCAAACATACTGCTGTACTGTTGTCTCTCTTTCACACTTACAAACTGTGGCGGCAATTCCCTTTTGTTTTTTCTTACAGTTCCCACATATGACAGCTTCTGAATTTTCAGATAATCAATCAGATCACAACTTGTAAACCAATTGTCAGCTGTAATATTGCGACCCGATCCAAATAAGGGTTCAGCCAGTCTTTTTACAACATCAATGGGTTTGTTGCTCACACAGTAAGGACCTTCTGGTTGTTTTCCTGCATAAACTTCCAGGTTGTAAGTGTAGGTCTTACTGGCATCAACAAGGGCATAAATTTTTATTCCATATTTGTTTGGCTTTGATGGAATATATTGACGAAAGGCACATCTACCACGAAAACCAGGGAGCATTTCGTCAATAGTGAGATTCTCTCCAGGGTAATAACTTTGTTTACAGTTTACAACAAATCTTTGAAATATATCACGAATTGGAGCAAGTCGGTCATGTGTTTTGCGTTCGGTTCGGGTAGTTCTGTCGTCAAACCGAAGGCAACGAATTAGAATCTTGAATCTGTTTATGGACATAACAAGGCTAAATTTTTCAACTCCATCCCCATCTTTACCCCAAAGTTCCTCCAAACTTTGTCTATTTGCCCTATAAGCTCCTGCAAGGTACAGTAATCCAAAAAAAGCACGCAGTTCTATTTCATCTGTGGGCTTGATAGTTCTGTTGCAGATGTACTTGTCCTTTATAATGTCTATATATTGGTTGGTATATGTGACAATAGAGTCCAGAATGTCATCTGTAAATATACTGTTCCAGCATTCAACTGCAGTTTTTGCATTACGTGCAGTTCCTATTACTGCAGGAAGGTGAGTAATAATGTTTAAAGGTTCCCTACGTTTTTTCTGGAATGGCTTCTTGTTCCATTTAGTATTTTTATCTTTTCCAATATAATATGATCCAACTTCTTCATCCTCACCACTGTCACCATCTTGCTCTGTTTCAGAATCCAGGACACATTCTTCCACCTCATCATGAGAATCAATCTCACTTTCCTCTCCTAAATCCTCATTCAGTGTGAGGTCTCTATCATCTAACAGCATGTTTGTTACTTCCTCAACATCAAGTTGTTTGGATAAATTGTACATTTTCCTCTCCATTTCAGCAGATAATCTGAAGCAAGAGAAGGAATATGTTAGGGAACTACTGTATATGCCTGAGCAGCACACTTTCTTTTATAAAATCTCCCTTATTTCTATGAAATATCCTCACATTTTGTGCTATACATTCATAAAACAAGCTAAATAAACTATTGTGATGAATAAAAACATAAAATACCAACCTTACTGAATGTGACGTATTCACATACAATGAGCCTGAGAGATCTGTGCAGCTATATCCTCTCCCCTGAAGCTCTGAAATCCAATTGTGATATCAGGTTTCACAGACCTTCAAGAGACAGGAGACTACCTGGAGGGAGGGGGTTTCCTCACAATCTGGTGAGGAAGGAGAAATGAAAGTAAAAGAGAAGATCAGTTGTATGTGACGGAGGGTCAACCCTCCGTCACATACAACTGATCTGACAGGCGCTTCTCTTTTACTTTCATTTCTCCTTCCTCACCAGATTGTGAGGAAACCCCCTCCCTCCAGGTAGTCTCCTGTCTCTTGAAGGTCTGTGAAACCTGATATCACAGTTGGATTTCAGAGCTTCAGGGGAGAGGATATAGCTGCACAGATCTCTCAGGCTCATTGTATGTGAATACGTCACATTCAGTAAGGTTGGTATTTTATGTTTTTATTCATCACAATAGTTTATTTAGCTTGTTTTATGAATGTATAGCACAAAATGTGAGGATATTTCATAGAAATAAGGGAGATTTTATAAAAGAAAGTGTGCTGCTCAGGCATATACAGTAGTTCCCTAACATATTCCTTCTCTTGCTTCAGATTATCTGCTGAAATGGAGAAGAAAATGTACAATTTATCCAAACAACTTGATGTTGAGGAAGTAACAAACATGCTGTTAGATGATAGAGACCTCACACTGAATGAGGATTTAGGAGAGGAAAGTGGTTTACAAGTTGTGATCTGATTGATTATCTGAAAATTCAGAAGCTGTCATATGTGGGAACTGTAAGAAAAAACAAAAGGGAATTGCCGCCACAGTTTGTAAGTGTGAAAGAGAGACAACAGTACAGCAGTATGTTTGCATTCCATAATGGAAAGGCTTTAGTTTCCTATGTACCACATGCCAAAAAAATCGTACTTCTTCTATGAACACTTCATGATGATGCTGCCATCGATCCTGGGACTGGGGCAGAAAAAAACCCGGAGATAATTACATTTTACAATGCCACCAAAGGGGGTGTGGATACAGCAGATCAGATATGCTCCACTTTCAACGTCAGCAGAAACATCAAACGCTGGCCAATGGTAATATTTTTTGCTATGTTGAATTTGGGTGGTATAAATTCACAAGTAATTTATCTTGAAAACAAGCTTGAACCACTCCGTAGACGATTGTATCTGAAAAAATTGGCCCATGAACTAGTACTTGGAGAGCTACGCAGGAGAAGCGTGAAAACAATCGGTATCCCCTCTCCCCTTCAAGTTCAGCTCAAAAGGTTCCGCCCAGAAGATGATGGTGAAAAGTCACCATCTGCACCACCTCACAAAAGAAGGAGATGCACCACCTGCCAAACGGAAAGCGGAACCAGAAGGCTTTCAAATTATGAATGTCTCAAATGTCATAAAGCAATTTGCCTGACACATGCAAAAATGGTGTGTAATTCTTGCTATTTGCTCTGCAAGTGTGACTTTTCTGGGGAAACCTCAGCATCTACTTCTGATTGAATATGTTTTTAATAGTACTTAAGGTACCTTAAAATTAAGTTTGTGTTCAAAAATTTTCTTTGTACATTTTTTTGAGAGAGTCGAACTGGGGACTATTTGGCGGGAGTTTTGAAAAGTTTGTATTTCATAGTTATTAGTTTTATGTTAAGTAAATGGTTTTTTTTGCAACTGATTATGTGTAGTCTCTTTTATTACATCCCTATGAAGGTCACTGATCACTTTTAGAGCACTGAAATTGCAAACATTAGATATTATAGGTATTTTTCCAGCAGGCGCCTGACAGGCACATTGTATGTGAACTCGTTAGTCCGAATATTGTATGTGACGGAGGGTTAATGGTGCTACATTCCATAACTACAGGATTTCATCACCAAAGGATTTGCATCTAGGTAAGATGTATTTGTTCATAATTTGGTATAAATGGTAAATCCTTCCTCTGATGTAAGAAATAACTAAACTAGAAGTGGGCAAAAAGTGAAAACAAATTTACATTCAACATTTTATTTGCAGATTCAATTTCTAAAAGAATCATCTCATTCCATTCGTTAATCTTGGAAATACATTTGTTCAGATGTTCTAAAAACTGTTCTTACGATTCACTAACCTGTCAACTTATCACAGAAAATAGATCAAAAGTTATTTCCTATTTCTACATGAGGTACTTACATATGATACAGAAAGATATTCTGATACACAAAACTGCAACTCAACACCTAAATTGACATATTCAATGGCTTGTGCTGTGTTAAAGTACACTTGTCATTTCAGGGGACATTTCAGAATGAGCAGTCTTTTGTTTATATCAGGGCTGTGGAGTCGGTAAGCCACAGTTGCGACTCCGACCCCTGGATTTTATTAGGTTCTGACTCCGACTCCAGCTCCGACTCCGGCTCCGACTCCGACTCCTTCATAAATGGCCAATTCGTAACAATAAATTTACTGTTGTCAAATATTAACATCGTGCTTATTCAGTTTCTCACCATCATATAAGTAATCAGACCACTTAGAGCAAAAACTATATTTATTAGAATACAATTAGAATATAGTAAATAACTTTTATAAACTTTTATAAACTCTTGTAAGTAAATATGCAACAAACACTGTTATGCAGTTAATAAGAAGAGATCTATAAATTTGTCCACAGAAAAAGTATTGCCTCTGTCAGATCCTCCTTCATGGATGCCCTCAAATCTGATCTAATTATTTTGAGAGCAGAGAACAACCTCTCTACACTAACTTGGGTTGGTGGCAAAGCAGTAACCACTCGGGCAACATCTCTGACAATGTCAGGATACAGAGGAATCGCTTGTTGCACTGTTATTTTTGATGAACGGTCAAATTTCTCAATTTCTTTTAATGCACATGAAAAATTCTGCTGAAATGTACTGGCTGTGTTCTTTGATGGGGATGACTCTTGTATGCGGGAACGCTTTGCATGGTCCTTGTGATCCAAATATTTTTCAAAATTAAATTCTTCATCAGTTGATGAGGGTGAAGATGTGGCAGGACGACCAAATTCTTCTTGTTCCTCCTGACTGTTCTGCAACCCTTTCATCCTTACTGCTATTTCAAACAGAGCTTCTTTTCCTTTAGTTAGCTGTTGATCATCTAGAAGAATCCAAAGCATTGGGTGTAGTGGTCCCCAACTCCAGGCCTCGAGGGCCGCAGGATTTCCTTAGTATTACACAGGGGTTGGAATCATCATCTGTGCAGATGATCACATTACCACTAAATACTAAAGAAATCCTGAAAACCTGCACTGTTGGCGGCCCTCGAGACCTGGAGTTGGGGACCCCTGGTCTACATAAACAGCTGCCAAAAGAATGTTATTTTGTAATAGTAGCTCCTCTCTCCGTTTCATTGATGTAGCAATGCCACTTGCAATTAACCTTCCTCTTTGGGACAGGCGAAACATCAGGTTCTTCCACTCCTTTAAGAAAATACCTGGAGTTAAGTCCTCTGCTTGTAATTTTTTAGTCACTGTAAATGGGTGCTCTAGCAATTTTTCCAGCTCAGTCACCTGATTCCACTGACTTTCATTTAGCGTCAGTTGAGGGTTAGCCATGTCTACAAGAAAGGTTTTCAGTTCAACCAAGCGCTGAATAATTATGTAAGTACTGCCCCATCGTGTGGCTTGATCAATAATTGCCCCTTTTCCAGCACGTCTCTTCAAAATTGAGTCAACTTTAGGGGTTCTGGCAACAGTAGTCAATTATCTCACCTTGCCAATCAATGCAGCAGCATGTCTTTCTTGCAGACTGTCTCTTATAGCCAGCTGTAGCGTATGCACAACACAGTGCATGTGATGAATGAAAGAACGTATTGACACAGTTTCAACAAGATCATCTAAACTATCATGTTGCTGTTCATCTGAAGCAACTTCAGTTTGCTCCTCAGTTACAATACTGTGTTCCTCTATTTCAAATATTTCTGTGTCTGTGGACCCAGAATGTTCTTCTAGCTGCTGGTCACCATCATTACTCTCATTCATTAGCTTATTAGTACTTATTAAATTTGAAGCATTGTCAGTTACGACAAAAAGAACTTGCTCCTTTTTAAGTTCATAGTCTTGCAGAACCTTTTCCACCAAGACCTGGAGACACTCACTGGTGTGATGAGCTTTGGTGTCTTTTACTGCCAATGTCTTGGTAACTATTTCATTTTTGTCACAAACAAATCGGACATTGATGGTAAAATAGTTCACTCTGTGATGTGTGCAGGCATCCATTTTAAGAAACAGAAAGCATCCCTTGAGAGTTTTTTAAGTTCTTCCTTTTGTTTAAAAGCTTCTTCGATTACTAATTTTCTAATACTCTCTCTCTCCAGAGAAACACTGATATGAACTGGTGGTTTAGGAGCAACATGGGACGAGCTCTGAAGGAGGTGGTACCTGTACTGACTGCAGTCCCTAAGCTCAACACAACACTAGAAGTAGCCGTGGGATGCTCCTGTCACTCCCTAGGCACCTCGTCACAGCCTGAGAATTAACTACCCCTAAAGATAGAAACAGGAAAACTATCTTGCCTCAGAGAAAATCCCCAAAGGATAGATAGCCCCCCACAAGTAATGACTGTGAGTGGAGAGGGAAAAGACATACACAGAATGAAACCAGGATGTAGCACAGGAGGCCAGTCTAGCTAGATAGATAGGACAGGATAGAATACTGTGCAGTCAGTATTAAAAACTACAAAAATCCACACAGAGTTTACAAAAATCTCCACACCTGACTAAAGGTGTGGAGGGTAAATCTGCTTCCCAGAGCTTCCAGCTTAACTGAATTAATCCATACTGACAAGCTGGACAAAACATAGAATGCACAGAACGAATAAGTCCACAACATGTGGACAGAAAAGAGCAAAGCAAGAACTTATCTTTGCTGAACTGGTCAGGATATCAGGGAAATCCAAGCAAAGATGTGAATCCAACCAGGAACCATTGACAAGTGGCACTGGCTGAAGGGAAGAGCCAGGCATAAATAGCCGAGCAGAAAGACAATCAGTGGAAGCAGCTGCAGACTGCTAAATCCAAGGAGCAGCCATTCCACTTAAAACCACCGGAGGGAGCCCAAGAGCAGAACTCACAAAAGTGCCACTTACAACCACCGGAGGGAGCCCAAGAGCGGAATTCACAACAGTACCCCCCCTTGAGGAGGGGTCACCGAACCCTCACCAGAGCCCCCAGGCCGATCAGGACGAGCCAAGTGAAAAGAACGAACCAAATCGGCAGCATGGACATCGGAGGCAACAACCCAAGAATTATCCTCCTGGCCATAACCCTTCCACTTGACAAGATACTGAAGCCTCCGCCTCGAAAAACGAGAATCCAAAATTTTCTCAACCTCATATTCCAACTCTCCCTCAACCAACACCGGGGCAGGAGGATCAACCGAGGGAACAACAGGCACCACATATCTCCGCAACAAAGATCTATGGAAAACATTATGAATGGCAAAAGAGGCTGGAAGAGTCAAACGAAAAGACACCGGATTGATAAATTCAGAAATCTTATAAGGACCAATAAACCGAGGCTTAAACTTAGGGGAAGAAACCTTCATAGGAACATGACGAGAAGGCAACCAAACCAAATCCCCCACACGAAGCCGGGGACCAACACACCGACGGCGGTTAGCAAAACGTTGAGCCTTTTCCTGAGACAACGTCAAATTGTCCACCACATGAGTCCAAATCTGCTGCAGCCTGTCCACCACAGAATCCACACCAGGACAATCAGAAGGCTCAACCTGCCCCGAAGAAAAACGAGGATGAAAACCAAAATTACAAAAGAAAGGTGAAACCAAAGTAGCCAAACTAGCCCTATTATTAAGGGCAAACTCGGCCAACTGCAAGAAAGCCACCCAATCCTGATCAGCAGACACAAAGCATCTCAAATAGGTTTCCAAGGTCTGATTAGTTCGCTCAGTTTGGCCATTAGTCTGAGAATGAAACACCGAAGAAAAAAAAAAATCAATGCCCATCCTAGCACAAAAGGCCCGCCAAAACCTAGAGACAAACTGAGAACCTCTGTCAGACACAATATTCTCCGGGAATGCCATGCAAACGAACTACATGCTGAAAAAACAATGGAACCAAATCTGAGGAGGAAGGCAACTTAGGCAAAAGTACCAGATGGACCATTTTAGAGAACCGGTCACAAACAACCCCGATAACAGACATCTTCTGGGAAACAGGAAGATCCGAAATAAAATCCATGGAAATATGCATCCAGGGCCTCTCAGGGACCGGCAAAGGCAAAAACAACCCACTAGCGCGGGAACAGCAAGGCTTGGCCCGGGCGCAAGTCCCACAGGACTGCACAAAAGCACGCACATCGCGCGACAAGGAAGGCCACCAAAAGGACCTAGCAACCAAATCTCTGGTACCAAAAATCCCAGGATGACCAGCCAACACTGAACAATGAACCTCAGAAATTACCTTACTTGTCCATCTATCAGGAACAAACAGCTTCCCCACTGGACAGCGGTCAAGCTTATCAGCCTGAAATTCCCGAAGCACCCGCCGCAAATCAGGGGAGATGGCAGAAAGAATCACCCCTTCCTTAAGAATGCCAACCGGCTCAAGGACTCCAGGAGAATCAGGCACAAAACTCCTAGAGAGGGCATCAGCCTTAACATTCTTAGATCCCATAAGATACGAGACCACAAAATCAAAACGGGAGAAAAACAGGGACCATCGAGCCTGTCTAGGATTCAGCCGCTTGGCCGACTCGAGGTAAATCAGATTCTTATGATCAGTCAAGACCACAACGCGGTGCTTAGCTCCCTCAAGCCAATGTCGCCACTCCTCAAACGCCCACTTCATAGCCGACAACTCCCGATTGCCGACATCATAATTGCGTTCCGCAGGCGAAAACTTTCTGGAAAAAAAAGCACACGGTTTCATCAAAGAACCATCAGAATCCCTCTGAGACAAAACGGCCCCTGCCCCAATCTCAGAAGCGTCAACCTCAACCTGAAAAGGAAGAGAAACTTCCGGCTGACGCAACACAGGGGCAGAAGTAAATCGGCGTTTAAGCTCCCGAAAGGCCTCAACAGCCGCAGAGGACCAATTCGTCACATCAGCGCCTTTCTTCGTCAAATCAGTAAGGGGCTTAACCACACTGGAAAAGTTGGCAATGAAACGGCGATAGAAATTAGCAAAGCCCAAAAATTTTTGAAGGCTCTTCACAGATGTGGGTTGAATCCAGTCATGAATAGCTTGGACCTTAACAGGATCCATTTCCATAGACGAGGGAGAAAAAATAAAACCCAAAAAAGAGACCCT